>NC_139944.1:37483953-37486453 GCF_963454915.1 Gymnoscopelus microlampas
ACACGCAGGGTCACAGGGAAGATGAGACTGATCATGCATGAAGGCATAGCTTGTACACACACGCATGTGTATCCACGCACACATGCACGCACACAGAGAATCGTCCATGCATGCAGCGCAGGGATCGGGCTCAACGTGGTGACCCCCTCAGATGGAAGGGAGGGAGGTCAGTGACAGGAAAGGCTGTGTGAAACAAGTGAAGGACCCTAAGAGAACGAGGGAGAGAGAGAGTAAAGCCCCTTTAGCACTGGATGAAAAAAAACACTCACTGACATCTGGCTTTTGTCTGTAGTCATGGGAAACATCACAATTGGCAGTAATTCCATTGACAAATGGCTCTGCAGTAGTCACGGCTATTTATCAGACTCCAGCGCCAATCAAGAGTGATGGAAATATGACACCTGGGTAGACTAGACACGGCGCAATGCTATGATACGCATTGACGTTCCAGACATTGGCACATAAATAGACAGGAACAACATGCAAAGAGAGACTGAACAGATAATAAAGAAACTCTTGATGAATTGGTGTTGGGGAAAGTCTAACTAACGGAGAGAGAGAGAGTGTGTGTGTGTGTGTGTGTGTGTGTGTGTGTGTGTGTGTGTGTGTGTGTGTGTGTGTGTGTGTGTGTGTGTGTGTGTGTGTGTGTGTGTGTGTGTGTCTGAGAGAGAGTGTGTGCGTGCGTGTAGATGCGTGTGTGTGTGTGTGTGTGTGTGTGTGTGTGTGTGTGTGTGTGTGTGTGTGTAAATCCCCCTGTACTATAGTCTTAACCTCTTGTCTTGACCTTAACCAGCATTTCACTTCCCTTATGTCTCCCCCATTCCGCAGAATCCTCACGCAGTCCAATCAAGAACTCTCAATCACCCCCCCCACCCACCCACTCACACACACTTCATCCAAGCCCCACCCAATCAATAAACAACAGACCCCTGATATGCAAACGACCCACACATATGATTTAAACATAATGCCCCGAGTACAATAGGCTGACCTTAACCCCTCCCTCCCCTTCTTCCTCAAGACGTGCGCCAAGACACTGACACCCACACACACACACAAAGAAAAGAAAAACATTAACCCGTGCCCAGATGGACCCCAATCTGATGACCTAAAGCTCACTGCTCACAGGACAAAAGATGAGCAAACAGACAAACAGACATAGTAACAACTAGTTAAGTGTACTTGACCCGCCCCCCCCCCAACCAACACACACAGCACGCGCATCGTGACGCATGCTCATTGCTCACACATACACACTTGCACATAGGGAGAGACAGACAAACAAACAAGTTAATCACCTTACGCTGAGCTTAAACTTGTAGGTCAAATAACCAGGAGATCTTGTAACCAGCGTGTTAAAGGAATCTTTAATCATACAAACATCATAAAAGTTTGATTTGTAGAGAAGCATCCACTTATTTGATTTGTGTGATTCTTTGATCAAGAGCTTTTGTAGTCAACCTTTACACTTGACATGTGCTGGTGTGTGTGGTGCTTTCCAAACGTTCTCTAGTTCTCAATATTTTTGAATATAACGTTCTCAATATTTTAACCCATTAAGACCTGAGGCCGATTCTACAAAATGTCTTCTAAATCCTAACAGTTTTGTTGTTGCAGTGGTTCTCAAACGTTTTCATGTCAAGGACCCCCAAAATGATATGTATTTGGCCGCGGAACCCCATCTCAAAATATTTTGTTCCAGGGACCCCCAGAAGCAAAGATTTGAGTTACAAATGTTTGCTTTAAGAATATATTCAAAGATTTGCACACATTTTCACGATTTTTCAAAAATAGCAGATGCCGCGCTACGAACTTGTATATATATATTATTTTTTCAATAGCCAAAGAAATCTAAAATGACACAGATCTTAATGGGTTAAAAGTTACTTATGAATTAAGAATGCAAACTGATGATCTCTATGCCTCTAATAAAGCCCTTTTCCCAATGGAGAAAGAACGTTTAGTAGGAAATGTTACAATGGGCATTCATTGCCGGGACAAATAACACTGCACAGGTATTTACTGGTTCCAACTCTTTCCTTTCCTCAACACCTGAACTAAGACTTCACTACTTATTGTAGTGATGTAAAATCCATAGTCTTTGACTCTAAGTGTATAAATAGTAGAATGATGTGGAAGAGGACAGGGGAAATGAAGACAGAGAGAGAGATGGAGAGACAGAAGAAGATGGTATTGAAAAGAGGGCAACAGAATACAGTAGATACAAAAACTGGGCACACACTATGCCAGGGGCCAAGTGTTAATTAACTGCCATCAACTCCCTGTGCATGCAGACTCATACACAGACACACAGACACACACAGGCACCCACACACATACACACACACACACACGCACGAGCGCACACACGCACGCACGCACGCACGCACGCACGCACGCACGCACGCACGCACGCACGCACGCACGCACGCACGCACGCATATACAAACCCGATATGCTAATGATTTCTGGTTATCAAACTGTGTGGTTGCACTGGAAG
>NC_139944.1:37488953-37503953 GCF_963454915.1 Gymnoscopelus microlampas
ACCTGGGCTTGTCAGACTCAGACACCCAACATATTGCACATATTGTTATGCATGGTCTGGTATCGGTCTGGTGACTTGACTTGGTATCTCCCACTTCTGTTTACGTCCCACACATCGTATTTCTCACGCCGTCAGATTATCATGAGGGACGCTGCGCAAACGCACAGGTCATTCCATTGATCATTTACAGTGATATACCCAGACGTCGCAGACAGGAGGAGATCTTAAGATGAATTAATGTTCTACACATCCAAAATGTTAGCTGCCAGGTGTACACTGGAAGTTTCTTTGTTCGGTCAAGTTTCTAACGTTTTTATTAACTTTATTCGACCGATGTCGATATTTAGGGACCAACTCCTCCATCTGTCTGTCCATTGATTGCTACCGCTGCGATGCCAACAGCAGGCAGTTAAAAGGGGGAGGGACCTTTGAATGTGTGCGTGTGCAAAAAGAACAGATCTACAAGCTAACAACGCGTCACATGTTCTACAAGCTGAGAGAGAGAGAGAGAGAGAGAGAGAGAGAGAGAGAGAGAAAGAGAGAAAGAGAGAAAAAAACTCATGCCCGACTGTGTTTTTGACAGCTTGGTTGTAAACAATGATTAGATTTAGTTAATATTGAAAAATAGAACATAGTTGCTCAATCTTTCTTTCGTTTGGGGTGTTTTTGAAACCCAGAGAAAGAGGGCACAATGGAGCCAAATGGACCCCCGACGGGCGCCAATTCGCCTATAATAAACGATCAGAATTTGTTTTATTTTTTCCTACCTACTGCTGGTGTGAATATAAAAAATATGGCATGGTTTATGGTGGTTGGGGGGGTCATGAATTTTCCTGTAGTCACTCAGGGGGGGTCACAGAAACATATTTGGAGGTCGGGAGGCGGGGGGTCAAGGACAAAAACTAAAACGAAATCACATCAGCGCTACCGCCGCCCCCTCCTAGTTAAAAAACTCGAGGTTACGAATGTAACCCCGGTTTCTTTAGAATTCGGAGTAACATACTCACTATGGGATATCAGCGCCTCCTGGCGATGAACAGAGCTACATACCATAAACTCCCGGGCCATTCATTGGCTGAGAAGGGTATGTCACGTGTCCGGTAACCCGGAACCGGCTTAAAGCCGCTCTCGTGACGTGGCTCATCCTCTTTAACAACCGCTCTCTGCATGCAGATGTACACAAACAGGGGTGTTAGGTGAGTATGTTACTCCGAATTCTAAAGAAACCGGGGTTACATTCGTAACCTCGAGTTTCTTGTCAAATTCTCCGTAACATACTCACTATGGGATACATAAACCCCCCTGGGGCTTATAGCCATACAGAACCCTCCCAGCCCCGCACGCCCCCTAGCCGCAAGGCCCCGCCCCCATGGGCGTGACCTTTGGCCTCACGGGCGCCCCGGCCCCAAGGGCCGGGGTGCGGGATATTAGGAATAAAGAAGACCCTGACAGACCAAGTCTGCCTTATTCAGCTAATGAACAGACACGAGTCTGTCCCATAAGTGAAAACAAGGAAACAGGGCCCTCTCCCCTAGAAACCTACCAACGGTGGTTCCGAGGGGACTAGAGAGAAAGGAAGGAAGGGAAGAGAACAAAGGCAGGCTAACACAAAAACCCTGCCTAACCTCCCCCACCTTAACTAGAGGCAGCTGCTACGCCCAGAACAGCGTGCGCCACTGACGCCGCCGCCACATCCAGGCTGTAGAAGGCCGCAAAAGTCGAAGGAGACGACCAATTAGCGGCCGTGCACACCTCCTGGACCGAAACTCCTCTGGAGAGGGCCCAGGACGTAGACACACCTCTAGTAGAGTGAGCCTTCAGTCCTTCTGGAACTGGAACGCCACCACTGACATAGGCCAGCCTAATGGCATCCAAAATCCAACGAGAAAGCGATGCCTTAGCCACTGCCTTCCGCCTACCACCTGGGCCGTAGGAGACAAAAAGCTGCGACGACGACCGGCCGACAGCCGTCTTCTGGCAGTAGAGCTTCAGAGCCCTCACTGGACAGAGACAGTGCAACCGCTCATCTTCCGCCGAGGCGAAAGGAGGCGGATGAAAAGCTACCAGCTCAACCGGTGTCTGAGTCACCACTCCGTTCTTGGGAACAAACGCCATGTTGGGTTTAAGCAAGACCCTGCTGCCGTCTCCCGAGAACCTCATGCACTCCGAGCTCACTGAGAGCGCATGCATGTCGCTGACCCGTTTAGCTGTAGTCAAAGCCACCAAAAGAACCGTTTTGAGACTAACGATCTTCAGATCCACAGACTCAAAAGGCTCAAACGGTGGGAGGCAAAGTGCCTCCAACACCACCGTCAGGTCCCAGGCCGGGAAAAGGGGCCTAGAGACCGGCCTGGCTCGCCTGGCACCGTTCATAAAACGGCGCACCAGATGATGTCGGCCAACCGTTATGCCATCGAAACCTTCGTGACAAGCGGAAATGGCCGCCAGGTACACCTTCACCGTCGAGAAAGCCAGGCCCTGATCCAACTTGCCTTGCAAGAAAATGAGGATGCTGCGCACTGGTGCCTGGAAGGCCACCACCGGCGGTGACTGCTCCAGACCCCATGCCACGAACATGTTCCACCTGTCGTCGTACGCAGCCATCGTGGAGACGGCCCTCGCACCCTGGATGGTAGCCACCACCCCAGGGGGCAGGCCATACGAAGTCAAGGTCTCCCTCTCACGGGCCAAACCCACAGGTCTAGGTCCTGAGGCCGTTCGTGGTAGATGTCGCCCCCTCCCTGCTGTAGCAGGCTCCTGTACAACGGGAGGGGCCAAGGATCGGCGTAGAGGAGAGGCGTTATTTCCGACCTCCACACGCCCCACGCCGGAGCCACCAGCAGCACTGACCGACCCTGACGCCTCACCCGCTCTAAAGTCGGGGGAATCAGGTCCAGTGGCGGGAAAGCATACAGCAGCTCGTCCGGCCAGTCGTGCGCCAGGGCATCCAGGCCCAGGGAAGGGTCCCCCACCTTCACAGAGAAAAAGCGAGAGCACTTCGCGTTCTCTTTGGAGGCAAACAAGTCGACCTGTGCCCGACCGAACCTGGTCCAAATCAGGTCCGTCACCCACTGGTCGAGGGACCAATTCTCGTACCGAAGTCTGCCCCTGGACAGCAGGTCCGCCCCGCTGTTCAAGAGACCCGGTACATGCGAAGCTCGTATTGACGCGAGGCGCGAGTGGCACCAATGCGTCAATCTGCACGCCAGGCTGTCCAACACCCGGGAGCGCAAGCCCCCCTGTCTGTTGATATAGCACATGGTCGTGGTGTTGTCTGTCCTGACCATGACATGACAACCGCGGATGCGAGCCTCGAAGTATTTGAGAGCAAGATAGACCGCCATCAGCTCCAGGTAGTTGATGTGGGCCTCCCGTAGACTGAGGTCCCACACTCCCCTGGTCGAGCGGCCCTCGTGAACCGCGCCCCAGCCCGACAAGCTGGCGTCCGTGGTGATGACTTTTCGTGACGTCACAACACCTACACTGACCCCCTCGGACAGAAAAGCTGCTTGTGACCACGGTCTGAGTGCTTCCACGCACCGTGGAGGTACCAAAACCTTCAGAGAACCCATGGTGGACGGGATCCCGAGAGCCAGCATCCACCTCTGGAAAGGTCTCATGTGGAGCCTGCCCAAACGGACCAGGTGTATAGCCGAGGCCATGAGACCTGCCGCTTGCATGCACAACTTGTAGCTGACTTGACGCCCCACTTGAAAGGACCTCACACAGGCCAAAAAGCTGTCTATCCTGTCCTGGGATAGGCGTGCCATGAGCGTGTTTGAGTCCAGTAGGATCCCTATGAAAGTGGTCCGCTGGGACGGGACCAACACGCTCTTCTGGGCGTTGATGGTGAAACCCAGCGACTGCAGGTGGGAGATGGCCACCTTCGTATGTTGCGTCACCTCCTCCCTCGAGCCCGCCGCCAAAAGCCAGTCGTCGATGTAAGTCGACAGACGGATCCCCTGCTGCCTCAGTGGAGCCACCGCCGCGTCGGTGCATTTCACGAACACCCGGGGGCTCAGAGACATTCCAAAAGGGAGGACAGTGTACTCGTACACCCTCCCCTCGAAGCCGAAGCGCAGGAACTTCCTGTGCGGTGGGTAAATCGGGATGTGGAAGTAGGCATCCTTGAGATCGATGCTGGTCCACCAGTCGCCCTGGCGGACCGTCCGCAACAGCGCTGCCGTTGTCAACATTCGAAAGTTGAAAACCGTCAGATATTTGTTGAGACCCTTCAGGTTCAGAATGGGTCGTACACCCCCCCCCTTCTTTTTCACCAGAAAATATTTCGAATAAAAACCCAAACGGTTCTGGTTCGGAAGCACTTCCCTGACAGCGCCTTTGCTCAAGAGGGAGGCCACCTCCTCTCTCAAAGTGTTGGCTGCTGGACCTTTGGCCTGGGAAAACAGCACTTTGTCTGTCATTGGGGGTTTTTTGGAAAATTGCAGCCTGTAACCCTTTTGTATTGTGCGCAGCACCCAAGGATTCGGCTTGCATAATTTCCATTGCTCTACACACTGAGCGAGCGGATTGGTCGATGACGTCATCGGCCGCTCGGAATGTGTGTGCGTTGTCATGGGAACCATTGACGCTGCTACTGGTGACAGCGGTGCTAACCCAGAGGGTCCCGCTAGAGACAGTAGGGGTACTAACGGTCTGTGCTGAGGACTCGGAAGAGTCACGTGACTGGACACGGGGACCTTCCCTGACGTCAACATTCGGTTCGTCCGTCGTCGCCGCTCGCCTGTTCCCACGGAAAACAACGGCGCCGCCGATTGGACAGGCGGGGCTGTGCGCGTTAGTAACGCTGGCCTGCCTGAGGGACTCGGAGGAGTCACGTGACCGGCCACGGGAAAATTTCCCGACGTCAGAAATAAGCCTACCTCGGCCGTCGTCTCTGCGCGGAGCGTCGACAAAGTTATCCTCTCTGTAGGAGGCGCCCTGTCGTATTCCAGCGGCAGACGAGGCCTTCTGTTTCCATGGAAACCTGTGAGGTGTGACAGCTGAGGGGTCGTCTGTCCTTCCAAAATGGCGGAGACAGAGGTCCGCTCTTTCTGACTCAAGCACTTCCGGTTCACAGTGACGTTTGATCGCTTCCTGTGAGACGGAAGGCAAAACCGCCGTGACCCTGTTCCACTGGCGCTTCGGCGCCCTCTGGCGGACAAGGGTGGCGTCGGTTTTTCTATTACCTCCAAATGATTTATTCCCTTCATATGATTCAAAACATGCACAGATGTTGTCCCAGCGATGTCTGCCGCACCGGAGTTCGGGCGCCGCAGACATCGTGGGCTCATGGGATGATGACACTGATCCATTGCATGCACAGATGTTATCCCAGCAACGTCTGCCGCACCGGAATTCGGGTGCCGCAGACGTTGTGGGCTTATTGGATAACAACATTGATTCATTGCATGCACAGAGGTTACCCCAGCAATATCTGAAACACCGGGGTTCGGGCGATCCAGATATTGTGGGTTTATGTAATGAGAGCGTTGGGGCAGAGATGTCTCGGGAACGGGGACACCACTGCTCCTCTGCTCTAGGCCACGTGAAATAATGAGCGGGTTTGTAGCATTCAGCACATTTATTTTCTCCAGAAAAAAGGGTTTCACAAAAACCGTGTTTTGAACACACATGTTTAGAACACACACATCTTTTTGCACACAAAAGTCCACATTTTGCACACAAAGTTTTTTCGCGCTCGTGGAGCCGTCCACGACTCTGTCCACCGAGGCCTGTAAAGCCACTGTCCTCTTCCCCAGCATGAACGGCCGAGGGGGGGGCTGAGCCGGTCTGTGCACCGGCGATAGAGTGTCACTTACCCCGCCCGCCACGGCGAGGCTTCCCGCTGTCGCGACGTGGAGGCCTGTTGGTGTTGGGTGCGGGTTGTTGGCGGGGTGGAGGTCTGGCCCGCCTGTTCCCTACCTCGCGAGCACCTTCCTTTGAGCTCGGCCGAGCTGAGGAGGAGGACCGGGAGGTGTTGGCCTGTCCACGGCGGGAAGAGGAGGAACGTCCTCTGGCCACTGGCCTTTCGTTGCGGGGCCGGGAAGATGGTGGGGGGGCTGGTTCCAGCACGCCGGCCGCTGCTTCCCGCTGTGCCTTCCTGGACTCCGTCGAGACGCGGAGGAACTCTGAGGCGCCCGCAAACAGATTATCTGGACATAAAGGGAGCGCCATAACGCTCTTTTTTGCATCGGTCACTTCTGCTCGAAACTCAGTGAGCTCGAGCCACCGAGCCCGTTCAATCGCTGCGCTGTCCGCCATGGATTTTCCGGTCCATGCTGTAGCGTGGCGAGTCACTTTTATGGTGAGCTGCTGAAGGGCTTCCAGCTCCTCAGCGTCCTCGCCCCACTTCTCCTTCAGCTCGGTCAGGCGCCGCGCGGTCGAGCCCTGGAGGATGGCCACCATGTTTAGCGCGCGAGCCGCCAGCGCCGATGACTTGTAGGCTTTTTTCACCGCCACGGAAAGTGCTTTTTCCTTCGGCACGGTGAAATGAGGCTCAGGGGTGAGGGCCACTGCCTGTCGCTGGTCCACAATGCCCTGGGCCAACACGCGGTCCATGGGGGGGCAGGCGATCAGACCCATCGCGGGAGCTCCCACTACGTCGAGAGGAAAACCCAGCCTCTTAGGCTCGGAGTGGTTCGCCCAGGTGGACATGAGGACCCTCGCGAAGCCCTTGGCGGGCGGAACCTTCCTGGACCTGGGCGCGCGCTCGTCTTGTTGGGTCAGACCCTGGTACTCATCATCAGGAGCGCTGGAGGATGCCTGCTCCTCCAGCGGACGTTCGAGGCCACATCTGGCTAAAGCCCTGTCAATAATGGCTGAAACTGGTTCCTCGCGCTTGGCGGGGTCGGATTCCAGTTCCTGCGCGGCCGGCCAGCTAGGCGCCAGGATACTGCTTGAAGACTCCATGTCGCCGTCCCGACGTGGAGTGGAGACGGCGGCCTCCTCGGGAGCCTCCTGGTAGGAGGGTAGTTCGCCCTCCTCCTCCCCCTCCTCCATGCTGCGAGCATCGTCGTCGTCGGAGTCCTCGCTGAGGTTTGCCGACGCACCGCTGTCCCGGTACGCCTGCTGTAGCAGCGGAGTCGACGGCTGGGAGGAGGGGGAGGAAGGGCCGCTGGTTGGCTGTACCTGAGTGGACCCCCCAGGCACAGCATTCGCGGCCGCTGTCGCGCTGCGTAGCACGGCTGGTGTAGCAGGCTGGTGCTGCGGGCGGCTGCTCGCGCCGCTCTGGAGCCCCGGGGCTGCTGGAGGACCCATGGTGACGCTGGGACGCACGAGGATGCCTGCACCGCTCACATTCCCCGGGCCGGAGTCGGTTGGAACCCTGGTCGGGGACGGGGCGTCGCCTCTCCCCTCATGGAACTCTTGCGCCCTGGCTAGGCGGCAGTCGAGATGGAGCCTTGAGAAGAGGGCGCAGTCCTCACAGCGTCCCTGCGCCTTCGGATAATGCCTCGCTGCATAGGCATGGTGTAGGCCGAGGCAGGCGATGCAGAAGCCATGGGGGTCATCTCCGGCGATGAGACGACGGCAGACCTGCAAACCGCAGGCGCGTGGAGTCTCCATCGTTGGTGCTAGCGTCGAGTGGAGAGAAGCTAACGCTAAGCTAGTTAGCCTGTAGCTAAGCTAGGTAGCCTGTAGCTAGGCTAAAAGCCGGCCGGCTTGTCACCGTGCTAGCACGTGGAAAAACTTTTGAGAGAAAAGCTTGGAAAGTAGAAGATAGAGCCGCGGGAGCGGAACGAGAAATAACTTTTTTTTTTTTTTTTTTACACACGGAGGAAACCCGTAGGTCGGTACAGGTACCACCTTGGTGGGCTAGAGTTGTATTCTGTCCGTTTTTAAGGTAATTCAAAAGATATCGTTCTGGTATGTCTGTTAAGCTGTATTCATCTGCCATGCAGAGAAGCGAAAGAGGATGAGCCACGTCACGAGAGCGGCTTTAAGCCGGTTCCGGGTTACCGGACACGTGACATACCCTTCTCAGCCAATGAATGGCCCGGGAGTTTATGGTATGTAGCTCTGTTCATCGCCAGGAGGCGCTGATATCCCATAGTGAGTATGTTACGGAGAATTTGACAAGAAACTGACTGTCCCTAAGTACATTGTGTACGGTATGTACTGTAGGTCTATAGGGTTTCGTTGGTTTGGGAACCCTTCCCTCTAAAAGCCAGATGTTAGTGGGTGTTTTGTTTTGTCCAATGGGTAAGTAGGTTTTACAAAGTAAAATCTCCAGTATATCTTTTGTGTTTGGTGTGTGCGTGTGTGTGTGTGTGTGTGTGTGTGTGTGTGTGTGTGTGTGTGTGTGTGTGTGTGTGTGTGCGTGTGTGTGTGTGTGTGTGTTTTTTTTACTTGGTATAACTTCTGCTCCCAACATTTTATGCAATATCCTGAGGACAGGACTTAAAGTGTGGTCTCGTGGCTCTTTGTCCCTCTTTGTCCCTCTTCCATCAATCATTTTGATTCCGTTCATATTTCAGAATTTCTCATTTATAAAATAATTGCAATGTAAATATAACCTAATAGTATTGCCAAAATGTTATGTCTACAACACGTTGTGCTTCTGTGTTTAAAGTGCAGAATAAACATTGTGCATCTGTAGAAGTGTTAGAAGTGTTGGGGGCGGCCATAGCTGAGTGGTTAGTGAGCCCGCCTAGGGAGCCAGAGGCCCTGGTTGCCCCAGGTTCGATTCCAGGCCAGGCCAGCATACTGTATGTGTCGATGAAATGAAATTTGTCTCTGAGCAAGACTCTTAACCCCTAATTGCTCACAGGTTCTCATTGCAAACAAGACTTTCATGAACGACCTGTTAAAAGGAATTATCCTTATCCTTATGAGAAGATTAGATGAAGGGACTAGCAGCGGTCTAGTGGAGGTTGAACCACATTGGAATTGTTCTTAAAGGTTTTTGAAAACTTCATTCGTGAATTTTTCCCCGTGATTTTTGTTTTTGTTTAAACTATAAAAAATCACACCCAGTGTGAAGTGGGCGGTATGTGGTCATCACAACATGACTCACTTAAAAAAAACATAAATGTGTTTTTTTAAGTCCATACTGCTATTCATAGGGCTGCACATGTGTTTCGCTAGCCAATCACAGTCCTGAATTTGCAAAGTCAGCCAATCATGTGATTGGCTGACTTTGCAAAAGTATAGATTTGCATTGACTGTGGAAGGGTTAGCGTTGTAGACTGCGTTGTAGACTATTGGCCAATCGCGGTGCAGGATTGGTCAGTGTCCAAACCTCACTTATAGGGGGCGGTTACACCGCCCCAAAAAAAGAGTTTAATAACGACGTTGCTTTCATGTTGATCTCTGCCGTCATGGAGATGATGTCATATTGATTATCAGTCTTGCCCAAATATGGAAAGGTGGCGGCTTGCACACATGGGTGTCGGCAAGGCATGCATGGCTACGTTTTTTGTTGTGAATGAGGTAAGAGCAGAGCTCTGCTCGGTCTGTATAAAGTGTCGAGCTACTGCAGACTTCCAGAGATAGAGCGATAGAGACCATAGAAGATAGAGAGAGTATAAAGTCACATTTGAAAGCTCCTTCAGAACCTGCAACTTCAGTCTTCATCCCAGTCCAAAAGGAGAAGCTTTGACGATACACCGCCACTCCTGGAAGGAGCGAGTCCAAATATTTCCTTACTCAGTTATCTTGTTCTAAGTGTACATCTGCCTTGATATCTCTCCTTAAACACATTGAAGAGGAGCCACGACATCTACTACAAAATGACGACTGGACAGATCCCCTCAGCAGACGATCAGCAGATCATCCCCAGCTGTGTCACCGGCCATGAACATGGACACGCTGACACGCCAACATCCTACGGTCATCCACAGTTTACCAAGACGGTCACTCAACCAGGCGTAAAGGCCCGTCAGAGGACTCACACAAGAACGACATCTCACATCTGTCAACTGTGTGACAAGAGTTTCAGTGTGTTATCTCACCTGAAGATACACCAGCGTGTTCACACTGGAGAAAAGCCATACCACTGTCAACTGTGCGACAAGAGTTTCAGTCAGTTAGGTAACCTGAAGTCACACCAGAATGTCCACACTGGAGAAAAGCCATACCACTGTCAACAGTGCAACAAGAGCTTCAGTCTGTTAGCTCAATTGAAGTCACACCTGCGTATTCACACTGGAGAAAGACCTTTCATCTGTAAAGAGTGCAACAAGACTTTCCGTCAGGCAGGTTACCTGAAGTCACACCTCGTTATCCACACTGGAGAAAAGCCATACCACTGTAAAGAGTGCAACAAGACTTTCAGTTGGGTAGGGGACCTGAAGACGCACCTACATATCCACACTGGAGAAAAGCCTTTCCTCTGTAAAGAGTGCAACAAGACTTTCAGGAGCGCAGCTAACCTGAAGACACACCTACATATCCACACTGGAGAAAAGCCCTACCACTGTAAGCAGTGCGACAGGAGTTTCAGTCAGTTGGCTCAGCTGACGTCACACCTGCGTATTCACACTGGAGAAAGACCTTTCATCTGTAAAGAGTGCAACAAGACTTTCCGTCAGGCAGGTTACCTGAAGTCACACCTCGTTATCCACACTGGAGAAAAGCCATACCAGTGTAAAGAGTGCAACAAGACTTTCAGTCATTCACATAATCTGAAGTTGCACCAGCGTATCCACACTGGAGAAAAACCCTACCACTGTAAAGGGTGCAACAAGAGCTTCAGTCAGTTAGCTCACCTGAAGACACACCTACATAACCACACTGGAGAAAAACCCTACCACTGTAAACAGTGCAACAAGACTTTCTGTCAGTTATGTGAACTGAACACACACCTGCGTGTCCACACCGGAGAAAAGCCTTTCCTCTGTAAAGAGTGCAACAAGAGTTTCAGTGTATTAGGTAACCTGAAGATACACCTGCGCAGCCACACTGGAGAAAAACCATACCACTGTAAACAGTGTAACAAGAGTTTCAGTCAGTTAGGTCACCTGAGGAGTCACAAGCATACAACCTTTCCAATTTAACTCTTTCACTGCCAAGAACAACTTTTACAATTTTTTTTCCCCAAAGGTCCAGCCTGCCAAAGACTACTTTTGCTGTGTTTTTGTTTTGTCTTCAATGGTTTTCCACCAGATGGCGCTGTTCTCTAACACGTGAGTGACCATTTTTATCCTCTAGAGCAGGGGTCTTCAACGTTTTCAGGCCAAGGACCCCCTAGCTGAGAGAGAGATGAAGCAGGGACCCCCTCCTACTCTATATTGTATAAAATTGTGTTTCAGATTAAAGTTTATTTTTTACTTAGTCTGCTCTTTTTTCCCTCTACACCTATAGCCTCTTCACCAAAAATAGCCGATCTACAAGCTCTCAACGCCTCGCGCTGCGAGGCGTTGTGAGCTTGTAGATCTGCTATTTTTGGCTGATGTTCCCCTCAGAAAAGGAATTCTAGCGTTCAAGTGGTTAATGTAAAAAAAATCACACCCAGTGTGAAGTGTTTTTTTTTTAGTCCATACTGCTATTCATAGGGCTGCACATGTGTCATGTGTTTCGCTAGCCAATCACAGTCCTGAATTTGCAAAGTCAGCCAATCACATTACAGCTAGTGGTGATGACACTAGCTGTAATGTGATTGGCTGACTTTGCAAAAGTATTGATTTGCATTGACTGTGGAAGGGTTTAGGGTTGTAGACTGCGTTGTAGACTATTGGCCAATCACGGTGCAGGATTGGTCAGTGTCCAAACCTCACTTATAGGGGGCGGTTACACCGCCCCAAAAATATATATTCCATTCCCAGAGGAGCTTCCTAGAATCTCATAGTTAGCTGAGCCGCTCATCTCAGCCCCAGACAACCACACTACTTGCGACAGTCCCAGGAGCCAGTAGTACCTAACGAATAATACAGTCCTTTAATAATATCTCGAAGTTATAACAGAGTCCTCTGTTACATTTAATTGTTTTATGTAGGAAACAAAAAAAGGGGATCCAGTATTTACTCACGACCCATAAACAGTGCCCTAGACTACATACTGGTGGTGAATGAACTTACTGCACTATTGTTCTCCTTCTGATGTATGCAACTACAGTGTAGTGCAGACACACACACGCATGCACGCTCGTATACATACATACACACACACATTCTTTGTGAGGTGTGTATGGGTGTGAGAATGTTCAAATACCACAGTGGGTTTGCTTGCCCTGATAGCGGAGAATTCCGACCCTTACCAAACTGACGTCATCAGAGTGGGTACCTTGGCTTGTGTGTCCAGTTTGACCCATGCTAAACAGACATGTGGGCTACTGTCAAAAAGGCCTTTGTACGTCCAACGGAGGGCTTTTGGATGAACCCAAAGATCATGAGAGGTAGAGAGGGAGACCATTGTCTCGTCAAAACATCTCTTTTCACAGGTTTATGGTTATAATACAGTGACCATGTTGACTTTAATGATACTCTCATGAGCCACACACACTAAAATGAGGTGTGAGGTTCTGTGTCCTACTGAGGAGGACACTTTGACGTAGTGGTGGGCAATATATCAATATTATATTGACTATAGGCTGATGCCCGTTGGGAATGATACCCATTAGGAAAACATGCCCCTCCGCTATGCAACACCCATTGTACCCGTTGTCAGAGTACCCGTTGTACCCGAGTACTCAGAGTGCAGTACGCATTATCTTAGTACTTGGAGGTCAGTCTATGCCCATATATGAACATCTTTGTATCTGTCTGTGTCCCTTTTATGCCCATATAAAGTATGATCCCAACTGCTGAGCCAATGCGACCACGGGGATTTGCGGATTTATCATCAATATTTATTTTAGAACCATGCACCGATCCAACCGACTTCACCTCATGGCATCGCACTCCCTTAGGTCAGGGGTTTTCAGCGTTTTTCAGGCAAAGGAGAAAGGACCCCTTAGCAGAGAGAGATATGAAGCAGGGACCCCCACTATAATTGTGTTGCAGATTAAACATTGTCATGGATTTCAGAGATAGCTTTGTTGACTATCATCAGCGTTGTGTAAATCAATGTTTTTTGTTTATTTCAAACATTTAACCACTTAAACCCTCAATGCTAAGTAAACTTGACCTTTGGCTCTGTACTTGGTTTGCTCTTTTTTCCCTCTACAACAAACCTCTTTGCCAAAAATTGCCAATGTACAAGCTCACAAGGCCTCGCATGAGCTGGTAGATCGGCTAATGCTCCTCTTAGAATAGGGAGGCTACAGGATTGAAGTGGTTAATGTAGTAACTCTGAGGACCCCACGGAGCCCCTGTTGAAGACCCCTGCCTTAGATCCTTGGCGACACGCAGGCCAAGTTTGAAGTCGATTGGTCGGACGGTTCTGAGGATGTGTGATGGATAGGTACACACACGCAGACATTTCTACATTTCTACTAAGTCAGGAGTCAAATCAGGAATGATGTAATTTGGGAATGCATGCCCCACACGGTTATGCAATACCTCTAAATGTCAGAGAACCCGTTGTACCCCGTCTGTCTATCTATGCCCTTTTACAGGACTTCACTGTGTAGAGGGTCCCATCACCCTTTCTCTCTCTCTCTTTCTCTCTCTTTCTATCTCCCTCTCTCTCGTTTTCACCAATGAAACAGTATAGACTACATCATTTATTTAGACATGTCATAAGCATGTGATAATAAAAGTGCAACTACTGGGAATAAAAGGTCAGGTTTAATTTCCAATTTGCATGCACAATAGTCCATCAGCCAATTTGACCTCACTCAAGTCAAACGCCATTAGGAACCTCTGCGTGAACCAGTGGTATAACACGCACCGCAGCCGTCGCAAGTTCAAGTTCCCTTCCCTACAGTATGTCATATGCTATACCCATTGCCTCAACTCTTCATTCCCTCATCTTATCTTCTCTCTTCTTCTACACAGTAAAACAAAAACAAAAAGGAATTGAGAATGTAATGGGAAAGACCAGGAATCTAGATGAAAGGGAAGGGATGGACTATATGTGGGGTTCATGTTTGTGGCACGCAAGCACACAAACATGACGAGCTCCCGACCCCCCCCCCCCCCCCCCCCCCACTGGCATCAGGTACCACGCTAATTGAGCTGTTTAAAAATTTAGAGAAACAGTGCACGAGAGGCGAGCGAGATAAAGGGAGAGAACGGGGGTAGGAGGTGAAATGGGGGTGGGCGCATACAAATAAGGAGGGGGGCCAACAACACATTCAGTCACTGGAAAAGAGAGCGCGAGAGAGAGAGAGAGAGTCAACATGAGAGAGAGAGAGACAGCAAGAGTGAAAGAGATACATGAATGGTGATGAATAGAAAAAAGAGAGAAATTGGAGAGATGGGGGGGGAGGATTCCAAGCTCAATGTTCTATCTCCCAGTTGAGACAAAGGAAAGGACAACAGTCTTTGGTTGACGGGGGACAGGAAGAAGAGTCAGAAGATGACTGAGGGAAGAAGTGATGGGGGAAGGACCAGAGAGAAAGAAAGAAAGAACGAAGAGAGAGAAAGAGAGGGAGGAGAGAGATAGAAGAAGAGAGAAAGACCTTCCGCCCCCATTACAGACCCCAGGGGTGGAACAGAGAGGGAGGGGAGGACAAGCTGATCCCACAATCCTCTGTTGTATTCTCTTGATTCTCTTCCAATCAACAGGCGGAGGAGCGCTTCATTAAAAACAGACAAGGAGTTTAGGATGGGCGCCAAGAATGTGTTTAGTAGTGTGCATGTGTGGTTGGGGGGTGGGTTGGTGCCAGGGTTCATGCATGTGCCTTTGATGCGTGCGTGCGTGCGTGCGTGCGTGCGAGCGTGCATGTGTGCGCACGCGCGCGCGTGTGTGTGTGTGTGTGTGATACCAGAGTCTTCTTGTGCATCTAGGTGTGACATCGTCATTAACACCATGTTCAACTTTGGTAGAACCTTGGGGTGCATAGCTACCTGGCCATAATATACTGTACGTAAGTCCAAATAATGTCGATCACCTGTATCTGTTGCTTCTGCAAAACAAGTCACAAAATCAAAACAATCGGAAAAAACCTATGCACAA
>NC_139944.1:37508953-37518953 GCF_963454915.1 Gymnoscopelus microlampas
CCAAGTGAAACATCTGCCCCAATCAATAACACATTCACTCACAACACACACACACACACACACACACACACACACACACACACACACACACACACACACACACACACACACACACACACACACACACACACACACACACACACACACACACACACACACACACACGCATGCTTCAGTGCTCACATGCATAAACACACACAGGGTATGTGCTGTATGCATGCAAAACCACATACAGTAGTACACATAATATGTGGACTACTGTATGTGTAGTAATATATTCTTTTAATAACTTTATTGTTATATCACATGTTTACAGTGTAGAGATGTGGTTGAATTATTTCTTTCTTTTTATAATGACACCATTAAGTTAGAATAGATACACACATTCTATTAAGCAAAGTTGTGATTCATGAAAGATTTCATGAAAAGCTATAGATAATAGTTTTCACTTCTTAAAGTTAATTATAGTTTACAGTTTTTTTCCTCTTTTCTTTACAGTTACATCTCTTCTTTTTAGGTTGTGTAGGGTTGGCTCAAACAGTGTAACCGACTATAATTTGAAATCATTGTGGCAAAAACTGGGTTATTTTAAAATATGAAATGTAATAATTACTAAGTAATAAAGTACATCTAATAACAAAGTTTTGTAAAATATAAAAGGAACAAAATGAAGATGCCAGGAAACCATGTGTTGCTGTTCCGGGCTGGCACAGGCTCTCATTGCTAACTCTATTAAGAAGACCTACTCTACAAAATCATATTAGAACCTCTCAAACAAGCAAAACAGGAAAATACTGTATTCTAGCATAGCAAGACCAATAAGTCAACGATTTAATAGATAACTTAAAAATAAATTTGGGATTAAAGAACATGCAGAGTTTTGTCATCATAATTCCCTAAGGTAGCGTGTCAAATATGATTCACTGAGATGCAGTAATGTTTATAGATCGTCACTGAAATCTTGTATCTCCATATTTGTGATGCGACACGTTGTGAGCTTGCAGATCTCCTATTTTTGGACATTTTTAAATGAAAGTGAAAGTGTGTCTGTGGATTTTATAAATATTGAACCAAAAAGCACTAACAAAAACTTGTGACTAAATACATTGGATCCATTGGAACACAGGTTCTTTTTTCCATTACCTCAGAGTTAACAAACACATCTCAAAGCAACACACAGTCATCGCACGTTTTCTGTGCAATGACTAACTGTCATGGGGGGCAACTCGTGTGTGTGCTGTTTATAAAGACATCAGGACCAGGGGAGAGTGGAATTTGATTATACACACGCACACACACACGCACACGCACGCACACACACACACACACACACACACACACACACACACACACACACACACACACACACACACACACACACACACACACACACACACACACACACACACACACACACACACACACACACACACACACACACACACACACACACACACACACACACACACACACACACACACACCGCCCCCTTCTGAGAAACACCTGCAGCCAAGCTTGTTATTGCACAGAATAGAACACTTGTGCCAGTATACCTTCACACATCCCTTTACCAATTAGACTAGAGACAACCCCACCCCCAGACACACACATCCTCCAACTACGCGTATCTGTCTTTTACAAAAGAACACGCATGTTGTCCCTCCCTTCTCTATTCATTAAGTCTTAATTAACCTTAGAGTGATGAGTGAGAAACAAGAGTCACTAGAGAGAGACAAAGAGAGGGAGTGAGGTAGTTACCGACTGGAAGACTTACAAAAACTTCAAACAACAGCCGGACTTCAATTTGAGCCTTTAATACATTAATTTTGTCTTTTTTCTTTCTTTTTTTTTACCAAAACAGGTGTACGGTATAGCATTTTGGAGATTGAGTGTCTGTGTATTATAGACTTGTTTTGATACAGTGATGAAGACATAGTCAAATGATATTGCTGGCTGATTTTAGTAAAGCAGGGCTCAATGAAAGTAAGGGTGAATATCCATAATTATACATGACCCAGACCAGGCACTCTACCAGCACGTACCCCCCCCCCCCCCCCCCTCCTTCCTTCCTTCTGTAAGCGGTGAAAAGTAAAGACAAAAAAACAGTAACAGCTTTAAGAGTGAGGTGGTAGACAGAGCCATGTTCACTAGGCAATGTGCTGAACTGTGAACCCTGAACCCTAGGCGTGTTCCACAGGGATTAGATTGGAGGCCAGGGTCTGTCAACACATGGCCTCAAGGCAAGATAGGGTTACCAGTACTAATTACATAGACTACTGAACTACATCCACACAGGCGCACGCACACACGCACACACACACACACACACACACACACACACACACACACACACACACACACACACACACACACACACACACACACACACACACACACACACACACACACACACACACACACACACACATGCTTGTATAAGAGTACACAATACTAGATTCAAATATACAGACCACAGCAATGTACTCCATCCATCAAACCCTAAATCTGACATGGAGAGAAAGAGATACAGACTATAGGATGCGTACAGCTAACTCAAGAGGGAGATGGCGATGGACAGACGTCGTTTAGAGAGAGAGACGTCAGGAGAGAGCAGGCAGGAGTCGTTAACTTGGCGAGAGCAGCAGAGGCAAGGACAGCAGACAGGAAGAGACAGAGACAGATAGACATGGACAGCACGACTGTTGACGCATCCATGGTTTCATGGCTGACCGCTGATCTGTGAGTGCGCGCGCGTGTGTGTGTGTGTGTGTGTGTGTGTGTGTGTGTGTGTGTGTGTGTGTGTGTGTGTGTGTGTGTGTGTGTGTGTGTGTGTGTGTGTGTGTGTGTGTGTGTGTGTGTGTGTGTGTGCACGACTGTTGACGCGTGTGACCTACATGTACTGTGTGCAGTGTCGGGGACCCCTGGGCTTGGGTTATATATATAGTCAGTAGTCACACATGTTAAATCAACCAGCAAGGACACACGACACACACACACACACACACACACACACACACACACACACACACACACACACACACACACACACACACACACACACAGCAGGTCAGACACAGGATTATGATCATCATATAATCATATACATGCTATACTGCAGCTTTACCACACCTGATTAAGCTAATCCCACTTCTAATCTAGATTGCAGCTTAATTTGCGCTGATGCCAAACTGGGATGAAAGTCTGTGGCCTAAACTCAGGATTTAATATTAACTGTTGGGCATCAATATGGAAAGCATAGAAATATAATTGGGATTGGAATAATAATAATTGTGCCACTTTAAAGACGTGGTGAATAAATAATATGTTTTTCACAATTTCAGAGCATATCCGCGGTCATAATATGGACATACCTACACAGAACAGATGCCATAAAATATTAAAAAAAAAATTCGGGTGTATTTTTCCCTAAAAGGCCAATCTTAATTATACTTCCTGTGAATACAGACGTACTGCTTGATGACATAGACTCTAAATGAATCTTTATTTCATTCACCTGTTGATTCCCATAGCTCACGTTCCTCCAAAAACACCTGCTTTTAATTACAGAGCTACTCTGTAGCTACTCTCAATCTCATTCAAGAAAGATGACGTCCAGACGCTGTGTTAGTCATTTTAAACTTAATCAGTACACAAAAATATGTATTTGAATACATAATAGGTTAGAAATAAGCAACATAGTAACATACCGAAATTGCCATTTCACCACGACTTTCAAATTGATAATATATTTATTTTCCTGCTCAACAAATTGTCAATATTTTTCTAATTAAATGTATAATTATTTCTTACTTATTTTTTTCTTCTTCAAAAAAGTGAAAATAGCAGATCCACAAGCTCACATTGTGATAAGATGTGACCCGTATGTGAACATGTAGATCTGCTATTTTTGCCATTCTTCATCTTCATACAACAAAGTATATAGCTGGCTAAGAGAGGTATTTAGCGAAATATAAGGCAGTTTATTTAGCAATAAATGTTCCTTCCCTCTACATGCACACTGCTAACCAACAGGCGACATGTGTAATCCCATCATGTGTAGAAGAATGATTATAAATCTGTTCCTCCAAATGGCATGAGGTGAAGGATCGCTCTATTAAGACCAGCCTCAAATGTCTGGAGCTATCACTCACACAATTAACCTGCCTACTCTAGGCTTTGTGCGTGTGCGTGTGCGTGTGCGCGTGCACGTGCGCGTGTGTGTGTGTGTGTGTGTGTGTGTGTGTGTGTTGAAGGTCAGAAACTGACGTGATTTTATATACTTTAATGTCCTTGACTCCTCTCTAATCTGCTGCAGACCCTGGCATTCCCATCTGACCTGCCATGCTCCACTGACTTGTATAAGCACTGTACACATGCATTACAGTTACCCATACCATTCTGGTGTTACTGGTATTGACTTGTGAAAATTGTACAATTGCTCATCAGGGTTACACAAACCATTCTGGTGCCGGGCTGCAGCTATGGATTATTCTCTTAGCGATTATTCTATCGATTACTTTTTTGATTAATCATTGAGAAGCACATTTGGGTTTTTTTAAATATGTTTTTTTGTATTTTTTATAAATCAAGGAATTATACCAGTTCTAGTACTTTCTAGTACCATTTATATTTGTAGTACTGTAGTAACTCTTTCTCATTGTGTGCATGATTTGATTTCTCCTGTTAATCTTTTCTGTTTAAAAGCAATTCCCATTTCACATTATATGAATTCAGTGTTTTCTCTATGCTCTGTTTTCCACTTGAAAGAGGGAAGATATTGCTGGATTAACTAGAAAGATAAGTCATTTCTACCTGAGATATGACTTATTATGTAATTTTGACCTTGCCTTTAATTGTTACGTTGTCCTTTGTCCTTTTCAAACTAAAGTTAATCATCAGCCTATACTGACCTCTCCCACTGAGTTCTGACCATCTGTTTTTGATTGTAAAATTGACCTTGATATTTGACCTTTTAAACCCAAAAGTTAAAAAGTAAAATTTTATGAAAAACTGCCCATCCGTTCTCAAATGTGACCTTAACCTTGATTGTGTGACTGTGACCTTAACCTTTTCAACCCAAAAGCTAATTTCTTCAGGGCAGGCTACTGATCATTGACCCCAAGTTTCATGAACATTTTCCCATTCAGTCCTGACAGGTCTCAAATATAACTGGGAGCCAAGCCGATCTGCGCTTTAAATGTTATCATTAAGTATATATACAGTAAATAGTTGTATATTGCATATTTAAAGGTCCAGTGAAATTACATTTTATTTTTTTATATTTTATTTTGGAGTTTCAGTCTTAAACGTCGTCTCAACCAATCAGAAGGTCCCATCCCCTCAGGCTAAGGGACGTTTGAATCTCAATCACTGCAACCGTCGTGTACAGCTGAGCTGATTGAACTATGCACGAAAAATAATTTAACCCACTTTTTTACTTCTGTAAACCTGTGATGTGACAATAAAGCTGATTCTGATTCTAAGTGAATTCTTGTTTACAAGGGAGAGAGAGGCGGCCAGCTAAGCATGTTTGCTACTACGTGGCTTATTTATTTCTAAACTATAATGTTTTCAGATGCATATTTTAGTGTGCAGATTACGTTTAAAATGAGTAATACACCGTCTGGACGTCATCTTGGGGCTAAGGGGTCCTTGGCCTGAAAAACGTTGAAGACCCCTGCTATAGACAATTCTACTACTACTTTCAGAAGTTGTCGGCTGTATTGTATGGCTTTGCAAGGTACCAACAATATGTTGTGCCGGCAGGCATACAACCTCAACACCAAACATAACATAAATTCCATAAATTGGAAACCCAGATAAACACACACACACACACACACACACACACACACACACACACACACACACACACACACACACACACACACACACACACACACACACAAACATAGAGTCACTGGAAGCCTTCAGTGATTCAAGATGCAGTGACCTTCCAGAGATAGTGACCTTCTGCGTTATAGCCATGAACTTTAGCAGGATTAACTACAGTGAAGCTGCCATCACCAGTTACCTTGCCACACCCTGCTGAGCAACAACAATCACTCATAAATCAGAGGATCTAAGTACGTCTGAGAAGGAAAAGAAAGAAAGAAGGAATGAAGATAGAGACACACACACACACACACACACACACACACACACACACACACACACACACACACACACACACACACACACACACACACACACACACACACACACACACACACACACACACACACACACACACACACACACACACACACACACACATAAATGTATATCAGTGTACTTCAAGTCATCCAAGCACTAAAATCACTGCCGTCACTCAACCGTGGAGAATTCTGGGTACCCATCTTTCCAGGGTGCACGACCTTCAAGCTGATTGGCCACTTGCTGTGATCGGGGCCAGGGCCTGTCCAATCAGCTTAGTCACTGGGTCGTACAGGCCTAATTAAGTGCGCGGAGATAACAAGGTCCAAGGGGGATAATTGGTGAGTCAGGAGCAGAAGACCTCTGCAAAACTCATCTGCCCTTTCGACCCTATCTCCATTCATCTCCACCCCTCTACCCTCTACCCTCTCCCCTCTCCTCTCTCTCTCTCTCTCTCTCTCTCTCTCTCCCTCTCTCTCTCTCTCTCACACACACACACACACACACACACACACACACACACATACATCTGTCTTCCACTCTCCCTGGCTTTATTTAACCAAAGGTCTCATGTTCTTCCTTCAACCTCTCTGTCTTTCTTCTCCTTATATTTGTATCTCTATCTTTACTGAGAAGAAGTGGACCAAGTAAAAGCCACTTCACTTGATCCTGTCTCTGTGTTACCTGTTAAATGCACTTACGTCATGGAAGAGAGATGTGGGTGGGTGGGGGGGGGTAGGAGACAGAAAGATTTTTGAGCATTTGTGCAACTGATCGTGCCAAATGGATTGCAACTCAATATTTGCTAAAGCTAAGTGTGAGCTTTAGCACCTTCAGCACTGTGTATGTAAATTGAGCATAACGAACGGTGTTTGTCCGTGTGTGTCCGTGTGTGTGTGTGTGTGTGTGTGTGTGTGTGTGTGTGTGTGTGTGTGTGTGTGTGTGTGTGTGTGTGTGTGTGTGTGCGCGCGCACCCGCGCGCTTGTGTGTGCATCCTGTGCGTGTCTCCGACGCATGTGTAACCCAGACACTAAGCACTTGGTTCCCATGGACAGTCATCAGAGTGCATTAGCACAGATGCTAAACAGTGCTATCCCTGACAGCTCCAGCCTGAGGCCATACAGAGCATCTGTCACTCAGAGTACTGATACACTCCCTGTGCTACTAGCATCGCCTTATGAATACACAATGACTACATGACGACAACCTGACCCCTAGAGGAACACACGCACACACGTTTAACTGTATAGTAACACATTAGCACTAATAGGACTGACTGACACATTATTAATCCAACGATCAGATGAATAGAATAGAATATAGTCTAGAATAGAATAGAATAATTCTATTCTGTATTGTCTCCAAGTCGTGAATTTCCGCTGTTTGTCTGTTTATGTAACTTTGGTATTTCAAAAACACACACAGTGACATCAATAATACACTATAACACAAAAGTACAACGTAACAGAAACATCAGTATACATATTAGAATAGCCTATTATCATCTGAAAAATATAGCTAGAATGAGAGGATTAATATCCAAACAAGACTTAGGCCTGTATCTCCAGCAGGTTACTACAATAATGGTCTTCTTTCAGGTCTCCCCAAAAAGCTGTCGGACAGACATCTACACTTAATTCTGAATGCAACATTTCTAACTAAGTATGTAAGTAGCCTTGGGAAACAACTATTCCAGAACCATGTGGCCCATAGGGCAGGAGCCTATGTCCGGTTTCTATCGCATAAGGCGGCTCGATGTACAAGTATATCCCCCAGCCATGATGTACCCCCTGGACATCATGTTAGTACAGTTAGACGCAGGGACTAGCGTCACTAGCCCATTCACTGAATGTAGGTGTCACCACTGTGACCAGTTCACCAGATGTATCAGTAAGATCTCTGAACCTAGACTCATTGAAAACACACGTCCTTGGTTCCGGTGACTGGTATTGTCCTTCTAATCAATGGGGAGACCTTAATTTGTCAATTTGTTATTTCATACATGTATGGATTTACAGGAGTGACAGGGACTGCATGGGGGGAATTGCCATGACAAATTAATTGGGACAAATAAATTGGAAAAAGATAACCGTCTTCATCCGCTTAAGGTCGCGGAGGTAAGAGTTTCAGCAGAGAATGCCAGAATTCCCTTTCCCAGGCCACATTGGATTAACTACACAGTGAAGCCGCCATCACCAGCTATCTTGCTACACCCTGCTGAGCAACTACAATCACTCATCAATCAGAGGATCTGAGTACGTGAGAAGCCATTAAGGCAAGGAAGGTAGAAAGAAAGAAAGAAAGAAAGAAATAAAGATAGACACACACGTGCGTGCGTGCGCACACACACACACACACACACACACACACACACACACACACACACACACACACACACACACACACACACACACACACACACACATAAATGTCTATCAGTGTACTTCAAGTCATCCAATCCAAGCACTAAAATCACTGCCGTCACTCAACCGTGGAGAAGTCTGGGTGCCGATCTTTCTAGGGTGCACGACCTTCAAGCTGATTGGCCACTTGCTGTGACCGGGGCCACTTCTAAATGGGGCTGTTCCAAGGCCAGCGTGGAGATATAATCCCATCACCTGGTCCATGGTCTGCTCCGTGGCCTCCTCCCAGCTGGATATGCACCGAAGACCTCCCCAGAGAGACACCCAGGAGGCATCCATACTCGATGCCCCAACCTAGCCTCGCGTAGCCAGACTAAATCACTGCGTGGATATGAGTCTGGTGCTTCTATGAGGACGTTTTTTTTCCCAAGGGGGCGGGATCAAAACAATGGCTTTGGACGCAATTGGTTAGACCTACAACCAACTACCAATCACAGTCTCCCAAATTTGAATACTGGGCCCTGATTGGTCACCCCAGACTTCTGGAGCAGGAAATGGATTCACAACGGAGCGGTGCCAGACCCAAATCGCCAAGGGCAATTTTTTTTTTGCACTGGCAGATTCGTCTGGTCCCAGGCTAGCCCCAACCACCTTTAAGCTACACTATGTAACTTTTTCTTGGGAGTAAAATGATATTTTGAGTTTTGACCAGTCTGTATGGTAAAGTATGTTAGTACAACATAACTTGGTTATACTATACTAACTGTTATATACATATACAGTGGTTGTATTTGGTCTCCCTGCTCTTCTATTGAGACCTTTACAGTATATATTGTGGTCTGGTTTGACCACTACTGCTTGACAAGTGGTACTGCCTGAAGGTCCAAATTCAATTTATCCCTTGAGCAAGCAGGCAGGCTCTATTAGCTCAGTGATAAAAAAAACAAAAACAATTCCAGCTCTTGGAACCAGAAGTAGTCCGTCTACCTGGTCTGGAGGAAGCCTGGGGCCCCCTTCTGGAGCCAGTCCCAGACATAGGGCTAGACATGCGAGAGCCTGGTGGCCAGGCTACGGTAGTCACGGAGCCCTGCCGGGTATACAGCCTGAAAAAGACAAGTGGCACTTCTCCATCCCGTGGGTCCACCACCCACGTGAGGTACCGCAGGGATCGAGTGTGCTGACAGACAGGTGGCAGTGATGCCAGAGGTTTTTGATGTAAAAGATAATGAAAAGAAAGGTTTTCATTGCCTGTTTTTTAGATTTTGTTTGTTGAAGTGGGCTCATTCATTCCTTCTTGTTTGTGTGCAGCCAGCAAGGTACTTATATTATTTATGTGTTTTACGGTTTGTGATGCATATTTTATTTTTATTTCGGGGGGTTTTTATTCTGAAATTTGTCATGTATTTGAGTCACGTATTTGAGTACAGTTCGGTGATGGATTTAATGGTGATGTTGACTGAAGTGCAGTTAAGATGAATAAA
>NC_139944.1:37521453-37523953 GCF_963454915.1 Gymnoscopelus microlampas
TAGAAGTTCGGCCGGCTTCGCCGGCCTCACATCTAGCGCCCACGCCCACGTAGCGTCCACGCCCACGTAGCGTCCACGCCCACGTAGCGTCCACGCCCACGTAGCGCCCACGCCCACGTAGAGACCACTTGGCAGCGCCGATCACTGGCGTAGCGTCATGAGGGCTAGTGGGGCCATGGCCCGGTCAGTGAAGATTTGGCAGGAAAATGAATTCTGCTCCGACAACAATAGACACAGCCGCCGGCCGCCAGTGACGTTACTGAAGTGATACATTGGCTGGGCCATTCACCCCTTTTACAAAGCTAAAGCTGCCTACTCCTGCCTATCAATGGTCCAAGTGTGACCTGTAAAGTAGCCTATCGTAGTCTGTAGGAGACATAAGCATGTCCTAAGAGGAGTCCAAAAGAGAATGGATCCTGGGAGTCATGAATTAAATTACAGAGGTGAGTAAATAACTACATGTGCTGAAGTACTGCACTTTACTGGATATCTATCTATCTATCTATCTATCTATCTGTCTATCTGTCTATCTCTATCTCTATCTATCTCTCTCTCTATATATATATACATATCTAAATGGCGAAATGGCTGGGGGGAAATGGGCAATATATGGTTATTTAATATTGTTATTTAATTATGAGTTATGATGATTAATTATGTCATATGATTATAATATTTGATTAAGATATATGATCTTATAATAATCATGGGGCATGTATAATCATTATCTAAGAATCAAATAATAATACAATGAGTCATCATACATCTTTTCGGTGGCGGGTGTTATACGGAAATGTGTGACCCTGTACAATCTGGTCAAAATGGCGGCCGTTTGTGTGTTGTTGCGCGCGTACACACACACACACACACACACACACACACACACCCAGGGAGTGTGTGCACAGTGTCGCTGCGAGCAAGCCAACGATGCGGGAGATTAGCTATCCACAGACGGACGGACAGGGGGTAAAACATACTCTGGCGCCATGCCTTTCGGCCTGGCGGAGACAATGAAAAAGCTAAAGTAAAGGAAAAGACCATTACTGCAACAAAAGTAGTCAACAAACTATACTATAAAACATTGGGCACATTGTCAAATAATATAAGAAAGAGGCAAACATGTTGAAAATAGCCGATCTGCAAGCTCACAACGCCTCTCAACGTGAGGGTTGTGAGCTTGTAGATCTGCTATTGTCACAATATTGACTTGTGGAACGGAGTCAAAGAAAATGGGGGGGTCCCCAGTTCAAATATGATGTAGGGGGGGGGGGGGGGCGGGGGATAGCCACTGCCCTAATCGGACCGAAATTATCTGAAATTACAACATAATGCAGCCTGAACGTGCGTTGCACGGGGCGGTCCTGCCATTACGTTACATACCACAACATACATCATCTACAATGGACTGACGGAGCAGCAATAATAACATTCACCACACGAATATTGTTGACAAAGTGATTGCACAGCCGCTGCAGGTATGACAACCACGTTAGCGTTAGCTACATGGCAACTATCACAGCGCCCTGTCCGTCGTCGCTGCAACTGAGTGATGGCTCCAGCCATTGATATATGTAAACACTACAGCAAGCTCTCTGCGATGCCATTGTCTGGAAACTGCTCTTAGCGTGACAGGACCAATGAGAGTGAGCGCTTTCGTTGTTGCTAAGATACGGTGCATGGCACACGGCGTCTGTACCCCATAGCTTGTAGATCTCTCACACATGATTGGCTTAGGCTGCGTTGCCAGGTCTGACTTTGTGTCTAAGCAATGGTCGGCTTATTTTTGCGCGCCTTTGGGCTCGTTCGCATAGTGCGCACGGCAGCGCTTGTTTAGCGTACGTCAGCGTGACGTGGCAACGGACGTGGCAACGTGAAGGGGCTCAGCAACGAAGGTGCATGATGATTGGCTGGTAAAAAGAAACACCCGGACGTGAATTTTGAGGTGGCGAAGTGATTTGCATAAGTATTGGAGCATAATGCGTTTGATATTAATTGTACATCCTGCAAGTACAGTGATGGGATGCGAAGCAGCTGGTTTGACAGGCAGAATATTGAGGAATTTTGGGGGAAAATGTGGAGTTAGTTGGGCCATGTGTCTGCTTGGCCATTGAGGCGATACACTCGTGTACACTCCATGTCTGTGGCTGCCAATTATGGTAGCAAGATGTAAGTTGTGTGTGTGTGCGGGAGTGCGTGCGTGCCTGTTTATTAGTAATAAAATCCAACCCCACCCTTTCCACAACACCAAGGTGACCATAAGCCAATCGTATTAAGTGACAGCCCATTGACAGTTATATTGATCCAACGATGGGTTATCTGAATCTGCTACTATCAGCTAGTCAGAAGAGACAGACACACGCGCACGCACGCACGCACGCACACACACACACACACACACGCACACGCACACGCACACGCGCACACACACACACACACACACACACACAGGGAGCAGGGGGGGAATACCCACAGAGCTTCTGAAACTGGGCTCTCTATAGAC
>NC_139944.1:37528953-37913953 GCF_963454915.1 Gymnoscopelus microlampas
AAAAATAATAAACATACTCACCATACAGAATGGTCAAAATATCATTTTATTCACTAAAATGTTACATAGTGTAGCTTTAAGCTGCTGTGTGAATACCGGTAAAGATTAAATGAAAATGATTCTAGTGTCTGGGCTGAAAGCCACCTTAGCGCAAAAGTTATCTCCTCTCAATCTACAAAGCTACCACCCACACTATAATACTGAACCTCATGGATAGATTAAGAACAACTACTTCACATCAGTAATAATGGTCATGATACTGGGGGGGGGGGGGTAAGGCGCATACACAACTCATAGGCCTACACAATGATAACAAACACACACCTAGCTCACAAAACCTGTCCAAAATCCATCAAACCAAGTGTCTACACAATATACACACTTTACCCTGTTTAAAGAGACAAGCAATAGTTAAATCAGGTAATATGGATTACCATCAAAAGTTGTGATGAGCTGGTCTTCGGCATGACTAAATGGATCCGTAACTATATATTCTAGAACCCATACCTATGTTCCAAATCAATGTACAATGCAGGTGATTTACTGTCATTCATTGTATAAATGTAATTATAGGGTATAAATCCATTCCCAGCTTCAGGTGCTTGAACTGAACTACTGAGCAAATCTCATTACACTGCAATTAACTCTATTGAAATGGTATTGATCCGTACTCAGTGTTTATCATGTCATCCAGTGAACATCTGCTGTTTGTGTAAGCTGCGTGCGTGCGTGCGTGCGTGCGTGCGTGCGTGCGTGTGCGTGTGTGTGTGTGTGTGTGTGTGTGTGTGTACGCGCATTGATAGCTCCAGCCACTGTGGAGAGACCCAGATGTTATCCTTACATAAGACCATTAACAGCTGACCTGCTCAGGTTAGGTAGTGACATGTTCCACCACAGACCCAACCACGCCTCTCGCACACTAGCTTTGCTTATTAACAAATGTCTACTCACCACAAATGCAAAGTGATCAATATACCCAGTGCAAGTATCTACACACCACCTTAGCTATCTTTAGTTGAATCACATAACACTGTCCCAATGTCATTAATATGGTGGTCAAGTATTAGATAGCACATTACCTATGATGACAAGGCCTACAGCAGCTGTGCATGTCCTCCATAACCAGAGGACAGGTGCATGATGCATCGACAACCAGGCCTACAAGGCTACTCTTGATATAAGGCCTATCCCCAGGACATCCTCCTGTATAATCTACTCACATCTCTCAGCAAGAACACAGGCCTCTGCTTTGCTTACTTAAGATACATATATTAAGTAAGGAGTCAACAAACAAACGTTCTTTCTCGGTCAAAGTGCTCCATCAGTGCCTCGGCTGTAGAGACACTTGGTTGGACTGACATATTGCGTCTCCCGAGTCCCGACGTGGTGACTTGTCATGATTCGATGAAAATGAAACCGTGGGAAAAGATGTCTTTGGTTGCCCGGTTCCCCCCAGGTTATCTTTAGGTGGCCCACATAGGCATGTCTATACAGTGTCGGGACTTTTACTCGTGGGAAGCAGACTTGACTCACCCTATAACCAGCCCGCAGCCCCCGGCCTGCTATAACAAAACAACCAAACTTGACAGCCATTAAAACGTCTCGTTCTGTCTGCCCTCTGCAATGACATTTCGTGTCAAGTATCACCGTAGCCTCTGTACATTGCCCACACGCTAGATATCGAGAGGATAAGCCAATAATTCTATGGCATTTTTGACCCTGTGTTGGTGATGATTTGCGCAGAGCAGCAAAATCCCTTCGACCGCAGCATCATCCAGAGATGATGCGCAGAGAGACAGGCAGAGAGAGGCCGGTGGAACACTGCGGATTAGCGGCCAAGAGAGAGGACGTTATACCGACGTCCTGGCCGGGCTGTGACACCGCTGCATAAACTACATCCTTCTACATCATTTAGTTAACCAGCACAACCAGCCCGACATGCAACTATAATGTTGGCTGCTCCAATGAAAGCTTTGCGGGACTTGAAAGTGAGAGGAAAAACGAGGCTTTGCCTTTTACCTGCGTTGCGTCTCTTCTTCCCGTCGCACCGTCAGCTCTGCGGTAACATGTGCCGCGTGTGTTGGTTGGACTGGAGGTCTGACGGCTGCTGTTCAGTGTGTTGCAGTACAGGAGGTCTCTCATGGATCCTCAGTACTCCTCCCTCCCCATAGCTCCCGTTCTCCTCCTCCTCCGGCTATTCGTCGATCCGCCGCAATCGCATCTTCTGTTGGCGCGCGCGCGCGCGCGTGCACGAACACACACACGCATGCACACATGGTGGGAAAAAGTACTCACATTTCATATTTAAGTAAAAGTATCAAAACTGCAATGAAGAAATACCCTGTTACAAGTAAAAGTCCTGAATCAAAATGTACTTCAGTAAAAGTACTAAAGTATTGGCATCAAAATACACTTAAAGTACTAAAAGTAAAAGTATTCATTGTGCACAATGTCCCATTTCACAGGTTCAAAATGTATAAAAAATCTTTAGAAAATAGCCGATCTACAAGGCTATTTTCAAATGGCTGAAATATGTAGGGCTGAAGTGGTTAGTGTGTTTTGTAATAATAATAATCAAAATGTACAAAGTAACTAGTGACTAAAGTTTTCAAATAATTTTAGTGGAGTAAAAGTAGAATATTTGCCTTTACGAATTCTGGCAAGATTTGTGGATGTCCTCTCTGGTTCGTAGAAATACATTGAGGACTCTAGCAGGAGCACTCATCCAATGTCACTTCGACTATGCATGCACCTCATGGTACCATAGCACCACAAGGCCTTAAAAACAAGGCTCCAGACATCCCAAAACAAACTGGTCAGGCTACTGCTTAGCCTTACATCCACAACTCATCTAACTCCTGCTCACTTTGCTGGGGTTAGCTGGCTCAGGGTACAGGACAGAGTACAGCAACTTGCAATGGGCCCGGTCTACAAGATACACACTTACAGGTGGCTGGATTTCGAAACTGGCCCCTGTAAAAAGTCAAAGCCTAAGACCCCCCCCCACCCCCAAACTGTTTATTGTACATTACATGGTAGTGTATATTTGTTTTTACAAGCACATGGTAGCTTCTATAAGACAAGATCTGCTTGTGTATGATACGTTTTCAATAGTTCTACAAATATTTGTACTACTTTTTGCTTGTTTTAAATTTCCCATTCTTAACCCTGGCTGCTTAATCTCATTGTGTGCACATTCTGTATATTCAGATACAGCCTACATATATGCACATGAATATCCTGTATTTGTCCTTTTTTAACCAGGATGTACCGTTCCTCTTTTACAAGGCAGAGCTGGCCAGGACAGCAGCAACAATAGAATTGAGAGGTCCGCTCATCCCATTATTCTGACCGTTAGGTTAGTGTGAGGTTAGGGTTGGGGTTAGGCAGAGTAGTATCTTATATTCACACTACTATTTACAGTCTAAACTTGAGACTGAAGACCAAAAGCCTATATCTCCCCGGCCATGGGGATGCCCTCTTATAGCAAAGATGTTTGGCTTTAGTGTGCCTTCCTACAAGGGAGACCCGGGTTCGAATCTAGGGTGATACAACGGCATTGACCTCATAGCCTGGTAGCATATATTTGCAACATGGAGCTTTTAAATACGACTGATATTCGACGACCAATGCTGTAACATGCCGTCCTCTGTGATTGTAAATGGTAAATGGTGCATTTATATAGCGCTTTTATCCAAAGCGCTTTACATAGATTGTGCATTACATTCACCCATTCACACACACATTCATACACCGATGGCGGAGGAAACCATGCAAGGCACCAACCTGCTCATCGGGAGCAATTAGGGGTTCAGCGTCTTGCTCAAGGACATTTCGACACTAACTCTTGTCTTTTTTGATTGCCTGTTTTCCAAGAAATCCAAGGTGACATGTCTGAATGACTGGAGACCTGTCGCTCTCACCCCAATAGTCAGCAAATGCTTTTGAGAAGCTGGTGAGAGACTACATCTGCTCCACGCTACCTGCCTCGCTGGACCCGTGGCAGTTTGCATAACGTCAAATAACAGATCCACCTACGACGCAACTGCCACGGCTCTTCACACCGTGCTCTCGCACATGGACAACAAGAAGCTGAGGACAAGTGCATACGCATGTTGTTCATGGATTACAGCTCGGCTTTCAACATCATTGTCCCAGCAAGGCTTGACACAAAGCTGAGAGAACTAGAGGTACACCCAAGTGCGACTAGGTACTGGACTTCCTGTCGAACCGCCGTCAGCTGGTGAGAATGGGCTGTATCACATCAGATCAGGGTCATGGGACGCGGTAACACGCAGTGAAACCCCTTATTTTTAGCAGGAGCACACGCACGCACATGCATAGATTTAACAACCTTTAAATTCACACCTCAACAAAGGTTTACAAAGGCTGGCGACTGCCAGGTGTCACACCAGCATGAATTAACACAGGAATGAGCCTAGATGCATATCAATTGTCCATTGTGTGACCTGTAATGTAGACTTAAGCGATGTGCACATGACGTCATTAAAATAGAGTCCCACCACCACTAACAAAATCACCAATACAACACTGCATCTGACACACTGTCTGACTCTAAACACTGGAGCACACCAGGGATGCCATGAGCCCTCTCCTCTACTCCGACACGCATGGCTTCACAGCCACACATGACTCCAACATCATCCTCAAGTATGCTGATGATACGACAATGATAGGCCGTATTGTCAGCAATGATGAGTCTTACCGATGAGATCAGTATAAAGGCACTCTGGTGCCAGGAGAACAACCTCGCCCTCAACGTTAGCAAGACCAAGTAGCTGATCGTGGACTTCAGGAGGCTGAGGAGAGCATCTTCATCGATGGAGCTGCAGTGGAAATGTTCAGCGTGTTCGATTTCCTCTGAGTACACACACCCACGTGACACACACTGGCGAAAAAGGCTCAGCAGCGACTATACTGGTTTTGTCACCTGAAGAAGTTCGGAGTTAGCCCCTGCATCCTCAGGCAACTACAACAGCTCCATTGAAAGTGTTCTGTCAGGCTGTGTTACTGCCTGGTACGGAAACTGATACTGTACCTGAGAAAAGAAAAATGTGATCATGATCAGCATACCAGCTGCTATGCTCATGCACCTTATGGATAACCTTGTGTACATGTCATACTGTATGGATGTGTAAATATGTTTTGATTGATTGAATACTTTGTTTGACAGAAATGTGAACAGCACAAGGTACAGTCAGACATTTGGGCTAATAATTTCACCCAGTTTTACACCTGTGATGTGACAATAAAGATGATTCTAATTCAGATTTTCCATGTGAGACATCATGTACAGAATGTCATAACCATTCCAATAACACTAACTTTGGACATGTTTGTTCATCTGTCTGTTCTCAGTTGCAACATGGCCTGTGTAACCTACCACATCCCCTATATTTATTTGCAGATACTGTAAGCTATACTTCACTTTCTCATTGTGTGCACATGGCCTGTGTACCACATCCCCTATATATATTTGCAGATACTGTAAGCTATACTTCACTTTCTCATTGTGTGCACATTCTGTATATTCAGATACAGCCTGCATATTTGCACATGAATATCCTGTATTTGTCCTTTCTTTAACCAGGACGTCCCGTTCCTCTTTTACTCTCTGGCCAGAGCTGGCCAGGACAACAGCCAGGACAACAGCAACAATAAAAATGAGAGTAAGCATCACACATGACATTTCGGCATGTTCTTATGTCTTATAAGAACATGCCGAAATGTTTATAATGTATTTCAAAGTAGTATCTTATATTCACTCACTCTACAGGAAACAAGTTATTAATATTAGTATTAAAGAATTCTGTATCTGAGATTTACATTTACGTAGTGCTATCTAAAATATAATATAATCTCTCTCTCTCTGTGTGTGTGTGTGTGTGTGTGTGTGTGTGTGTGTGTGTGTGTGTGTGTGTGTGTGTGTGTGTGTGTGTGTGTGTGTGTGTGTGTGTGTGTGTGTGTCTATCTATATCTATATCTATATCTATATGGCACATTTGTAAGAGTTTCAGACTGTGCTTTTTGCTTCTTCTTTTGCATATTATATATCTTGTTTTTTGCATTTTCTACGGTTGCTTGTGCCTACACAGTATAATTAATACAAAAAATTTAGTTGAATTTGAAAGAGTTAAATTGGACCGTAATTGGTAAATCTTACAGATTTTATTGTTTACGCTACTGAAACAACCACATTTTCCATATGTTAATAACGTTTTATCTTATTTAAAAAACAAAAGCTAATGGCAATTTGTAGTTGTATTATTATGTTTTTGTACTGTTAACACTAGCCAGATTCTCTCTTAACTTAAACTCACACAACCACTGAGACAAATCGAAGCTCTAACTCAGCACATCTATCCACTCACATCCACACGTACCAAACACAATGATAAGATTTCACACATGCTCACAGACTCCTCACACTAACACACACTGACAAACCGTGGAAGTGGGGGCCAGGGTGGTTCGCAGGGTGGGAATTGCAATTGCCCTTACACTCCACTCCACATGTCATCTTTCAAGGATTAATCTGCCCCTCCTGATTGTGATGACTCGTGATGGTGGGGGTTAAGACTTGTTAGTGATGGTGACAGGGTTTTTTTTAGGTTGGCAGTGGGACAGATCTCCCGCAGCGGCATAGATTTATTTTGTGAAGGCTTGTTTTTTTTTTCTTCTAGTGAAAGCATTTAATATATAGTGAATTTGATACTCCTCTGCAGAAACACCCCATCCTCTCTGTTCTTTTCCTTTTTAACTGAAACACCAGCCTCAAAAGCTTATGCCAATCCTCACATGATACATCTGGATGGTCTGGCACAGACAAGATAAATACTGTAATAACAATAATAATAATACTTTGATGTTTAATCACAACAATGGGTCATTGGACATTATTGATAATGAGGGAGAGACTATAAGGCTTAAATAAGAGGTTGATTTTATTTAGATTTATTCAAACGAGCAGAGTGCACAGACGAGTGCTATGGAAATCGGAATAACAGTATTCATCAATCTATTTATACACTCTGTTCTAAAGGCAAACTGTAACATTAAATAACATATAGTCTGTGGATATCCAACAAATCAAAGTAATAAGCTGCTACCAGTCAATGAAGAACAAATTAGCATATTTCAACATTTATTCCCTAAGCACTGGCCCTTCTTAAACAGACAAGCTACACAGGTTTTGTTTATATTTAGACAAGGGTACATGGCTGAAAACATCAATGTCATACAGGAATGACAAAAAGAAGCAGTTGGTTGTTTGATGTCTTTGTACAGTACATTCTGACCCTTTCCACCAGCTCACTGTCAAATTGTCCTTCAAATCTCTCCCTATTGTGTTGGTGTTCAAATGTCATCTGCTCATCCCATGTCAGACAAAAGAGGAAGTTTACAGCAAATGCTGCGATGCTGAGCTCATACAATTTTTGCACTGAGCTTATCAAGTAGTGTAGGCACCCTGAAGCACATCACATGCACATAATACCTGCTGCTACCACACACTGTTGAGGAGGTTCAGAGTACAAGAATTTCAATACCTGCAGCTGTATTTTACAGTATGTGTGTGCATGTGATCATAAACACCTTGAACCAATTACAATAGTTTTTCCTAATTGCATGGCTCAATACGTTTCAACTAAGAAGGGTTACTGTTAATTTCAGTGGTGTAAAAGTAATGTCTATCTTTGGAATCTCACATGATTACATTCAAGACGAATTACAATGGCTTTCTCGTTTTGCTTCACATAACATGTTAAAGGTAGGGTAAGTGATTTACCTTGGTTAAAATAAGTGTTAAATAGCTCTATATTCTGATAGTACTCATTGCTATAGAGTGTTTGTTCAGTAAAAGGAGTCTCCCATGTCTCTCCAGCTCTTTATCAAACAGAAAATGCATTTTCGGTGCTCTGTCCTGATTGGCTTAACTTTTGTCACCTACCTGAAAATGTACAATATTCTGTTTACTTAAGAGCTGGAGAGACCCCTGTGACCGAACAAACGCTCTGTAGCAATGATTACGATCAGAATATAGTACTTTAACCTTTTTAACAAAAACACAAAAAAAATCCCAAAATGATCACTTACCCTACCTTTAAACATGAGGTTAAAACAAGTTGGGACTGAATAAACATTTCTAATAATATTAGATTTTCTTTTTACATTCCTGCATTACTAAGGCAAAATAACCAGGTTGTCCTGCCTTTGCCATGTATACAATTACGATTCTTTGGGGGCTTCCTCATATTCATCAATGAAAAACTCTGGAGGGAATGAGCCTGGGGCAACCACTGTCCTATGTAGAACCAGAAGCTGCATTGCATATTGACAGTACAAAATCATACGTATAAACATCTTCAGGCTGAAATCCAAAATGTCAAATTGTGTCACTACACAGTAAAATGTAGGGTGCTAATTCAACGAGATTTTCACATCAATTAACACTCAGATCGCAGGTTCAATCCATTTGGAGCCCATGTGTCTTCCATTACTGAATTCTACCCATCTCCATCAGTGCTGCACTGTAATGACACAATTATTTTCCAACACGTGGAGGCTAGTAGGGAGCAAGTTGTGTGCTGAGACGAAAAAAACAAACCAAAACAAACAAAAAAACAACAACCTCGAATTACCCTCTTCTCATAACTCAACGGTCATGAATTAATCACGAGTCTGCACATACCATAGTTTATTCCACAACAAACACAGTAACACTCACAATCACCATACATCGTTTAAACCTGTAAAGGAGGCAAGTTCAAATGTTTTAAATCTTACAGAAGGTGTGTGCATGGCTCCATTCCAAGACGAGACCATTTCATTCAGCGTCATTTAGAATGAAGCACTTGACGCCACCTGGCTCTCTCGCCTGTGTGGAGCCTGAAGTGGGTGTTGAGGTGTGCGGACTGATTGAAACATTTCCCACAGACGTGGCAGCGGAAGGGCTTTTCACCCGTGTGGATTCGGTGATGCCTCTTCAGCATGCTGACAGTGGTGAAGCTTTTCCTGCACACAGTGCAGCTGTAGGGCTTTTCCTTTGTGTGCCATCGCATGTGGACCTCCAGCTGACAGGCAAAACTAAAGCACTTGCCACACTCCCGACAACAGTGCCACTTCTGCGTGCTTTGTCCCGGATGGGAGGACTGCGGCAGAGGTGGCTTGAGGGGCCTCATGTTTTTGGCATACAGGACATGTGCTTGTTGCTTCCCGTTTGTGTGGAGCATGTCTTTGGACTGCAGTCCCTGGGATGTTAATTGCTTTTCTCTTCCCACAGTCCTGTTAATGTGTGCTGCGTGGCTGTGGCAATCGGATTGAGCTGCTCTGAAGTTTGAGTCAACCGCAAGTGAGGCTATTAGACTGCTGGTTGATTGATGTGTACCATTTTCCTCCTCTTCATCCTCTACCTTCACGTCCCTGGACAATGTTCTTGGAGAGGAGACACCCTCTCTTGGAGAGCTTCTGTTACATACAGCATGGGCTGGCAGAAGATGTGAGCCCTGTGGTGGTTCAACTCGACCGCTGTCTGCCGTGGCAAGGGAGGGTGAGATTAAACCCTTGGTACCAAACGTACTTGCATCATCATCTGGATCTTCCTTTTCAGTGTTGTCTAGTTCTGGCTCTTCTTTAATTTCTGGTGGCTGCGGTGGTGGTGGTGGTGGTGGTGGTGTTGGCTCTAGGTGCTCCTCGACAAGACTAGAGCTCCATTCCTGCGCATGGTTCTGTGATTCAGAGGGCTCGGCATCATCTTGGAGTTGGATAGAATTGGGGTCTAGAGAATGGAAAGGAATGTCCCAGTCATTCAAAATGTACTGAAGTGCAATACATTCATGCAGGTCAGCATATGTGTCGATGAAATGAAATTTGTCCCTGAGCAAGACTCTTAACCCCTAATTGCTCACAGGTTCTCATTGGAAACAAGACCGCAAGGACTTTCATGAACGACCTGTTAATAGGAATTATCCTTATGCTGTCTGTTATCATTATTTGAGCGGTTTTCTATATTGCCCGGATAACTATCAATCACTCCTGTCTGTCTGTCTGTGACGTCTGCCTGTCTGTCTGACACACACACACACACACACACACACACACACACACACACACACACACACACACACACACACACACACACACACACACACACACACACACACACACACACACACCAAATCAAATGATGCCCGTTTTGATTGCTTGACCCTGGAGCCTGGACATATCTTATGCTGAAAAGACAAAACAGTGGGATAGGAAAAAGTCTGGACCTTCTTACCAGAGTGAAGTAACAAGCGCTGAACTGCAATATTCAAGAGCCGCTTGAGACGCTCGTTTTCCTCCTTTGAACGAAGGATTTCACTCTGGTACTCCACTACAGTGTCTTTGATAGCGCAGAATATCTCGTCAGCAGCCGCTGTCAGTCTATCGTTTAGAAATACATTTAATAACTCCAATTTTGTCATGTTGCAAGCTATTCTGAGGGGCGTACTCTCGGTGTTTACATACGCTCACCCCGGAAGTGATGACGACGTAAGCACCTGCGTTAATCTTTCAAAACCACAGCGCCATCTTGTGGGCCATCACGATACATTACGTAGTTATTAAAAACTGCATTATTATAAATGTAGCTATTGTGTGTTCTATTATTGAAGGCTTCCGTTTTAAGAGGTTAAAACCAACTGTAAACTTGTAAAAGCGCTACAAAGAGTACTTACAAACACATGGAAATCATTAGTGAAACAATGTTATGGAATGTAAAAATTAAGCAACATGTATTCATTTTGCAATTACCTGGCAGGCAGCTATATTACCCCCCTCCCCCCCTTCTTTAATTTAAATGTTCTTATCTTTTTGTGCGTGTGTGTGTGTCCTATTAATCTGTCCATTTTGTAGTTGATAAGAGAATGCGTAAGCAGGTGGGGGTTTTAGAGTTGAGTGGGATGTAGGAAATAGTTTGGATGTCATTGGAATAGCTTTCGAGGTATTGATATTTTTGGTTTATGGCTGTAATATGTACTGTATGTAGGTATATATGTACACAGTATGTGCATATCCACCTCTTATGCAGGCACTCACCAGTATGCTATTCTTTTAATTATATATACACACACACATGGTCCAAAACCACTTAATCTGACATATTTCTTAAATGACTTATGCATTTGCTGTGAAACAGTTTAACTGGTCCATATCCAATGTAATGATTAACATTCAATGAGACTGCTTAAACAAAATTCTCAAAAGCATTTTTATATACACAGTAACTTACATCACATTATGACAGTACTGTCATGGAAAAGTGTGGGAACAGGTGCAAGTATGTACAGAGGTCAATATAGCAGATCCTTTTTTTTTTCTTCTTACACCACATTGATCAGTAATGATTAAACAACATGGATGGAACAAGTGTTAAGTGACAGGGACCTTACACATGCTGGTATAAACCATAAACTTGAAGTCAAACATGTACATGACCAGTACATGTAAGATCTATTTAACAGCAGAAATGGTCCCTGAGTTATTTTCATCTCATAAGACCAGAGAGCATTTGTTACAAAAGTTATCACAAAAAGCAGTGACTTTATGGCTGTTGGATAAAATAATGATTTCAAGATTTAATTTCTCTTACACATTTACATTTTATGACAATATAAAGGCATACATAAATTAAAAGAAAGTTAAACAAGCGGATGTTGCACTATCAGAAACATCGATATCTGTCAATCACCCACAAAGAGATGGAAGTAGATCCAATCTTTCGTATTCTTGAAGTGCCTAAAAACTCACTGGAGGCTCAAGTTCTAACCCTTACTGTTCTCTTTAGCGCATCACAAAAGTACAGTCTATTCAAAATCCAACATTTAGTCAGTCATATCTTGGAACCACGAAAATACCAACATTTGACATGGCTTTCCACTTGTCATGAATAGTCAAGAGAGGGGAAAACAGTGTAATGGGGAGCCGGCTGTGTTAGTGCAGTAACATGAGTCTTGCTAGCCCTGTTCTGCAGTTGTTACACAATCCGCTTGCTTTGCATACACAGTATACAATTTGATTTCTTTCTGCAACTATGACACTTGATTGACCACCAGAGTGGTAAACTTCTCAGGTGTAACAGAGCTTTTTTCTTTAAAAGATTCAAAACTATAAGTTACCTGAGGATGTCCTACATTACAAAGTTTTTTACAAGATCTCCACTTCATACGGTAGCTGGTATTACACTCTTTCAAAGACTTGGAAAGAAGAATGATGTCCATAAAAAATAAAAACTTGTCAAGATCAGATAAGCATCGTGCAGAAATTAATAAAATATTCAACAACGGTCTACATTGTCTGACGGTGAACTACTGGGGCGATCCTTGATTTGGAGACCAATACATTGATTATGGGAGGAGGGTGGTGTAGAAAGTTTCAGGAGGAGTCTCGTCATGGATGCCACTCAGCTGTCGATCATCTCAGACAGCTCCTGAAGCAGGTCGTCTTCTCCCATGCCGGGGTCCATGTCGTCCTCCAGGTGGTCATCTGTGAACTCGTTCATCAGCAGTTCAAAGTCGTCCACTGCCGCAGAGGTGGATGTTGGAGACAGCACACGGGACGCAGCCAAACTGGGTCTACGTGACTTTGACGGGGTCGGAGACTTCACTACGGAACTACAAACAAAGAATGAAGAACCGGTTATTCATCAGTTTACATTTGATACATTTTGACCATTGCTTCTTAAACTATGGGTCATAGTCTAGGAGGTGGGTCCGGGAATGAGTAATTCATTTGACCAGTGATTCATGTTATCATTAAGTAGCCTATGCAGAAGGTGCCATTGCGCCATAATATTGATTGGTTACTGCTACATCTTATATACATTCTTATATAGGGTTGTCCGATATTGGCTTTTTTACCGATAACCGATATACCGATATTGTCCAACTCTTAATTACCGATACCGATATCAACCGATACCGATATATGCGGGGATTATTGTGATTAGGGTAAGCTCAAATTTCATATCACACACACCATATACAGTAAGAACTCCTGTAACTTATTTATAAAGCAAAAAAAAACCGATACCGATATTTTCCCGATATCAATTTTTATGCTAATATCGGCCGATAATATCGGGAGGCCGATAATATCGGACATCCCTATTCTTATATAATGGTTCATGATATTTAAGTTGATTTAGACCATGAAGTGACAGTGAAGTAGGGTAACAAAGTAAAAGGAAATGTGGTAAATGCTAATAGCACATTATCTGAACCAAAATCTCAAAATTGCTTAATATTTACCCAGTAGCCAAAAACATAAAACTTCAATTATTTAATATGCAATGAAGACAAGCATTCACATTTTGGTTAATGTGTAAATAGCACATAAGACATTTGCATCATAATTCACTAAACCGACAACAATTATTTGAGTAAAAATTGAATTAGATTCAACCACTTCAATCCATGTAGTGCTTTACCTTTGAGGGAGGTTACAGGTCTCTCTGGCTGCACCTGTAGAGTTGGCAGCAGTGATGGTAGGCAGGTCTTGGACAGGGCTCTTCTGCTGGATTACAGGGACTGCCTGGAGGTCCTCTCTTACCGGGTTGGTGTCTGGGCCTGAGCTCAACAAGCTAGTGGAACTCGTGGGACCTGCAGGGCTCTGCTCGGTACTGGAGGTCATAGGGGATATCTGAGGACGAAACAAGAACACATTAAAATCACCATACTTTTTTTTTGGGTCTATTATCTTTTCTTCCTCTCCTATTCATGGCAAGCAGTGTGGTTGCATTAAAACAAATCAAGTTTCATTTTATAGCACCCTTCATACAAAATTGCAGTTCAAAGTGATTTGCACAGGGAAATATTAAATCAAATAAAAAGCTACCTCTCTCCGTTTGTAGGGCAGCTCCTGCGCTGGTTCCTCCATAGCTGTGGATGCGCTGTTCAGGGGTTTGACTGCAGCTACGGCTGACCGCCCTGCTGCCTTCCTCTTCTGGCCTGGTTTCACCTGTGCCGCAGGCTTCATCATCGAGGGCTTCACATTCAACTTCGGTCTCACTGGAAAGCAAGCACATTAAAGAGTCAGTGATATTAAATAGGAGGTATAATTGATTAAAAAGTATATGTGGATGAACACAATAAAATAACTTCCCGGTCATCTTAAGTGTGAAAAATATAAGACACATCACTGTACCTTTGGATTCTGTAGAATGTCCAAAGCATTTCTTCTGGGCCTCAACAGGGGACTCTTCTGCGACGGGGCCCTGAGAATCCTGTCCTCTATCCGGCTTAGATAACATAGATGGTGGGGAGCTCCTCTTCCTCTTGCCTGGGGAAACCTTAGAGCCATTGGGGACACTGTGGGATGGGGAGTCAGCTTCGGCCAGCCGGGGTGGAGAGCTCTGCTTTAGAGAAGCTGACATTTCAGCTGTAATGGCGGTTTCAGTGCTGCATATGGGCGAAGCAGGCTTAGATTTAGGGGCAGCAACTTGGTGAATAGGGGGCTTTGTGTCCTGGCTGGGGGCATCGGAGGCCGGAGATGAAGGTGAATTGGTCGACGCCATCCTGGCTTTAATAGAAATGTTTCTCTTGAGGGCAGGACCTGCGGTCTGTTTTTGACCTGGTTCTGCCTCAGAAGAGCTGTCTGATTGGCTAGTAGAGGAGGAGGCCTGCTCTTCCATTTGCTGCTTGCGGAGCCGCTTCTCACGCATGATCTCATCAAAAGTCTTCACTTTAAGATCTTTGCTGGGGGCAGGGTTGGTCTGAAAAGCCAAAAGCAGAACAGGATGATTTACTGTCAAAAGGAATATTGGGTATCCGCTGTGCACATCAGAAGTTGTCAATAGTTAAGTTATCTGTAATTTAGCCATCAGATCATTACCTCAGCAGCAGCAACTTTAACTGGTTTCACTTTAACATCATTGCTGGAGGAAGGGTTGGTCTGAAAAGCCAAAAGCAGGAGGATGATTTACTGTCAAAAGGAATATATGGCATCCACTGGATACATCAGAAGTTGTCAATACTTATTTATCTGTTATGTAGATGTCAGGTCATTACCTCAGCAGCAGCAACTACTGGTTTCTCTGTCATCCCTGCAGTCCTCCGTGTTGCCATGCCGACGGCTGAATCATTTGTATTAGAAACTGAAGAACCTTTAGAAAAGTGAAAATGAGCATGCGATTCGAGTCACAGCAGAAAAAAAAGACATACAGAATTCTGTATTGCAACACACACAGTGAACACAGTGAACATTAACTCAGTTGCTGAATTGTCTTACCAGGAGAAGCTGGTTTGGTGATGCGCTGTAGACGTGGCTTCTTTGCAGGGGCCTCTTCTGAGTCAGAACCCTTCTTGTTTTCAGGCTCTTGCCTCTGCTGAGCCTGCATCCTAGCCGCCTTGTCCCTGCGGATCTCCTCAAGGGTCTTGACTCTCACCTCGGCAGCGGGAGGGCCCACTCGGCTGGGCGTGTCTTTTTCCAAGGGCCCCTGGCTCTTGCTCGCGTCTTCCTCTTGAGCCTGCTTTGCCTTCTTCGGACTGGCCTTCCTTTCCTGCTTCTGTTGTTCCTCCTCCTCCTGCTGCTTCTTCTTCTTGGCATGGAGGACCTCAGAGAAGGTCTTGACAGATGCAGGTTGGACAGTGATGGTTCTCTTAGTGCCTCTTTTGGTGGCTTTAGTGGTGGTTGGAGTCCGGGCAGAGGGACTGTGCTTCCGTTTCTCAGACGGAGACTTTGCTGCCTTCGCCTGTCTGATCTCCTCAAGGGATTTGATGCGGATCTGCTCAGGAGCCTTCTTTGATTCAATGTTGGTCTCAAATTTTAGGATTGCTAGGGGAGAAGGGGAAAATAATGTTGCATGTCATCTGTTGATTGGTTTCCCATTATGGGAGAGGACACCCCTTGCACGGACACTTCAGAAACCAGTCTACCAGTGACATCATCGTCAACTGACAGCTGAGCAGTGACTAAGACGATTATACTTTATGGCGCATCTAATTCTGTATATATATTACATATTCATATTATATGACCATGGTTATGAGATTAAATGTGTGAATGAACCATAAATGAGCTTATGTCAAAGGGGTGAGCTCAGAGAACTTAGTACCTGGTTCAGGAGGAGCAACAGGGTCAGCTGTCAATCCAAGTCTTTCTCTTATAGGCTTCAAAGCTTTAGGATGAGAAATAAAATGAGTTCAGCCCATTAGTCCTCTTAAAACAGTTCGCAGAAATCTCAGAAAAAAACAACCTAGGGATGGACATTAACGGGTGGAATTCACACACGTTAATATATAAGCATTATGTGCGTCTTTAAACTTATATACATTTCTATGATTATCTTGTTGAACAAAACATGTTATCATAAGCTATTGAAGCTACAGAGTTTCTCTTCTTAATTTATCCTAAACCCAACCATTCCATTGGAAATATGCATTGGGAACCCACGGTTGAAGTAACTTTTGGGTTGGCCTACAAAAAGACATCATCCCTGTAGAACTTTTTCTAAAGGAATTAATTAATTTAGGTATGAGATGGGAGGGGTTCTTTGCAGATACATTGGTACATAAAACTGAATTAATCAGTAACTGATTAAAAGAGTGAAGTAAACAAAGACATTTTTATGTCAAAAGGGTGATCAAATACTCTGAACTTCATACCTGGTTCAGTAGGAGCAATGGGGTCAGTTGACAATCCAAGTCTTTCTCGTATAGGCTTCATAACTAAGGAGGAGAAATACAATTTGTTCAGCTCAGTCCAATAGTCCTCCAAAAACATTTACAATGCCAAATAACAGAAATATGAGGGGGGAAACTTGCTGAGTAGGGATGGACATGAAATTCTGACTACATTAGTCATTTAGGTTTTATACCTTTCTGAGGGGCCTGCATCATGTCTTCCTCATCAACAACTCTACCAAGACGCTCAGCCAGACTACGTTTGAGAGGCAGCTCTCTTCCAGCGTGGGCATCTACAAGTAAGACCACTAGTCAATAATTTGCCAGTTGTGAGCCATTTGCTGTAGATATTACACTGTACAACCAAATGTTATGCACAATATTTTTTTAGAATTACTATTATAATGGCTCAAAGTACTTTAAAATATATATATATATAAATATGCCACAATGACATTGTGTGATTTTTTTAATAGGAATGTACATTTACCATTGTTGAATATCTTCTTTCCAAGCCTTTCAGCAATGCTACCTCTGGGTTTTCCAGGTTCTTCAAAGATAACAGGGTCTAGTGGAAAAGAAGGGCCAAATACCACAAGTACAATGTAAAGGAGATTTACATGTGAACACCAGCAAATTAACATGGATATAAGGCTATCAACATTGTATATAAAGCTATGGTCAACCAGTAAGACTCCCTAATCGGGAGATAAGCGACCGTAGCTGCAGTGGCAGGGGGTCCTCCACTGGGGGCGCCACCACTTTTGCATCCGTTCTGGAGCACCAGGAGTGGGTGGTCCCCGGGAATGCCCCGTGAGCAGCCCCGTTGGGGTGGTCATTTGGTAATTTGTCCACATGTGCTCATTTTTTACACTTGGGGGTCCCCGAGGCAGCTGGGGGTCCCTGGAGCTCCGGGGGTCCTTGGAGGGTGTAGTTTGGCAGGTAAGGAGTGTGTGTGCAAAATCTGGCATGGATCGGGGGGCAAGCCCCCGAGTTACGGCATTTTATGTGAGCTGCAGTGGCAGGGGGTCCTCCACTGGGGGCGCCACCACTTTTGCATCCGTTCTGGAGCACCAGGAGTGGGTGGTCCCCGGGAATGCCCCGTGAGCAGCCCCGTTGGGGTGGTCATTTGGTAATTTGTCCACATGTGCTCATTTTTTACACTTGGGGGTCCCCGAGGCAGCTGGGGGTCCCTGGAGCTCCGGGGGTCCTTGGAGGGTGTAGTTTGGCAGGTAAGGAGTGTGTGTGCAAAATCTGGCATGGATCGGGGCAACGGGTGCGGAGATATGAGCAGGGCAAAAGTGTGACGTGTGTGTGTGACGGAGTGACGGACGGACGGACACCTGGAGCAGGTTTCTATAGTAAATGCGACCTACGGTCGCAATAACAAAGCAAGATGACAGAAGAGAATCCTGAAGACAGAAATAATGAAGCAGATATTAATAATAAGTTGTCAGGTTCCAAATAAATTATATGTACCATCTGCAACATGATGTAGGGCTGGGCGACCCATTAAGCGGATGTTCTCCTTCTCTCCATTGCTCCTCAGGGTTGTAGTGTGAGGCGCCATGACAGGATAGCCTGCCCTCTTCATGCTGGCCTTCAGAGCCTTCCTCAGTCTGATCTCCTCCAAAGTGCTCACCCCAAAGTTCAGGGATTCACCTGTAAACAAGATGTTACATGACCATTAAGACACGCTTTTGTTTTTCCATTTCAGAATGCCATACTTAAAGCACAGGAACGAGTAGCAGAAATTCCAGTTTGTTTATTCAACACATACAAATATGACATTTCAGTTCCACATGACCTTCAGATGAAGGTTGTATGGGTCCCATCAAAAACATTTTCATAACAAAATTGCTTGTGGCTTCCATGTGCACACATACATGTACCATTGAAGACCATAAGCTGAAACGTATTTTTGTTTTTCCCAGCATACTTGCCGATTATTTATTAAAGTAGTAATATTCATTCAAATATACCTGTGTTTGATCCACTTTAGTTTTTTGTGTCAATTGCATCACATGTGTGCTACCTTTTAATACTTTATTCAAGTGTACTTCTCAACAGGTTCAGAGCCAAGGAGGAAGCCCCTGAACCAGGTTTTCAGAGAGTGACTTTTATCTACCCTTCTGTAGTGGCCACTAAAAACATATGCAGTCTCCAGTGGGCAAAGCTAGAAGGGACAGCGAAAATTCTACTCGTACTAGTTGTTCAGGTGGGTCAACAGTGATGCCTTCGTTATGAGTCGAGCTTTGGCTTAAATCTTACCTGTGCTGGAGCCTCCAGTAGGTTTCCTTGGAGAGGTTATTCTGGTTCCATCCTCCCCCTCCTCTGAGAACTGATCTGTAAAACAGATTAACACCAGCTGAACAACTGGTTGCTGGTAGAGTGGACAATCTGCCTTTGCTACCATCTCATGCCTATAAATGCCATCCTCTCTACAAAAACAAAAATAGTGTCCCTCAACAGCAAGCTGTCATTTTAAGCGACAAATATTCTGATGAGAACAATCCATTTATTCCTGAATAAAAAATAACCACTTTCATACCATCTTCATCTTCGTCATCATCTGCTGGATTGATTACAACAGGTGGGTGGGTGGGGCTTGGTACATTCTCCTGAGTTTCTGCCTTGATCACTCCTCTGAGCTGAGGATTGGCTGAAGTCGGCAGGGGGGCAGGGGGAAGAGGAGCTGGTTCCTCATGGAGTGGCTCTTCCATCTTGCCTTGAGCTATAAACGTAAAGTAATTAGATTATCCTTCAGCGAATCTGACACAAGCACAAAGTTATCCAGAAAACTGCTGCTGCTATGAGAAGCCAACTCACCTTTATCAGGCGGGACATACATGCCGTCTATGCAGCGGGGTCTATCATGATGGAAGGCACAATGGGGCTTCTGACAGCCAGCAGGCTGAGTCTCCCAGTAACAGTGAATCTCCTTCCTGTTTTTCTGTTCAGGACAGAAGCATAGAGGCATCATCATATGCACAAATCTCGCTGGAAAAGCTCATCGCTCTCGAGTCAAATTTATTCTTGGTTGTATGAAAAACTATATTCAAATGAAAACTGTCTGACTATGTATAAAGCAGACCTTACATTCCACATATAAAGATATTAAAAACCACACCTCTGAACAAATGATTTAACTTAGGCCTGACTGACTGTCAAAGGAGGCAGAGGTAAAGACAGCTTTAACAAAAACAATAGTGATTGCAGTGACTTAAACAAGCAATGCGACCAATATTTAAAAAACTAACTTTTCAACGTGACATTGCAAGAAAAATCTGACTAAAATATACACTTTTAATTATTATTCCTCCCAACAGGTCCACAGGCAGGATGAAGCCCATGAACCAGGTTTTAAGAGAGGTTTTTTTCTATCCTTCTGTAATGGTCACTCAAGACACAGAGACTCGAGTGAGCAAAGCTTGAAGGAAAGTAATAAATAAAATGAGTTTAGTGCCCTTTAAAGACATTTTTGCCTTACCTTTATCTCCATATGGCGGAAAAAGCAAACTTTGCGGAAACAGCGTCCCTCTTGCCAGAGGGAGCACACGGTTTCATTGCCCATAGCCGCCTCACAGTGTCTAAACGGGCAACTGTCTCCCTGCAAAAAACAATAACAGAACAGAACCATTATTCACCTTTTCACCACTAATTCCACCACAAAATAGTTGCAACTAACAAACACTTTACATACTTTAGCGCAGGTGGAGTAGTAAAAGAAGTAGCAGTCATCTCCGTGGTCAGTCATGCCTGGGCTGGTACACTTCTTCTTGATAGGCAAAGGTGGTGGGAGTGAGTGGCAAATGTTTGCCTCGGAGGGGTTGTTCTTTTCAGGGCCAACAGGATACTCCCTGACAATATGAAACATACTGTTTACAACTCTGACTGGCATGGCATTGGCACGGTATACCGGTCTGTTAAAAGTTGTTTCAAGACCCCGTATTTTAACTTTGAGGTGTACCTGAGATGGCTGAGAAGATATCCCCCTTCTTGGCGCACGTCTGATAAGGTGTATCCTTGATGAGTCCTGAAGGAACACTTGATCCATGAGATAAGAGGGAAAGAGGGGTGGGTAGGCCAGAGACACTTGCTGTCCTATGACATCCCTTCTCTCAGACACCTTCAGCAGACTGCTAAACATTACACATGGGTGGTGCAACAGTGTCCTTTAGGGATTCAGGTTTTCTTTTTTTATTATTTTTTATTAATGGATGGAACTAATAGGAGGAAATAAGAGAGGGGGACAGAAGAGCCAGGTATGGAAAAACATCTTCTCTGAATGGGATCCAAAAAGATTAGTGGAACTAGTGGCGTGACAAAAAGGCATAAACGAGGGGTTGAGGGAAGAGAAAAATCTTCAGCTTCTCCGTGGCCTTGGTGGTGTTTGGAGATGCTGTGTAGTTGGTGGAATTACGTGGAGTTGGATGAAAAAAAAAATAGGGTAGAAAATTGGGCTTTTATATTTGACTTTGTTTAAAAAAAAAAAGTGGAGGAAAAAAAAATCTTCAGGGATTTGGGGAAAGCTATCCACATCCAGAGATCCCCACAAATGGCCAAGAAGCTGGTTTTAACCCAGTTGTGGCTAGGCAAAGACCCGTCTTGGTGACCATGTGACCTGTGTGCTCACACCATGTCCTGCATGAAGTGTGACCTGCACTGACCTGTCTCCGATACCTATAGATCAAAAACAAAAACACTCCCCCGGAAACTGAAAAGGTTGTTAGAGGACAGACATTTTGTTCACACCATCAAATGACACAACAGTAATGTTTCATTCAAATATAACACCATCAGACAAAACCCTTCACTGTGAGGACCCCTTGCAATGGCTTAAGGCACAGAGTTCAGGCAAGCTGAGAATTTCAGTGGAAAGCCCCATTGAGTACTGAATCTGTAGCTTTAAGTCATTGTTTATTTATTTCAAGTATGCAATTCAGAATAGTGGATAATTAAGTTGGGTGATCTTGTATATAATCTAATCTAACGTCTTTGCCAATCTCTCCAGACACTGAGGCCCTCGCAGCACGATGAGGTGAATGCCTCACTTCCATATGAACATGTATAGACAATCTTCTATTACTCATCGGCTGCATTGTGGGCAGATATTCAAAAATAACTGCGGCCATGTTACAGATTTTCTAGCCTGTTATATAATCATATAACTTCAAATAATAAAATAAAGACAACAGAATAGTCGAGGCTAGGCTGGCAACACTATATAGCTTAACATCACAGACAAGGCAACAAGATCCCCATAATAAGATAGTTAACCTTTCTTAGAAAGCACATAATCCAGTTAGTTATACAACCGCGCCAACGTCTGTTATTTTTAACTCTTTTCGTAACACGTACATTACTAAATGAACACTTGCTCCACCACTACACACTAGCCATCGTTAATTTAACAATAAGTATTAAACATCAAATAATACGCGTCGTTATTATGTATAACTGCAGGATATCGTTGTTATTACAGCCACCGCAGGATTGGGGCCTAAAACGATGGGCCTTGTGGCTAAAATAAGCTAACTGCTAAAAGCAGCAATCAGTCTAAACAAAGTGCAAGATTATTTTACAGTTAACTTCACACTTTTCGTTTCTAACACAACACGTGTAACAAATGTGTAAAGTCAGCGTTTTGTGGTCATTACCAGTATCGCATAAAAAGCTTAAAAACGTGCAGAATGTAGAAAAGTACCCGTCCCAGTTTCTTGATTGTCCTCACTCCAACCGAACCGACAGAACAAAATGGCGCCGCGGAGAGGAAGCAACTAGGCCCCCCCTCCTGTGATGGAGCCACGTAATGACGTCATATATTTCTTTCTTCCGTTTTTTTCGCTTGCGTACGTATTGCTCAATACTGCCCACTAACCTCGTCACAGTCAACTCAGCTGCCCACAGTGCCCTGACTCTGGTCAATCAAAAAAGTCTGGACACCCAGAAGAGCACTTTACAGGTACTGCAATTCATAACTGGCCCCTGTAAAAAGTCTACCCCCCCCCCACACACACACACACACACACAGTCTCACACACACACACACACACACACACACACACACACACACACACACACACACACACACACACACACACACACGTTCACATTTAACAAGAAATTCTTGAACACAAACAGTAGCCTAGTCCCTAGTAGATGCAAACACTAGGGATACTCAACAACAAGTGTTTCAGGATACAGATCACTGATACAGTCAGGAAGCATCATCTCCTCCATATGTGGCGACTGTCAATTATCACAAAGGACTGAACAGAATTTAGCCAATGCCTTAGCTCTTGGCTTGGGCATTCCTACAATCTGCAGGCCTCTCACAACAAACTTATGGTTGTTGTGAGACTTATCGCAGAGGCTTCCAAATATGAACACAAGCAGTTTACATTTGTAACCAAGCTGTATAATAGCATCCTTAAGATGTTGGTACCTTAGCACCTTGGTAAGGAATGCCTCTTGTCGTCGAATCGAATGTACAACCTACTTCTAAAATGGTCACTTCTCTACTGTCCTCCTCATCATCACCATCAACAACAACAACAACAACATCTGGCGTATTAGCTGTAACATCTGAAAAGTCATCATTTTCATTATTGCACAGTTTGAACATTTTGGCAGATGATGAAACATATGAACTTATGACCTTAACTAATAGATCAACAATCCTGTCGCCTAGCAATGTACATTCCCTACATAGCAGCCATTCAGAATATGTGACAGTAACTGGATTGTGGTCATGGTGCAGACAATGAGGAGGATACCACAGAGAAATATTGAGTCTAAGGACCTGTAATCTGGCTTTGACTGTAAAGGGGAATATCCTCATCAACTGCATAATGATTGAATTGTATGACAGACGGTGTGATCTGCAGCAGGAAGGCAAGCTAGCTTTCCTTGTCGTTTTAAATCAGTCCAGTGTTGTTGTTTTTGCTGTTGTAACATTACAAAATACCTCCGTGCATTAGCTGGTGATAAATGGTGTTGACTCATGACTCAGCCATAACCATATGAGGAGTTCCCAATGCAGCTACGCCCAAATATGGAGTGTGTTGTCTAACATCAATGTTTCGTCATGGCATCAGCAAACAAATCAGTCAGCTCCATATGGGCAAAAAAGGATATACTGATGACACCAGGGATCTCCATATATGGCCATTAAAGGGACAAGGACCGACAGATACAGATATCTCCATATATGGGCATATCAGCATGGCCATATATGGGCATATACAGAGATCTCCATATACTGTATGGACATAAAAGGGACCTGGACTGACAGATACAGAGATCTCCATATATGGGCATATCAGTTCAACTATATGTGAAAATCCTCTGTCCATCTATACAGACAGACAGACAGACAGACAGACAGACAGACAGACAGACAGACAGACAGTCTACAGCTAATCCCGCAAACTAGTACGCCGATCAGCATCATATTTCAACCTCAATATTTTTGAAATCCGTCAATACCAAGTTTGTATTTTGACAATCATTTCACTATGCTATGGGGTAAGCGTCCCGCCAGGCTATGGACTGGACATTGACAGGAGCCTATGGGATAAGCTATGGGTGGTGTTGCTGCATGAACACAAATATATTTACAGTTTATCCTATTATTTGACACACACACACACACACACACACACACACACACACACACACACACACACACACACACACACACACACACACGCACACACGCACACACGCACACACGCACACACGTGCACACACACGCACACACACGCACACACACACACACACACACACACTCTGTCCCTCTCACTAGGACATCTCTCTAGGAAATTGTAAATATGCAAATATAGTGCTTTGATGTGGTGTCTGTCGGATATATGGTCTACATGAGTTTCCCAACAGGAAAGTAGTACTTGAATACTGTACATTGTTGGGTGATCATTGGATGTCACACAGATCTTGGTATCTATTATCCCTGTTTTCCCACCAGGAAAACAGCACTTGAAGACATTATAAGTTGGATGATCAAGTGGGGAAACTTGGGAAACCTGGATACAACAGAAACTGGAAACTATTCATCAGGTCAGTCGTAACATTTGATTGTGTGGTGGTCAGTTGCATGCATGCATGCTCATGCATCATGGTGTTCGGGGTAGATATTGTCGCGTTTATAAATATGTTGGAATCAGACATGGGCTTGCATGTCTCCCTCTATCTGTGGCTCTCTGTCACTTTCTCTCTATTTCAGGCTTTCCTTTCTGAAAGAAAAGCCTGATAGTACAGTGAAGATTAGACAGGAAACAGGGAGAGTAGGGGAGGGACATGCAGCAAATTATCTGCTCTGCCCAGGAATCGGACCGGGGACATCATCAGACTCATGATAGTATAACCTCTCGACATCCCAGTTAAAATACTGTAAATGTTAAGATGTTCTATACTGTATTCCGATAGCAATCACTGTTATGGATAGTTTGTGTTAGTTCACTAACAGGGCAGGGTCCCTGTGTCTCTTGTCTTGTGTGGCCAGACTGCTGCCTCCCACAATTTTCAAATGTTTCCAGTCATACAGTCTGGGACACGGAAGCTCTGATCATGATGAAAATATAAAGCGGATGTGAAGCCTCTTCCCCACTTCCGTTTCGTCTTTACAGTCGCGCAAATGTATCCTAATTTAAATCAAAATCATCTAAGCATATATAGATTGCTGCTTAGCAGAAATGGAAGTTAAAAAATGTAAAGATACTTTAAAATATATTTTCGTGAACCGAAGTGCCAGCTTCCTCTCTCGGGAGGTGTAGTTCCAGACTCTATATAGCATTCGGAGATTGTGGAATAGTTGTCTAGCTACGCGAGACTACTGTGTCTCTAGCTATTTAGAGAACAGAAACATTTTCAGGTCAGGATAGCAATTTCATCCAATCAGGAGATATAACTCACGGATAAGTGAAATTGGAAATGATGAGGTGGTAAAGTACTTGCCCACCACCGCAGAGTTTGGGAGTTCGAATTCACCTCGGTGCATCCAGTTTTGCCGAGCGCCCGTAGTATATAGACTCTAGGGAAGGGAAGCCAGGCGAGGAGAGTGATATTAGTCACTGCACATACTACAGGCTGGAGCGGCACCTGTCAGCAGGGAGTGTTGGGGGCTCCTCACTGGTAGGTAAGCCAGTAGGAGACAACAGCAGTTAGAACACACATAAATGTGTGTGGGGAGGAACCAATAAAGAAAAGAGAAAGAGAGTAAAAAGGAACACAATAAGAAAAATCACACCCAGTGTGAAGTGGGCGGTGTGTGGTCATCACAACATGACTCACTTAAAAAAAAGGATAAAAGACTTTTTTTTAAGTCCATACTGCTATTCATAGGGCTGCACATGTGTCATGTGTTTCGCTAGCCAATCACTGTCCTGAATTTGTAAAGTCAGCCAATCACATTACAGTTAGTGGTGATGACACTAGCTGTAATGTGATTGGCTGACTTTGCAAAAGTATCGATTTGCATTAACAATGGAAGGGTTAGGGGGTATACAATGCGTTGTAGACTATTGGCCAATTACGGTGCAGGATTGGTCAGTGTCCAAAACTCACTTATAGGGGGCGGCTACACCGCCCCAAAAAAATCACACCCCGTGTGAAGAGAGTGGTGCCTTTGATGAACCCCGTATCGTATTGATGTTGTCATCAATGTTTGTTTATTGGACAGACATACATACATACGGACACACGGACAAAGCCAGATATAGGAGTGTTTGGCACCATTCAAAAATGTATGAAACAAATAAGTAATGATCAGACAAAATTGGAACTGGAACACAAGCTGATAAATTATCTTTGTGGGGTTCTCTCCTTTGAGCCCTGATTGGATGATATTTGTAACCCACCTGAAAAAGAAAATCTGTTCTGATAGCACACTCTATAGAGCATAGAGCTTTAACTTGTTAATAATAAACTTTTTGTTTAACAACAAAAATATCACTTACTTTGATGATCTTTTTGCCATTAATCAAAAGTATTTATCATGATAGGACTTCTTGTAATTGCTATTTCTGTACCTCATAAATGGAATTCCCTTCAGGCTTAACTTCATGCTGTTCCATAATTGGCCACCAGAGGTCAGATGTCTGTCTATGTGGGGCAAAAGTATTGAGCAGCCAGATGAAGCTTCAGCAAATGATGACTGGGCCAAATGGATCATTCATTCACAACACCCACATACTGTAGGCCATTGGTTCTCAAAGTGGGGTCCGGGGACCCACAGGGGCTCTTGGGGAGGTTCCAGGGGGTCCCCAGCAACATTTGTTAATGTAGGATCACAATCATTTTAACCACTTTATCGATATTTTATACTTTGGCTATTCAAAAATAGCAGATATACACAAAGTGACGCACTGTGAGCTTGTACACCTGTTTCGTTTTTTTTCTTTTTTGATTTCAATTTGGGGGTACTTGGCACGAAAAGTTTGAGAAGCACATAGGCAACAATAGAGATCAGGAATTGTACAGTTTTCATGTCTCTTGCCACAACAGAATAATAATATAATATGAGTCATTCCACGAATTCGGTACACTTTGCACTTTTTTTTTTGGAAAAATCGATGGAAACAAATTAATTTTTTGAATAGCCCACACCATTAAGGACATATTTAACATGCAGAAAAACATATTTTCCCATCTCAGGCATTACATTAATATTTTTATATGGAATAATATATGTAACAGGGTTGAAATTCATAACGGGGTTGAGTGGAACGGGGTTGAGATTTTTTACTCAAAATGGCCATAACTCTACCTGTGATGATTAAGAGGAGACCACATGGCATGCATGACATTAGTCAATCACATATATTGCTGAAATGACAAAGACAATTTAAATTAATAATAGTTTTCTATCTTTATTTCATGTAACGGGGTTGAGTTAATTATGCTTTACGACCACGCTTTGAAAGTATAAATGACCCTAAATAGCTGTATAAGAAGTTCGAAATGTTCCTCTTTCTGCAGCATCTTGCTCAGAAGACTTGTAGAATGCCATCACATGTTGTTGATGCCACTAAAGGGTCAGTTTATACTTTTTACAGAGGAGAATGACTTGTGTAACGGGGTTGACTGTGACTGTGGGACAGAGCTATATAACGTGATTTTAATGATAAATCAACTATTTATCAAAAAACGAAACATGACTAGCAATAGAGTACATTGCTGGTTTTATGTGAATAATATAAGTTATGGATTATTCTACACTTTTAGTAGTCATATCTGAAGGCCAATCTCTCTATCGGCCATTGGGGACATGAAAAATGGGCAAATTTAGGCGGTGTCTACTGTAGAAAAGGCAGATAATTTCAGATATAAAGATAAAATATATAATATTTTTACACAATAGTAAAGGGAAACATGTCAATTGATTCTAAAAAGCTTTTAAAATTTGATTTTGGTGACCCGATGGATACAATACACTTAAAAAGGTCAGAGGGGACTGCAAAGTGTACCGAATTCGTGGAATGACTCATATAATAAACTGACCGTTTTGGGGAGAATGAGCTGAAGGTGCTCCCCTACGGCATCAGCTCATCTTAGAGGGGATAGGAGGGGTTTTCCAGGATGGACTTGAATTTGTCCTTCATCCTCCTCTACGCCAGTGGTTCCCAAAGTGGGGTCCGTGGACCCCCAGGGGTCCTTGAGGGGGTCACAGGGGATCCTTGAGGGGTTCCAGGGGGAGATCATTGCAGATTAACTGACCTTGTTCCCTAAAATTTGGCTCAAACATGGGGAAAAATGCATTCTACTATGCTGCCACCATAATGTGGAATGAACTACCAAAACCCATTAAAGATCTCAACTCCCTATACACAAACTCTAAACTAAACTGAAAGAATGGCTGACCTCAAAATACAACCGAGCATAATTTAACTCCTTGAACGCCTTGGTAGTAGCATCCTCTGCCCCCCACCCTCACCCTTCCTTCCTCTGTACATATACCTGTTGATGCTACTGAGTTTTCAACCAATATGTATAGTATTGTGGACAAAGAAAACAGAATGACCAGGTGCTCACAGAGAAAAAAGTGGTATTAAAAGTATCGGCGGTGCTCCTGGATCAAGCAGGATGCAATCAGAAGGGAAATAAACGGATGATCCGGGCACTCAAACGTTTAAGAGAACAAACGTTATTGTTAAAATGCCAACATGTTTTGACCTGCACAGGTCTTCATTATGATCACGCCCTGATGAAGACCTGTGCAGGTGGTCGAAATATGTTGCCATTTTAACAATAAAGTTTGTTCTCCTATTTTAAACGTTTGAGTTTTTGTGTTATCCTTTTAGCATAACATTTGACTGCACTACATGCACTGTTAACAAACCTGCTAATAAAGTATTCAATCAATCAATCAATCAATCAATCAATCAATAAATCAATCAATCAATCAATGTCTCCAGACTGTCCAGCTCTAAGCCAACAACAGCACAGACCTTCCGTACCAGCTTGTTGAGTCAGCTCCCCAGCCTTGACCACCTCCCCAGTAAACCACAGCATAGAATTGATTGCTGCTGCTGGCTACCAGAGATCTGCAGAACATATTGAGTTAAACATCATAAATATAAGTGATAGTCTGTGATCACTTGATCAATAATTGATCAGGTGGTTCCTTGCTAAAAGTAAACTCCAGTGTATTTTAAACCAATACTGTATTTATTCTTATTCTGTGGTTGCTGAGAATGTGTCCCAGGTTTTCAGCAACACCATTAGATAAATCCTATATTAAGATATATACTTATTACAGTCATATACTGTAATAATAATGTAGTGAAGTCTTTGTGGGAATTTAATAACAGTGTTTTTTTTTTGTGAAATTAGATTAAATGCTTTGTCCCATTTGTTAAAGGACCACTTCACCCATTTTCAACCTCTTCATATAATTGGTCCTCACAATTTCTCTCTACTCATTCACTCAGAGGAGGGATGTGGACAGTTCAGAAACCTTCCTACCCAGTGACGTAATCGGTAGGCAGGCTTAGTCATTTCAAACAAGATTTTCAGGTTTTTGGCATTTATTTTTTAGGTTAAGACTTTGACAGGGGCCAGTTTGGAATTGCAGCCTCCTGAAGGTGCTTTTTAGGGCAGTTTTGAAAGTGAGTAGGGTTTTACACTCCTTTACTCCTTTTGGTAGGGCATTCCGCATTTTTGTTGCATAACATGAGAATAAGTTCATTCCCTTGTTTGTGCCAAATCTGGGTTGAAAATGATCAGTGGAGCTGCCTCTGGTGTTGTGATTGTGGACTTCATTTACGTTTTTGAAGTATTTAGACAGGTACATTGGAGTACTGTACTCTATCCTCAACCCTGAGCCACCCAACCCTAGCATAATGAGCAGGGGTTAGATGGGTTGTATGTTTGAGGCCAAGGATGTCTGGAGCCTTATTTTTAAGGCCTTAGTGGTGTTGTGATACTATGAGGAGCACGCATTGTCGAAATGACCTTGGATGAGGGCCCCTGTAAGAATCCTCAAGATATTCATACTGACTAGAGAGGAAATCCTATACAGAAAACGTGTTCTTTGATTGACCTTTTTGATGACTCTTTCTGCCATTTTATCACCGGAGAGGTTTGCCTCCAAGATGGAACCCAGGTAGGTAATTTCCTCCTTTCTTGTGATAACATCATCACCCGCTTTGATTGTGTGAGGCTCTCAGCCTTGCTAAGGTTAACACTAGACCCAAAGAGAATGGATTCGGTTTTACCCAGGTGTAATGATACAGTAGTTTGTTGTCAGCGAGCCAGGAGACATAGGATCTCCCAGCCAGCAAACTTGTGCTGTCGGAACCAACACACAGGCATCGATCACAAGGGCGTCCCACACCTACCCAACGTTGAAAGATTCAGGGGAGGAAAGTATGTAAGCCAGGTATGGAGGATCGAGAGGACTGGAGACGCCACAGAAGGGATTGTCTGAGGATGACCTAGGGAGAAATATCCTGATAATAAGAGTACAAGGATGTGTGTGCTCGGAAAGTAGAACTGAAATAAGGCAACGTAACACATTTGTATGTACTGTAATCATCAGTCTATGCTTATGGAGAGTCATCTTTTATGTTGTCCACTAGCAAAGTGGCATGCAAAGTCGTACTTGTCTCTGCATATCCAACCACAGATGTTGCACTGGAATGGGTGTTCATAGTTATGGCAGCCCATATGAATCGTATAAAAAATGCTATCTGAAAATTCGATATCACAGTTGTAGCATTTTTGCCGTTGCTGTTGCTCTTGTGTGTTGAGGGCAGCAGCAGCAGGTGTGCTAAGCTGGCTGTTGCAAATACTTGAGAGAGTGAGAGTTTGTGCATTGTATTCAAAGCTGAGCCGCCCTGCCCCAAGTTTGTACTCATTGCTGTCACTTAAACTATTGTCATGGGCCTTGGCCATGTTCAGCTCACGAGGAGAGACGTCATTCAGGTAATCTGACTTTGGCACCACCATCAGCGTGGAGCGGAAGTTGTTGAGAGACTCCAGGGACTCCGTCCTCTTCTCCATGGACTGAAGCTTGTGGCGGCGGCGGTGGTGACAGAGATTACTGCGGTCACTGCATCGGAAGGAGCACCTGTCACACTTGAAGGGTTTCTCTCCAGTGTGTGTACGCACGTGAGTTTCCAAGCTGCGCTTATAAGCGGAGGTAAACGGGCATAATTGACAACGATAGGGTTTGTGTCCTGTGTGGGTGCGGATGTGCTCCATTAGTCGAGCCATCCCTCGTTGCTTGGAGTAATTGCAATGGGAACACTTATATTTTCCATCAGATCCTATTTCCAAGCCATCATGTTCCTCCATTGATGGGCTCACCTCAACAGACGAGGGGCCATTCTCATTCTGTTCACTCATTGAGGTGTCAGGTTGAAATGATTCTCCTGTTTCTGTTTCTCCACTAACAGAGCCAGAGATCATATTGACATTCTGGATGATTTGTTGTTGAGCCAGATGATTTTCTTCGAATTCAACAAAATCATCCGGTTCGGCTTTAATATCTTTCATTTTTAATCTTCAATGCGGAAGCTTACCTACAGAGGGTCTACGAAAGATTGACTTCACTTGGTTGACTGGGAAACTGTAGTGTACCTCGTAGATATTGTGACAACCAGTGGAACACTAAATCAACTCTCCCTTGTATCCAGTGACGATTATGCACTTTTCGCTTTGTGTGTTCGGTTTCAATCTGTCTTGAAGCGCATCATCATGATGTCACTATGATGTCAGCTATGCCCAAATATGGAGCTCTGCCAGTCTTGCCTAAATGGAGTTGCCCAAACAAGGGGTGTCATGTCAGTCTTGTCCAAATATGTAAGTCCATAACATGAGACTGACCTCCAAGTACTCTTATCGACGAAACTGGGTAACCATAGCAACCTGATATCAACAAACATGGACCAGAGTAGAGAAATGTAGAATCATTCTAAACGTCAGCCTTGTGTCGAATCTGTCCTTTGGGCATCTCGAGATTCAAACTCAGCACACGTATCGCCCATAGCTATTGCCAGGACCCAAGGGAGTGCAGTGCCCGGCGTGAAGTCGGCCGGATTGGGGATTGTCCAGAACCGCTGTTCTAATCAATATGCCCATATATGGGCATATACAGAGATACGGTTATCCAGAACCACCTATCCGACTGATATGCCCATATATAGGCATGCCCATTTATGGTCATATACTGATGACATCAGAGATCTAATTACATATATGGGCATAAAAGGGACATGGACAGACATATACAGAGATCCCCACATATGGGCATCAAAGTGACACAGATGGGTACAACGGGTACACTGACAACCACGGGTATTGCATAACCATAGGCTCTATGTTGGCGGTGTCCATGCTGCAGAATACATACCAGTGACCAGTTATTGACCACCATGCCTACAGCGATCACCTCACTACCTCTGAACTGTACCCAGCCACTAGGGGAACTTGGAGTAGCTTTGACAGCTTGTCCTGGTTCTCTTTGGAGGTCTTCGGGTGAACCAGTCTGCCCTGATTGGAAGAGGCACAGTATGAGCCCACTAGCAATTGCTTGGCCAGCATCTGAGGAAAAACTTTCACTTGCAGTGTGTCTGACAGGGCCTCCTCCATCCCCTAGCTTCTCCTTGGACTCCGCCCCTAGCGTCTCTAACACACCATCAACTCCCTGCTGCCTGAACAGTGCCCTTATCTGGATGAAAACAGATAACTTCAACAGCCCACAACCTTGATCACTGATGCTGAAATGGAGAAGACACGCTTATGAGGAAGTAATAGAGACACGAGAGGGCATTCACGGCATTGGAAAGTGACACCTGATGCACTTGAGGAAGCAGACGTATTTGACGAGTTGGGAGTGAGATAAACACAATAGACCCTTTTTACAACGCCTGCAACATCCTGTACGGTTAACTTCATGTTGGCACATCCACATGAAACAACGAATACCTGTCAAAGTCAGCAGGGGATTGTGACCTTGTTGCTGCATTTGGGCCAGTGACTCCAAATAGTTGGTTGTGGTGCCTGTTCAGTGGCGTTGTTATATGGATACTAGAAAGGATCGAATTAATTGAATTAAGGTTAGGACATTTTGGTTTTGCTATAATTATGTGTTTGGTTTGGTGTGGCTATGGTTAGGGCAAGGACAAGGGCAAGGACCTCACAAGGGCCAGGGCTGGACTTCCATCTTTTCTAAGATGACAACGGCCATCGAATACAAGAACGCTCGCCCCAAAACATGCTCGCCCGGGTCAAATCCGGCGACCTCGGAACGGTCAGACCCATGTATTTCTGGCCACCAAAGTCCACTCACCCCATGATTTACGATTCTGTGCCTATCCTTGTCGCTGTAACTTGGACAGCGCTGAGTCGGCTGAAGCTGACTTGAGCCACGAGAGGCATCGGCGAGCGAGTCGCCGTGTCGAACGTTGTGAACGGCGCACCTCCGTTGCTGTATTTGTTTTTTGCCTAACTGCTTCCTAACTTAATTGTATGTGGTGTAGTCTGTTCTCACCAAGCAGGCCGAGTGGTCCGCCTCGCTGGGGACGAGCGTTCTGAAAAAAAATGGGGGCAATTGTGTTTTAGGGCGAGCGGCGAGCGTTCTGGTTACCTGGCCATCTAGTTAGAAGAGGCCAAAACCTTGCTCTTCGCTTGAAATCTTCTTAATGCATTGGAATTTGGACCTTCATGAGTCCAATTGGTTCGATTTCTTCAATATCAGAGTTAATTTACTTGAGTGAGTGACAGTTCTGACAAATTAAATATCTTGAATCTTGAATTTAAAGGTTCACCTACAACATAAGTGATATTTTGGTTTAAAACAAAACGTCCACGGATGTTACAATTGTGTACGGGCCCTCAGAAGTACCCGTATCTTCCGTATTGTTCAATAAAAAGCATTTAAAGCCATTTTCTCATAGAGTTATAATGTATCAGAGTGCAATACACCTCCCAACCGATAGGGCCACGTCGTTCAAAGCATATGGAGAAAATGGTCACCGATCGGATTAAAATGATTTGTATTGGTCAATACGGAAGATACGGGTACTTTTGAGGACCCGGACAGAATTGTAACATCTGTGGTCATGAGGTAAGCACTTTATATTTGAAATTTGAACGTTTATGTAGATGTACGGGCCGTAAATGGAGAAAGTGCAAACACCAGGTTGAAGTTCATCCATGACGGCCGTCGTATGATCCATGGGAATACCGCCCAACTCACTCCAAATCCAACTCACTCCATGAAGACTTAAGAAATATTTGCCCAACTCACTCCAGGGCTCGCCCAACTCACTCCAGGGCTGGGACAACTCCCTCCAGGACCAAAGACCAACTCCCTCCAGGACCATAGCCAACTCACTCCAGGACCAAACCCAACTCACTCCATGCAATGTCACCAGTGTAATATTGGTTCAATGTGTCAGTGGTGTAAAGTAACTAAGTACATTAACTTAAGTACTGTACTTATGTACAATGTTGGGTATTTGTGCGTTATTTGAGTATTCCCAACTTCCAATGGTTTTACCTCTACTCCACTACATATTGGATCCACATATTGTTTTTTTACTCCACTAAATGTATTTGTTTTACTAGTTACTTTGCAGCTATAAATTATAATATTATAGTGTGTGTGTGTGTGTGTGTGTGTGTGTGTGTGTGTGTGTGTGTGTGTGTGTGTGTGTGTGTGTGTGTGTGTGTGTGTGTGTGTGTGTGTGTGTGTTGAATCGGTGGAGACTCTTACATTCTAACCCTAACCCTAACCCTAAACCCTAACCCTAACCTGGGTGGAGGGTGATTATGCGGGTGAACTCAGTGGAGGAGGGCCAAAACCTTAACGAGGAATATAACAACACCTCTTGATTTGACCAACAATAGAATAAGACATCTAACAAACACTGGACTCCAAGTGCCAAAGTGGCCAGCGAGCCCCCCCCCCCCCCCCCCCCCCCCAGAACCATTAAGTTGTTTTGTAGAGACATTTAAAACTTTAACCAAGCCTAAAACAGAATAGAGTTAAAAGTAACAAATTCCTCAATATTGTACTTAATTCCTCAATATTGTACTCAATAATAATTTTTGGAGTGAGTTGGGCAAGTGTGTGGAGTGAGTTGGGCAAGTGTGTGGAGTGAGTTGGGCAAGTGTGTGGAGTGAGTTGGGCAAGTGTGTGGAGTGAGATGTCTGGAGTGAGTTGGGCGCGATTTGGAGTGAGTTGGATTTGGAGTGAGTTGGGCGGTTACCATCCATGGCTAAAGGCTATTTTAATACTTACTTTTAACAACAAAAATTGTAATAAATACTTGCAACACCTTTAACCAATGACGATTTTACTGCGTATAGCCTAGATTGGGGTCGTGGAGATATAAAAATAAAATAATGCAAATCAAAATTATATTAAAATAAATAAATAAATAACATACAAACACACAACAATTAAATGTAAAATGTCGTAGCCCATCAAATGGGAGTCCGAGATATAATGTATATCTTGGGAACCTGTCACCGCATGCACACTGGGGCTGCATGGTGCATGGTGTCACATGACGGCCGTGGCCGTGACGCAAACGGCGAGTTGACAAAGTTTGACAGCAGTAGTAGTAGTACTAGCAGCAGCAGTAGTAGCAGTCCCTGGTGCTACTGGTTGTAAGGAGTCTAGGGACGACTAGCAAACCGAGAAACGTTACGTTCAGTTCCTTTAAAAGTCGCAAGAAGTGAGCAATTAACGTTCTGTTTAGTTACTGCAAGTTTACAATGGATCTCGTCCAGGTACGTGTGTTAGTTCAACATCCCAGCTAACGTTAGCATGTCGCTAGCAGTCTAGCTAACAAGGGCAGGGCCAGTTAGCTACAAGGTGACAAACAGGTAGCAAATGTGGCTTGTTAGCAGTAGTGTGTTATGAGGTTTAGCTTGTTCGATAAATTCTTCACTCTGTCCTGATTCAAGCTCTCTGGTTTTCGTCCTCAGAAACTGGTGGGAGGATTTTCTCTCGATCTGGGACCTGTAAAAGAACCGCTGGGATTTATTCGTGTCTTAGAATGGGTAAGACCTTTATTTTCTCTGTGTTTTAATCGTTTAATCGTTTAATTTGTATCATGTTTGATCTGCTATTATAATGGTAACTTCTCATCTCCAGTCCAGTAAGTAACGTGATTTGAATTTCTAGAGACCAATAAATGAGGGACAATGTTTTTCCTGCATGAACTTAACTAGCCTATCAGGATCAAGACTATCATAGATGTATTTTATCGATTTTGACATTTGCATATCATGGATACGAAAAAAGTCAGGGCTAAAACATAACTACAAGATTCAACAGATTGCCCTGTTTAATCTTTCAACATCTCACTTTTAATCTCGTGTTGATTACAAACCTAGACAACTTTAGCCCAGTTCCTTGAGTTAAACTGTATCTACATTACAGTACAGTACAGTACACGTAGTGGGCTAGGGGCTGGTGCACACAATAGCAAAGCAACATTTGTTTTGTTTTCTGAAAGAGAATTAGCTTAGTTTTGTTACTACACAGCACACAAAAGAACATGTTAATCCTCTTGGTTTAATTAATCTATGGAGAATTTCCAAATATTATACTGTTGTTAAAAGGGAAACAACAACCTACTGATAATCAGCATTGACCACACCAGGACTATTTGTAAATATTCTTAGATGCTTTTTGTAGAATTCAAGCACATGGCAAGTTGGCAACTGTATTTGACCAATATCAAAAAGCGTATGTGTGACGCTGTACTTTTGACAGCAGGTCTGTCTGGCCATTTTGAGGAATGGCAGCTGCCGTAACACAAATAGCCTGGTAACAAGCTCTATGTATTTCTGCAGTGACCATCTATGTGTTCTTCAGTGTGTGTGTATAAGATAGGTAGATGAGGATTAAAAAAAGTATAGTTCTGGCACCCAAACAACCACATTTCTGTGATGTCTATGTATGTAATGTAGGTAAATATTCTACATTTAGTGATCTGTTAAGGCTGACTTGTCAGGTGACGCAGGCAGTGCTGTCTGTGTATTTAAGGTGTGTACATGTTGAACGGTTCAATGGGTAATTAACATAGACCTTATCTTTAATGTTGTGGTGTTTGAGTACACCAGTCAGGCACACCAGCTTGCTTTCCTCCTGCTTTGTATGCAAGTGTGGAAATGTATTCCAGGAAATTACTCTCCAGCCCTGTACAAAGCTGACAGAGCAAAAGGAGTAGCTCACAATTCTACATGGCGATGACTCATTTTCATTACATTTCCACGTCCTGTTATCACATGTTGGACTGGTTAGTGGACTACCAAAATGCAGGCAGGGGTTGAAGGGGAGTTCAGGAGGGGCTATTTCCACGGAACCTTGCTGTAAATTCTGCTGACTGCTCAGCACAGCATTCTCTGGATAACTGCCCTGAGGAGGGCCATGGTCAGTTAATACACGTAGCATTAAAGTATACAAGATTGTGTTGGATGAAGTCAAACAGGAATTATGGTCTGAGTTGTTCTCATCGCTAACAAAAACCCAGACCTCTGCAGTCTGCACCCCACTGTACACACACACATACGGTACTACTCACTCACACTTTGAACTCTGAAAGAAGATGTTTACAATTGATATTATCAAATGTCAAACATGGAACTGCTTGCAACAGGCTGAAAGCATGGACACTATCCAGTCAGTGCATTTTTTCAGTCTGACAGGTGGATGTTGTTTACTGGTGTTTACCCACAGAGGGGGGAAACGCCATACCAGTCACAAGTGATGATGCTATAAGAGTAGTTTGTTTGTGTGTGGGTGTAATATTTACCATCTAAAATTTAGGATTTGTCATTTATGAGAGACGTTTGACTACATTTGCTGGTCCTCTCTGAATAGAGTAGCTTAGGTAGTAGTGGAATGCCTCAGCTAGTCAGTGGGAATGCTGGGTGTGTACTTGGTACTGGAGGTCGGGCCAGGGGAACCACCGCCCTGGCATGAGTGTTTATTTGGGGTGGTCTCAGAGGCTAGCTAGTGGCTAGGGTGGGAAATGATGTGAATGTTGGGTCAGCTGGGGCTCAGATGAAAGCTGAGAAATGTTGTTGAGCTCCAGACACCTGAAATATGAAACTCATTCCCTGAAATGTTGAGTGGACTAGCAGCTTACTAAATGGATGCAATATTTAATTTGTTTGTCTGTGTCTGCCCACATGTGAATGTATGTTCCTTTTTGCATTGTGGTGTTTTTTTGCAGACCTGATATAAACTGCTCTCTTTAACATGGTTCTGCATGACTTAGCTGTTGATACCGCATTACTTATCTGTTGGTACTGCATTGTGTGTAGGTTGTTCACCTCTCCGCCCGCCTGTCTTTTTCTGCTACACGTGTTGAACGATTATGTGGATCCTGATCATGTGGGAATGCGCTTCAGCAGATGTGGGTGTGTAAGACAAAGGACATTATTCTTGAGAGGAAGTAACAAAGTAGCACACATTGCACGCCTTGATCAGATGCTTTTCTTTGGAAGAAGGATCTACTCAGGGGGTCCGTTTGATACAACATACATTGCTTGCTTGTTGTGGTACAGAATCAGAAGACTAGGCTATTTGTTAATCCACTGTGACTTCTAATTTGGTTTTGCTCCATATCAAACAGCCCTATTGTTGTACAAATTACCCTCAGACCAGACTGGTTGATTTTTGTTTAGGGACATTTGTAAATGGACATGGGAAGTTCTTACTTAACACAAATGATCATATGTATTCAAAGCAACAATGATGAGATTACTCTTTTTTTGTATGTGTCTGTTAACTTAAGCCCACTGTTTTACAGTGTATTTTTGGTAATGTACTTTATTGACTCAGTGGTCTATTTTCATGCAAGTAAATGCAAGCTCTGTTGCATTCAAAATTAACCATGAGTAGTGGGCACATTCCAAGTCTAATTCTACCACCACAGCAAAGATAGGGGGATGAGAGAAACACAAGTGGTACAAGAGGTGTGAGGGGATGGAAGCAGATGGGCTTGAGAGAGCTGTTGCATCTTCGTCACCTTCACTTCAATTTGGCACCAGCATACTGACAGAATGGCACTGTATGAAATCCCAGTGAGTCTGCGCTCAGTGTGCTGCCCCTTGTTCTTTGTCACTGTTTCAGTGTTGCTTTCAATGTCTTCCCTAAAAAATAGATGAGGACGGCGCCGTACAGCCGTTCCACTCATTGTAGGCTGCTCAATTCACGGTGGACCTCCTTTCTATTTAAAGAGGGAATAAAATGAATTGTCAGCTTTCAACTGTTCCATGTTTTGCGTAATTCCATTAAATGTAGCAAAACAAGGGACCTGCCACATGCTGCATCATAGATCAGACCCACACTAGCTCTTAAAAGAAGTACAGTAGGTTTAAGTTTGACTGACTGTTATGTCCGTCAGTCCCATATCTGTTAGGATTTGCTGTGTGTGCTCTCTCTGCACTATGTTAGGGAGGGGAGAGTTTCCTGTGTGGAAAGAGGATGTTGGATGGTGCAACTGTATAGAGAAGGGTGATAGAGAGCGAAAGTGTGAGAAAGTTGGACTACAAGTAAAACAATAAAAATAAGATGGTGGTACCGGTCGTAGGGGTCTGAAACCAGGTGTAATACTGTTTGGCTTTCCTAATCAGTAAGGGGTTTCTACTAGCTCCTACCGTTGATTGAAGTTCTGTGTAATCAGGTGTTACCACTTCCCACTTCCCAGTGCTACACACGAATAACTAGTTAGCCACAGTACAGACGAGAGGCACATATCCTGTTGAACTTGGCCCAGTGGATGTAAGGCCTGACTCTTTATTTTTTTGCCAAGTCACCACTCTGCCACACTCTGACTGCCTCTAAATGTGCAATATCAGTTGCACCTGACCACTTCATACACAAGCCCTTCCTCCTGTAGGTAAACCACATTGGCTGCTCAGTGCCTCTGTTTACTGACCTGAATAACCACTGGCTATGTTATTTTTGGAATGGGGAAGATGTCTCCAGTGAGCTCATTGCAGGTCTGCACTGGTTACTTGTGAGCAATTATAACCGAGGGGCCATGGTATGTCTTGATTAATTCACGGCTAGGGCTGTTGTTGACACGATGCAAAGCAGTGTGCCTTAGACTTGGAGAGCCATGGTATAATATAATATACTGTATGACCGCCTTTTGTAGTTTAGGCATGATGTTCCATTTCAACTAGCAAGCTGTTACCTTCAGACTGGTGATACCCCTGCTTTACAGTGTGCTTCAAATAACAATCAAATTGAGAACAGCCTTTTCATAAACGATGGATATTTATCTTCTAAATGTCTTGAAAATGTGTTTGAAATCAGAAGGAAAACAAATATTACGGTAGATTAAATTAGTTTGTTCACATTTGTCTGCCCATCTCTTCTATTCTATCCCATCCACTCCTATATATTTGCCTGCCCTAATTGTATCTGTTCCTCTTGTCTTCATTCCATATCTCTTTTCTACAGGTGTTCACAATCTTCGCCTTTGCCACCACAGGAGGCTACTCCGGGGCAACAAACTTAATAGTCAAATGTCCGACAGCTACAGTTCCAGTGGTTACTACTACGGCTCTGTTTGGTTACCCATTCAGGTAAAGTAGTATGGCACACAAAGCAGTTATAAATATATATATATATATATGTGTATAATGGCGTGTCTACAACAATAAACAAAGGACCACAGTTAGCCTACATCTCACATTGATCATATACGTATACATGGTGGCCATTTTGCTCTTACATCATACTCGGGGGTTGAGGCAGGTTGATGCACTGGTGGCTCAACTAGTTTGCATGTGTACCACAAAATCGTGACATCCTGTCCCTCTCCACTGTAGCAGAATTTCTTTAAATTGACCTCACAAAAGATGTTATTGTTAATATGAATTTGTTCTTTATGACTTGCCTGGTTAAATACAGGTTAGTCTCTCAAGCCAGACAACTATTCCACAATCTTTGAATGCTACATAGCCTGCTTTACAGTCTTTTTCAGCGCTTCCGTTACACAGACTGTATCGTGGAAGTATTTTAAAATTGTGTGATGAGGTTTCTGATTTGGTATCCACTTATCAGCACATATTCACCCAAGCCCTGACACTCCTCAGCAAACTATGATGCGATGATATGCAATGATTTTAATGTTGATCTACCATCAGAAAGGAAAATAAAGTATCTCAATGTTCTATATATTCTCTCTTTTTGCCTCCATTTGGATAGAAAAGTATCCCAGGTGAGACACTTCTGACTCTTCATCTTGTCTGTAACATGAAGCAGTGTGTGAAAGCATGGAGGCCAGCACAAGGTCTCTTATGGGACATCTCATGGTGTTCTCTCTCTGCCTCCAGGTTGTCCGCATATCCCTACCAGGTACTAACTTGTAGTCCTGACGTTGTTGGCAATAAAACCTACCTCCAGGGTGACTTCTCCTCCTCAGCAGAGTTCTTTGTGTGTGTCGGGGTGTTCGGCTTCCTCTACTGCACGGTGACACTGATCCTCTACCTGGGCTACCAGAATGTTTACCGCCAGACCAGTCGCGGCCCCACCATTGTGAGTTCACTACAACAGGGCTTATGGGGTATTAAAAGTAGGGACTATTGGCCATAAAAGTCCTGAATGGATTTATGTCAAAGAGAAAGAAGTTGGCCTGGGCCGTAGCGTGACGGTCCAGGCACCCTAGGCTGCAATGCCCACCTGACAGCGTGTCGGGGGTTCGACTCCCGATCCCGACGACCTTTGCTGCGTGTCACTCCCCCCCCCCCATCTCTCTCCCAATTTCCTGTCAGCCTACTTTCCCTATCCCTCTCTAAATAAAGGCATAAAAAGCCCCCAAAAATATATTTAAAAAAAAAAAAAAAAAAAGAGAGAGAAAGAAGTTAAATCCATACTTAGGAATGTATTGCCGTTTCCCTTATACCATTAACAAACTGGCATGACATTAACCGAAAACGTTTCTCTGTGATTGTTTATGATTTTAAAGTTAAAAGGGTTTAATTACTGCAAACATTTTAAACTTTTAAACCCATTACTTTAGGTTTTCTATGGGAAACATTTAGAAGCCACACACACACACACACACACACACACGCACAGTCACACACTCTTTACTGTCTGCATTTTGAACATGCAGCGCGCTGTAGCGATTTACCATACAATCTATGATTGATAGTCTGTAGATAGATAGACTGTCTATCTATGCGTTGTATGCAGAACAAATTAATTTACCACATACACTACCTCCATTGCATTTGTGAAAGGCCCGCCGCTCCCTCCTTGCAAGGCTAAACAGCCAACCAGAGAGCTCTACCCCTCTCTCCCATCTCCACCACCCGTTGCTATCGACATCTGACAACCGACCTAGCTGGCTCGGTCGGCGGACAGCACCTCACTAACTTCAACTGACGACCCGTCACGACTGTGTACACACCGCCTATATACTACAACAGATCTTCCGACACTTATCAACGCCGGTGTCGGCCTGATGTATTGGGGGCTTCAGAGCAAGTGCATGAATACGTCAAATGTTAACCGTATATTACTAATAGTGTACTTGTTAAAATCCCTACTCTTCCTTGTATGTTTCCCACCAGGACTTGGTAGTGACGGCTGCCTTTGCCTTCCTGTGGCTAGTGTCTTCATCAGCCTGGGCTAAGGGACTGACTGACGTCAAGTGGGCCGTCGACCCAACTCACTTGGCCGAGGGCTGCCACCAGACTCTAAGCTGCGAGGCAGGCGACCACGCATCAATGGGACGCCTCAATGCCTCTGTGGTAAGCATGCATTTTTATTACTAGATAGTTTCATACAGACACTTAATTCCAGCATGTAGGTGATGTGCACCGATAATTCCACCCTGACCCACTCATTTGGCGTATTGAAGACTGATACAGTGCCAGCTATTTTGTTGCCTTTTTTAGTTGTGCTTTGTGTAGTGTAATGTATCTGCCAGATAGACCACTCAGTCACGCGTGCGTAGAACCACTTCCGTTCTACTTGCTATCGCAGATTTTTGTTTACATCGATGTGATAGCAAAGATGGTTAATTTAGGAAGATCAGCCACCCCAATTGGAGCCACTAGAGGCAAAATGGTACACAAAGTCTACAAATGGTCTCCTAAGTGGGCGCCGCCGTCTGAAGGCAAATCTCACAAATGTCCAATGTTTTCTGGTGCTAGATCCCGCGAGAGTGTGTTGTTGGGACAGAGAAAGGTTGATAATAAAGTAGATTTTCTCCTGATTTGTCTCTTAAAAAAAAACATTTTAGTATGAAAATCTTGGGAATATTGTGTGGCTTGTGACGATCGGGTCAGAAGCTGTGTTCACGTTCACTCTTCCATTGCAATTAATAGACTCAAACCTGCTTCCGGTCTCCTAAAAAGGCGGCATGCTACTTCACGCAGTTATGGGAAGTAAACCGGAGATGGCAGGTCTATAACTTTTTTTGTCTTGGGTAATAGCGCACGCGGCATGAGCCATGGCAACACGCGTTTTGCGGTTTCCCCTGTATTGCCTATTTACACAGAGACGCAAGGCGGAGCGTTTTCAAAGATTTCCACTCTGGAAGGGGGTTTCACTTTTTTGCGTTTACAACCCCCGAAAACGCTGTTGCCGTCTAAACGGAAGGCACATCTGAAATTTTATTTTTGTTTTCTCTAGAGACCGTTGTCGTCTAAACGGTGCCTGAGTTCGTTTGCCTAGTTCTGATTTGCAAAATTGTTGTTTTTTCTCAAGTGAAACCTAATTCATCATCTCTGTGCAGATCTTTGGGTTTCTTAACCTGATCCTGTGGGCAGGTAACTGCTGGTTCATTTTTAAAGAGACCTCCTTCCACAAGGACCCCAACCCACCAGCCACCATGGAGGAAGGAGGATCCCCCGGACCCTAATTGGGACCTCAGAGGTTTCCCATACACAGCCGCCTGCACCAACAGCAAAGCCGCTTTGGACGCAAAACTGGTTCTAATGCTAACCTACTCAAAAGGAAAAAAAGGAAACGTATTCCGCCCCCATTCCCCCACTGGGCCCCCTTGTTCTTTTTTTCATTGACACGTGTCATTGACAAGGTCAAGTAAACTTAGTTAACCCCAGTCCCTATTTTTTATTTTTATATAATAGTCAACTCACTGATGCTCCAAGTGCCTTAAAACATTGAATCGTATTTACACTACACTACACTACTACAAAAATGGCTGTAACTGCTATCATAATATCCTGTCACTGCTGCACAGTTCAGAAGTTTGTATGATCAGCCAGGGGTTGTACGTTTATTTAAATGCTTAACAATTGATGATTGATAACTATTTTCTTTTTAATTTGACTGTAATGCCCAACCCTCCTCAAGCTACAATCCCAACACTGGCTGAGACAGAACTTTTAACCACATGGACATTGCAATTGTCATGTCAGCATACTTTAAAGCATTGCTTTAAATACACATCATTTAAAAAGCACATCAAGTTGTGATGACTGCTTGAACCCACACCTAACACTTTGATGTCACGCAACCCCCTTTCTACCATCTAAACCACACTACCATGTAGGCTCTCAACCGAGTTAGACAGAAACAAATTAGTATTACAGCAGACACATGTACTAATCGATATTGGTAAATGTGTTTTTATATATGTCTCATGTCCTTCCTCGCTCTTAACAAAAACAAATTAACGTATAAATTACACTAAAATCAAATGTTCTGCACCATTTGGAGAAGAAAACATAAGTCTTGTGTTTTCAGGAGGGGTGTGTTGAAATGTTGCCTTTATATACAGTAGCATAACAGTAAAATCCTCTGTGTTAATTTATGGGTCCATTTGGTTCCATTTTTACGCTCAGTTACAAATGGATAAATTAATACTGAGGATTTTACTGTGAAGGCTGGCTCTCTACATGTTTACTCAAGTACCTGTTGTTCATGACATTTCAGTGGTAGTCATGATGTGAAACCAAACCTTTTACTGAAGTTCATGCTCCGTTGAAATGTGACACTAACTTCCATTTTTTGTTGATGTTTAAAAAGGCAACTTGGGCTGTCATTATTTATAGTTGGGTGTTTTTTTTATACCTACATTAATTGGTTGATTACATATTTTTTTAAAGCCAATGTTGGCTTCTGTTTGTGTTTCTCTATGGAAAACCATTGTTATGCAGCTTCTCCTTGTTTGAATGATCTTTTAGGTGTTAAATTTGCTGTTAATATTGTCATACCACTGGTTAGCTATAGGCTTTTTGTTGATGGTTATAAATAGTGTAAGTGGCGAAATGAAAGTGCCAGAATAAAATAATCCTGCTGTATTTATAATTCTTTTCCCATGTACCTGCTCTGCATGTACTCAACAGCCATCTCCTTACATTTGAAGGTTTTTGTGGAAGTTGTAACTGTTCACTTGCTGTCTTGGGGGTGAGGGGGTCAAACCCACTGATTGTTAATTGCAAACTTGAGAATTATTATTTGCTTTGCACTAAATGTGATAAAAATTATAGAATTGAAGTCCTGTGCCTTAGTGAGATTGTTATGATTCGAGGGACGTTTTCATTTGTTCCTTCATGCAGCTCCTTCATCTGATGGCCGTGGCTTCTGTCGGCTGTTTGAGTCACTATCAGTTATCCTAGCATATTATTTTAGTCTAGATTGAAATTTGTATACCTAGTTGCCTTAACCGTTTTAAAGGAAGTCTGTTTATTTAGAGCACCGTGAGATATGGGATGTTTTCATCTAATTCATCACTGACATTTTGACTTGTCCTTTTGTATTTTATGCCTTGTTTGTGCAAAATAAAATGTCAAAAGAGTAAATGTTCTGCATTCACATGTATTAAAGGGAGCTGCCGCCACTTGGTTCTATTCCCTCCTTTCTTAATATCAATGTACTTCACGGCTCATGGAATTGGGCAGCGGTAGCTAGTGCCGTCTGTGTGGAAGTGTCCCTGAGCAAGAAACTTAAATCCTAACTGCTCCCCCCGAGCACTCATAACCAGAGTAGCCATCAACTGGGTGAAGCTGAATTCCGCCACAGGACTGTAAGGTATAAAAAGTAAACACACGACAAAACTAGGGGTGTGCCGATATATCGTCCCGCGATATATCGCGATACGTTTTCGCGACGATATGTATCGTTTTGGAAAAAAAAAATATCGTTTTTGAATTTTTTTTTTTTTTTTTTTACAATCATAATAATCAGGCATGCAAACGGCCCCGAAGTGAAAAGAGTGACAACATGTTTTTTTTTCGGGTCAGGTGTCATACTATTTGGATTCAAAACGGCTATTGTAGCTGAAAAGCTACAAGTTTGCATGTCTGAATAATGCAAAAACAGAATTATTTGTTTGCATTTTCTTTTTTTCTCCTCCATATATTTTCATAATAAAAAAAGTGCGTATCGTATCGTATCGAAATCGTATCGAAGTTGTGAGCCAAATATCGTATGGTATCGTTTCGTGAAATTAGTGTATCGGCACACCCCTAGACAAAACTATTGAGAAATGATGCATGGCAATTATTTGTTGGGATTTTAGAACATAAAAGGGTCTACATAATTCCACCAGATTAAAGTAATTGACATATTAAACAAGAGCAGATGTGCAGGTGTACACACATACAAGCTACAGTTCATCTTTTACCCACTAGGTTGTACTGTTCTTGCAGGTGAAAATACTTGAGGTTAGGCATCTGTGATGATGATAATGGCCCATCCCAAATGATTTGGACTGTCACTGTATAGTACATCAATAGTGTAACCTTGTCTGTTTATGGCCCCCATATGTAGGCTTACTGATGTGCTATTCCATGCTTCTGGGCCCATTTGTAGAGCTTCTCACAAGAGAAAGCTGAACAAGGTTCAAGATTATATAAGATTTATTGAATACTTAATTGTTTAAAAAAAATTTAAACCGCACAGAGGTACAGTACAACATTTAGGCTAAAAGGATAACACAAAATTGTGGTCCTATGTATTCAATTCATCAACATAGAGCATAGACTATTAACACATTAATACAGGTCATCAACAAATACAAATAGCTATACTTACAGAGGAGAAAAAGGGAAAACGCTGGCAGTGTATGACCCCTCATTTCAATGGGAATGAATGTCTATCTCCACTTGTAGTTTTCTGATGCTTTTTCAGGCCAGTTTTGAAAGAAACCAGTGATTCACACCCTTTAATGGATGATCTCAGGGCATTCCACATTATGGTGGCATAGTAGAATGAGAATTTTCCCGATCGTGGGTGCTCCCTTTGGTGTTGTAGAACATCAGCTGTAGTCTGTTGCACACGTTGAAGGACCAGTGCCTCCTCAGGAAGAACAGCTTGCTCTGTCCCTTCCTGTTGAGTGCCTTAGTGTTGTCAGTCCATTACAGTTTAATTGTTCATGTGTACTCCCAGGAACTTGTAGGTGTCTACCATCTCCCCCTCCTCAGCACAAATGGTGATGGGAGCTGGGATCCTCTTGCTCTGCACTCTTCTTGCTCAGTCCACTACCAGCTCCATGGTCTTTCCGAATCTTCTTCTTTCGTATCATCGTCAAATGTCCAACTCAGTGTCGTGTTAAAGTACTTGTTTCTGGTCCAACTTGGAAGAGGCCCCCCTCTGAAGGTGGTCTGTACAGGGGACAGGTGGTGATTATGTGTACTGCAGTCTGCTCAGGCTCGCCACACTCACATGCTGCGCTGTCTGCAGGCTCTACTTCATAGTTGACTTGAAGCAACCGACCCCAGTACGCAAACGGTTCAGCAGTCCATTGCCGGCGTGGTAGTTCTTCTCCTATGACACCATCTATTTTTTTTTTACTAAAATGTGTATCCCTCAATTTTGCAACACCATTTTTTTTCACCCATTGCCAATTGTCTAAGTAATCCTGGGCACTACACTCCCTCTGCCAGCCTAGGGAGAGCCCAGAGCTGAGCTCATGCTCATGCGTCCTACCGAGTTTCCCCGGTAGGACGTATCGCGTAGAAGGAACACGTTATTCCAACCAGTTCCTTTCCCCTCCATCAGGCGCCCCGGCTGACCAGGGGGAGGCAGTATAATGACCAGGATTACTGCATATTTTTGTGAGGGTACCTACCCTCGGGGACACGGGGAGAACATGCAACATGCGACCTAGGGTATGGGCACTGATGACACGGAGGAGAGGTCACGCCCCCAGTGCCCACAGCGTCCCCGGAGGGAATGGAACCCAGGACCTTCTAGCTGTGAGGCGACAGCGCTATGACACCATCTCCTGGGTCACTGATGTATGTAGCGGTGGATACGTGAGAGCCCGGCTGACTCCCACTCCTGCTTCCAGGATGCTTCTTGTGCCGTCTTGTTGTACGGGTGGCGAGACTTGAGTCTGTTTGGCGCTGCTGTTGTCATTGTAGTGTAATGCAGCATATGAAAGTCATGGGTCTGGGCTTTCCTTGCCAGATTGATGGTAGCAGCCTCTTGCTGGAGGCCGGCCAGGGCAATTCCCACAAGGACTGTCAGGAAGGACTGGGCTTCAGGCAGCTGGTTATAACTTGTGATCCAGTGAGCATTGTTGATGGCATAATCAACCTTCTTGTCATGAGGGCTCTTAGACCAGGTTGGGGCACAGTATTCGGCCATAGAGAAGACCAGGGCTTGCGTGGAAATTCGTAGTGTCTTAGTCTTGGTCTTTCCGATGTTGTGGTGGAAGTCATTGTTGTCACAGCGCCCAATAAAGCTCTCACCAGTGCTGATCTTGAAGACCTGCTACCTCACCTGGATGGTTGTGATGATCAGGGGAGCTGTCTCCAGGTGTTGGACGGAGACATGCTGGAGTGATCCATTGTTTTCGTACGATGCGAGACGCGGCTTCTGATTGGCTGAAATGGGGGTAGGAAGCGCTCGGCTGTGTTTGCTTGGACCGCGTGCGAGGCGGTGTAGACATCTCGGAGGTACCGACACTAGGGGGGGGGTGATTTATGATTCTGAGCTTGCTCGGCGGTGCCTCTCGTGGCTCAAGTCCGCTTCAGACGGTGTGCCTCCATCGGGCCTGTCCGAAAACAAGCACTCCCTTACGTCTCGCCTCCTACGAAAACAATAATAATAACATAGCATTTTTTATAGTCCATTTTGTGGCGCCACAGATAGAAATTCCATTTATTTTTCCCATAGATATTTCCGAAAATATTTATATAATTTATTTTAAGCCTGGAACCAAGCCATCCAGGCTCCTGGTAAATCATGATCATAAAACATTTGATTCTGTGTCAAAACATATTTGAAAACAGCAAAAAGGGTATTTATTAAATATAGTATATAATATAATCAAATATTATGTATAATATAACTGCTATGCCCTGTACCAGGGGTTCTCAAACTTTTTCATGCCACAACCCCATATTATGAGGGATTTTTTTTGGGCGACCCATTCACCCAAAAATTGGATTTTCTCCAGTGGCCCTTGGAGAAAATAGGCCCTTTGGCTTGGGGCTCATTTCTGGTGATAAGCTTAGACTTTTTACAGTGGCCAGTTACAAATTGTAGACACCTGCAAGTGCTCTTTTAGAGCAGTTTTGAAGGAGGGTAAGGAGTCACACTTTTTTATGACTGTGTGTTGGTAGGGCTGGGCATTCCACATTTTGGTGGCATAGCAGTAGAACGAATTTAACCCCTTGTCTGAGCCGAATCTGGGTTGAACGAGATTGGTGGAGCCCCCTCTGGTGTTGTGCTTGTGTGCGTCTTTAACGTTTTATAAGTAGTTTGACAGGTACATGGCATGGGTGTCTCTGTGGTGTCGTGTATCTTGTAGACCAGGCCCATTGCAAGTTGCTATACTCTGTCCTCTACCCTGAGCCATCCCACCCTAGCATAATGAGCAGGGGTTAAATGAGTTGTAGGTGTGAGGCTAAGCAGTAGCCGCCCTGACCAGTTCGTTTTGGGATGTCTGGAGTCTTGTTTTTAAGGCCTTTGTGGTGCTATGGTACCATGAGGTGCGTGCCATCATCAGCATGCACATTTGCATGAGGTACGTGTTGGTGTCATCATCATCATGTACATTTGCCTAAAGACTCACATCTGAATCTACCATGTCATTTCTTTGACCGAAGGCACAAACACTATTTGCATGTCCATCCTCCTGTGGAAAGTTAAACAAACGTATTGGGCAGGCCACTGAGGCCAGGGGCCCAAGTGAATGAAGTGATGAACTGGGCTGCGCGCGTGGGTGTTTCGCGAACGCGCACGCAGGAACTTCCTACCCTGGCGCGGGAGCGCGACATATGACGTAAGTCGCCTTGCCGCGCAGTGATGATGGCGGTGCGTGAACGCGCAGTAAAAGTAATGGCTGCTCTGGAACGGCGGGTGCCTAGCCTCGATGATTTCGTGGGCCAAAGCTGGAGCGCCTGGGCCGAGAGGGCCGGCGTGACACCGTCGGAGGGTAAGGCATCACCACAGCATCAACATTGCCGGGCGTGAGACCCGATCGATCGACCGGTCGGGCTTTATTTTCGTGGAAACGGAAGGCAGCGCTAACCATGTTACCCAAACAAAGACCCTGCCGGGTCCTAGCGCTGGGTGGGTTAACATGTTGCTCTGTCTCCCAGGTCCTAGCGCATACAGACAGACAGCGACCAAAGGGGGGAATTAAGTACTTAATTGTAGCAGTTTTACCATCACAGTGTGTGTTTCTACATGTGTATAATGCGTGGAATACGCTGCCAGCAGCAGGTGGGAGCGGCGTCTCGTTTAGGTTAGCGTGGAAGGAGCATAGAGTTCTATTATATCTAGAGGGCGGACTGCCCCGCCCCCACCTATTCATTTCAATGAAAGTTGCTCACAAGCGCTTGAAGCACCCGGAAGTACCTCTACTTCCGGGTATTCCAATATTGGAGCCAATAGAGCAGGCGCACTAGAGTTTCAGCCGATAGAAGCATGCGCAGTAGCGTTTTAAATGCGGAAGTGTTGCTATCCCAGATTTGGCCACCAGGCGACGGCAGCTTCACTGTTCTGCTTCGGTTCTGGGGGCTTGGGAAGGAGGCTGAGAAACAGCGGTGGCATCACAGCAGAAGGAAGGAAGGGGCTTGTGTTGTGTGTGGATGGATGGGCGAGCGAGCAACTTCTGGCCATGGGAAGCTACGCTGAGAGAGAGAGAGAGCTAGGCTAGTGTTAGTACTTCTACTGCTAGCAGCAGCAGCAGCAGGAGGATACAGACCTGTGTTGCCAGGTTTTGCGAGAGAAACAAGCAACCATGTCTATGAAAACAAGCCCAAAAGAAGCGACATGAGCACTTTAAATCTATATGCATTGGCTATTTGAAAATAGCCGATCTACAGTTAGTATTGTTTTTAAATCTTGAAATAAAATGTCGAATATTTGGAATATTTTTTAAACATTCTAACAACACAAATCTGGTACTCCCTGCCACAAAACATTTTAGATGGGCATTATTGGGTTAAATATTAATTTGAGGGTCCACGACATGAAAATATTTGAGAACCACTGGTTTAAATAAAATAAAATCGGAAACAAGCCCAAGCCACTACACTTTAGAAACAAGACAACAGGCCCAAAGTTGCTTATAATACGCGGACATGGCAACATTGAGCAGCAGCAGGAGGATACAGACACCGGTGACGGAGGAGGAGTCGGTCTGATGCTGTTGCCACCATGTAAATGCTGCTCACCCAGCCTTTTGATATCAGGGAACGTTACTCCGTGTTCTTTACACTCGACTGAACTTCAGTCTCAATGTCTCAAATCAACAGATGTCTCTAATGCCAGAATGTGACAAGCAGCCTCGTTTTACGTGACTTTTGTCAAGAAGTGGTGGCGTGTGTGCCCTGCCCCGCTCAGAGAGTGTGTGTGTGTGTGTGTGTGTGTGTGTGTGTGTGTGTGTGTGTGTGTGTGCACACAATCATTGTGTGGCATCCCTCCCAAGTGCCACTCTGTCCCCAACTATCACATCAACTCGGATGTCCACTACAAATAACATACATCAGGGGTCTTCAACGTTTTCAGGCCAAGGACCCCTTAGCTGAGAGAGAGATGAAGCAGGGACCCCCTCTATATTGTATAAAATTGTGTTTAAGATTATACTTTTTTTGTTTACTTGGTCTGCTGTCTTTTTTCCCCTCTACACCTATACCTCTTTGCCAAAAATAGCCGATCTACAAGCCCACAACGCGCCCACTGCGAGGCGTTGTGGGCTTGTGGGATGCTTGTGGGATGTGGACTTGTGGGATGCTTGTGGGATGCTAGGTTTCAAGTGGTTAAGGTAAAAAAAAAAATCTAATCACACAAAGATTTGGCAGACCCCCTGTTGTAACTCTGAGGACCCCCTAGGGGTCCTGGACCCCCTGTTGAAGACCCCTGACATACATAGTTGCTGGTAACACCAGCATTGTCAAGTTATTATTATTATTCCAAGTGTATTCCCCCAATAGATTAGATTCAGAAGCTGTTGATCCTGCCATTGGCAATCATCGATTTGCATGCAGGGCAGGCCAAAAGCATTTTTATTTCCAGAATGGTGTATGATTACGGTGAAGTTGTTGACCGATATCAACGTTTGAATGTTTTGATAATGGCTTAGACCTATGGCTCATTTGCTTTGATCTAATCTAGTTGAATTTCAGAGCGTTGAATCACAACAGGTGATTCCCCCATGTCTGTGTATATCCTATTGAGCATTGTAATGTGTATTCCAGGGCCTGGTGTAGAAGACTGCAACAAGAATGGCAAGAAGGCTGCTGAAGCCATGTCACTCAGCAAGGAGGGTAAGGTGCCATATCACAGTCTATGAGACGGATGGGTCTACCCTCGTCTTAGCGGTCTTGACCACTTTCAACCTGGTGTCCCTATTTTGGGCATAGGCGAAAATGTTAGACATTTTCCAAAATGTCAAAATAGCAGATCTGCAAGCACACAACGTGTTGCATCGCAATGTGTTCTGTTGAGCCTGTAGATCGCTATTCGTCGTACAACAAAGTATATATGGCTTAAGTGGTTAAAGCTAGATCACATATACATAACTAAGACACAAATTAAAACAAATTGATGTAAGTTGATATTTAACTGATGCTGTGTATGTTAGAAGTGTTCGTAATGAGTCGATGCGAGAGTGACTAGCTAACACCAACTTGGGACTACTGGATCGCACAGTGTGGTAGAAAACAAGTGAGTTCGAATTAACCAATTTACCAAAGCAAACAGCAAAGTAACAATTTTACCTGAGCAGAAGTCCACATAACCACATACCAGCTATCACAGCCAAACCCGTGTGAATGAATCAATCTGTGAAATTCCAATGTTGTGTTACCATGTCGATCAAGCTTAACCAGTCTTCTTCTATCACCATTGGTGAGGCCACACAAACTCGTTTCTAGCAGGACATACTTACAACATTCTAAATGTTCTGCACCTGGGGGGGATTGACTTAGGGGGTGCTTAAAGTAGGGCAAAATAACAATGTCGTCGTCGACCACCACATATTTATACAACATGTATTCTTTTCAGTCCTCGTTGTGACTATAAAAAAGAATGCACGATGCATCTCTATGGTATTAAGTGTGTTAATATACAATCCACTGACTTGGAGGCATCTTACCTAGTAGACCTATAACACATCAGAAAAACCTCACCTACCAGCTTGACAATTTCCAGGAGCATAAAAACGTATCGAGCACGATAAAAATAATTTGAATGAAACTTGAAAGTGCATTCCTTATTTATGCTTCCTGGAGTCGATGCATTTTCACGTGTCGGTGTGATGTGAACATGCATCCAACAGTAAACTGCCCTCTGCAGGGACAGTGAGTGAATGCGAGGCGTCACTTGCCAGAGACTGTGTGGCCTGAGGTGCCGTTGTGCTCAGGTGCCCTTTGGCAATCAGCCTAGCAGTCTGCAGCAGCTGCCTGACAGACATGTCTGTGTCTGTTGGTCTGTGTGTGTGTGTGTGTGTGTGTGTGTGTCTGTTTGTGTGAGTCACATGCTGTCTGAAATAGTGAAAATTCTAAATGCACATAATTGCATTGCCAACTTTCCTTCACTACCACCAGGCGTTTCTTTTACTCTGCCCTCCCTCTTCTCCATCAGACATGTCCATCTTCGGCCATAACCCGGGCCAAGATGACTTCTACCTGGTGGTATGCAGCCACTGTGGCCAGGTGGTCAAGCCGCAGGCCTTTGAGAAGCACTGCGAGAGGAGACACGGCCCACTGACCAAACTATACACGCGACTGCGCTCTCCCACACCGGCCCCTCAACCCCAGCAGAGACCCCGCCACGGCCACTCCCCTTCCCATGGGACCAATGCCGCCTCTGTTTCCTCCTCCTGGGAAGGGCGGAGTCAAGGGGGTGGGCCACCACGTACAGCTCCGCCTTCCCCTTCGACACCACCCCAATACAGACACTCCAAGAGCTCCAAGGATGGGACAAGGTAAGAGAGGGGATCAAGAGATGGGGCAAGATGAAAGGAAAGGAGTACTGGTGTAGAACACAGATACGAAAGTATTCATATGAAGGTCCAAATGGTTCATGTTGTAAGTCTGTCCTACTGTTGTTACTGGATATCACAACGCACCAAAAGAATGACATTGGCAAGCAGCTGAAATCCTAATTCAGCAGTTCCTTAGATTTAACATTCTTGTAGTCTGAGTTTCCCATTTTCAAAAGTAGAAGTGGGGAGAACAGTCACTTTCATTCCTTGAATTTAGTTGGTAGAAAATTAAAGAAAAGGAGAAGTGACAACTGTGACGTGTTTTCCTGGTAGTGTGGCTTTGAAATAAAAACTGATGTTTGGAAAGATCTGGGTGGAAATACCCAGCTGGTATCTGTTAGCGAAGGCAACAGTTTACATTATGTTTACTGCTAGTTCCATCATCTCTTGTCAACTTATATTTATATCTATGTATGTACCCATACTAGCTGTAGCATCTATATAGGTTGTGAGCATTTCCAAGGCATGCGCTCAGCCTCTTATGTAAAGACTTGAGATCTTGAGGGCCATTGACATGTCAGGTGTTGAAATGGAGGGAAAAGATGAAGATGTTGGTTAGAAAGTGACATGAGGGAAAAGGCAAGTGGAGTTGAGAATCGGGAGAACATGATACACAGAGAAATGGTTGGGGTTCACTGTTCAGTCAAGAGGAGACAGTTGGCCAGAATGCAGAGGGTAAGATTTCTAATATTAGGGTGCGGTGACTCGGCGAGGACTGGACAGGAACTGTCTGGAGCAGTTGACAAATTAATTTGTTATGGTAATGTACCAAATTGGTACACCGGTCATTCCAGTCCAACACAATCAACCAACACAAATCAGGTGTTTTTTTAATTTATTTCCCAATTGTCTGTAGCGTTAAAACCATGTCACCAAACATAATGAAATGATACATACCCAATGCTTTACTCCGACCTCGCTTGTTTCTGTTCAGAGTTGATCTTTAGAAACATGTTATGTTCCCATAAAATATTTGACTTGTTTTTACCTGAACATTGAAGAAAGCTGTTCTCTATTCTGTCATTCAGACACTCCCCGCTGGAGAAGTCCTCTCACAGCAGCCACTCGGAGGCATCCGTCTTCAAGCAGCCACCGCCCCTGGAGCCCCCGCTGAGCTCTCCACCTCCCTCCGTCAGAGATCCACCTTGGCCCCACGGGGGCGCCGTGCCCAGTCGAACATCACCCAGCGACAGACCCTTAACCCAGAGGAAGGACTCGCCTTCTTCAGCCTCCGCAGTCCTCCCTTGCCACCGCGTACCCAGACCATACAACAAAGTGGCCTCCAGTGAGTATACTTGATGGAATGAATGGATGTTACTTACAGTTGCGTTGGGTCTATACTCTGTAGTGCTTACATCTGTTTGTTGATATCGACAAAACTATGAACTAAAGAAAATATCTGTGTACTGTACAAGCACAATTTCTGTATCTTTCTGTATCGTTTGTCAAGGAGTTGGCAGAACAGCAGCAATGGATTTCTTAGTTTAGCTGTCTTTTTTTTTTCTCCCTACTTTAGTCGTTGGGAATGTTTGCATAGACCCTGTCAATACCAAACTGTACTGTTTGGTCTGGGGAGAGTGCAGACAACCACGTGTCTCCTCCAATACATACGGAGTCTCCAGCCACTTCTTAGACAGTGAGACGTTTCACTGAGAGGGCATAACGTGCACGAAGGAACATCTATCCCCTTCCCAGTTTCACTCCCTGCTGAACAGGTGCCCCGACCAACCTGTAGGAGTCAGTGCAGTGACAGAATGCTCTCCTCTGCCGGCTTCCAAATCCACAACCATGGGCAATTGGAAAACAATGGCCATTGGAGCGTGCAGCTGTGCCAGAGGCACTGTGGACAGTGTGGAGGTTTCAAACCACAATCGCCATGGTAGTGCTAGTGGGAAGGAACTTTACCCCTACGCCACCCAGACGTCCATGTGCAAAGGGATTATTTGAACCAGTGAAAAGTTTTATGGGTTAAGAATCCTGGTAGATTCAATCAAGTTGAACAGTTCTATCAAGACTTCATCAGGCGCCTGAAAAAAAGGGGTTGGCTTGTTGGTGAAACGGTTGGTTGAGTGAGTGTTGTTGAAGCTGAACCCTTTCTGTCTGCAGGGAGAGAGTGTGACCTAGACAAGCACTGCGGCGTCCTGGACCCTGACAGGAAGAAAGTCTGCACACGCCTATTGACCTGCAATGTAAGAAAAACACAAACATACACACATTGAGCTAGCCCAGTGGCCCTGAGCCACATTTTGTCTATTGTGCTATTGCTGCCTCATTTGTCCGGCTTACCTGCTACTCATTCACCCAAACTTTTTTAAACCATCCTCATTATTTACTGCATTCTCTATTGTTTCATGCTACACTTTTATTTTCTTTGTCAGCCTCATTGTCATTCATTAAATAGGTGACAGAGGCTTAATTTCAGCAGCCAGTGCCATCCCCTCTGCTTTTGACCCAATTCTAACCACTCAACAAGAGTCTAGAGGAAATGAGGTTATGAGACTGTGGCCTGCCATTTCACAGACAATAGCAACAAGAGTCCTATTGAAATGATGACACATCACATCATCTCTGTGGATTCAACCCCTATGACACAGAGCAACCTTTGCATGCAAGGCTAAATCAAATATATAAATATAATATATAGTAAAGGATATTAGATTGTATCATAGAATTTGATCAGTCAGTTCTGTGTTTTAGCTTTTTATTAAGGCGAGAAGTACTTTTAGAATGGCACTTCCAAAATGATGTTTTGTACTTACCAAATTAACTAATAAAGTAAACAGGAGTACCAGCCAGAGACAAAGATGTAACAGCACATGGCTGTTATTATTCTTAACAGCCTGGCCGCAAGGCAAAACTGTCTAGAACAGGATTTTTCTTGCCTGGTGAAATAAAAGTGAAACTGAAACACATGAAAGTTGCATTGCTATTGCATGTAAAAAAGCAACAACCTGGATAATTCCGTGATTCTCTTACAACAACATTGTTCTTGAATACTGTAAAGCACCTTTTTATGAAGATCGTTATTTCCATTTGCTCAAATGAGACTGTCACCACACTAGGACATGCGCACAAGCAGCTTTGGTTCTGAATGCTGCATTGTAATTGGTGTAGCTTTGTTCACAAACTGTAACTAACTATTGATAGCTAAAGATTGGTCTGTCTGTGTTTAGACTCTTGTCTTTTTTGCACCTTTCTCGAAGAGCATATACTTGGCCTACTTGAAGTTTTTGCAGAAATTCATCAAACCGATTTAAGCCATTCCTTTGGATGCGTGGCGTTTGAGATAAAGTATTCAGGAATCCTGTGTGTTTTTACTGGATCTACAAATGGAAGCAGAGACTTGGTTGTAGGTAATTTACACCCATAATTGTGCCCACAGTAGCTCATTTGGTACACCAAAAAAAAAGTGAATGCATCCACCTATCATGCATGATGCAACTGTAAAGTAAAAGTGTTGGATGCTCATGAGAATAATTTTTAAACAAAATTATTTTGTTAACCCATTTAGACCTAAGGCCGATTCTAACAAAATCCTGACATAAGTTTTCTGAAAAACTTCAAATTTATATAAAAAAAACAATATATCATCAATATATAACAACAATATATGTCCATATTAACTGTTACTTTTGAACTGTACTTATTAACCGTACTTTTCAGGATTCAAACAAAGAAATAGTAAAAGTAGCTATCTACAAGCGGTGCGAAGAACCTGTATATCTTCTACTTTTGTGTGACGCTGTAGTATGATCAAGCAGGGCATTCATTTACCAAAAAACACAAAAAGTTAGAATATGCAGATAAGAGGTTTCTGCCCGACACTCGGGCAGTCACACCATAGAGTGCAATGGCGTGACATTGCACTCCAGACACACTCGCTGAAGTTGGGGCAAAATGCACTGGCTGTGGCTTGTTTTAATGAACAGACCCACCCAAAATGTCACTGCCTCATCTTGCATCATTTGAACCCTAGCATTGCTATTCTGGGGTGAATATTCTGTAAAAATAGCAGACGTGTTGTGAGCTTTCAGATTGGCTATTTTCAGTGAAGGGATTTTGTGTTGAGGTAAAAAAGGAGACGACCTAGTATAGAGGAACTATGCACGAAAACAAATTTCACCCACTTTTTTACTTTACCGGACGGCTGGCTTGGGCAAAAATAGTTAAAATGATCTATAAGATCTACAAGCTCAAATCTCGTCACTGTAGGGATGGGCTTATGATGTGTTAAAAAAGACCACATTATTGTGTGATGATCACATTGAAGATGACATTTTGAGTTTGTATTGCATGTGCACAACTGTGTGAAATTATGTGGATAAGATCAGAGTTATTGTTTTACTCTGTTAGAAAATATAGTTCAGCACATGTAATCCGATCTCACAGATCAGTGCTGTTAGCCTCAGGCCTCCGAGCACAGGAAGAGTCCTTATATGGTCGCTGTTTGAGAAAGAGGAAGTAACTGATGAAGAGTGTGAAAAGCCACCCCACCTCAGGATGATTAACAGGAAATGACCGAAGAGAGGTGAAAGAATCGGAGGAAAAGAGCTTCCCTTAAAGTCTCACTGTATTGTGTGCATTAAGGTCCAGTAGTTTGATGTTTTGTCATTCTTTCCCACGCTTTATTTAAGAAACACCATATGATTACGTCATATTTGTGGTTTAGAATGTGCAGTTGCGCTGCATCGTAATTTGCTTTCTGTTAAAAAAAAATGTATTGGATGTAGAAATAACAAAATGCGGCATCATGTTGCTTCATTAATGTATTGGTTTGTTTTTTGTTTTGTTCTAGTCCAACAAACTTTGTTTTATGATTTTAAATGCAACATGGTTGTCAGCTTCTATCCAGACCAGTGCAATATTACGTTTTTTTCAGGTAGCAGTTATGTTGAAACCTGTGGTCGGCAAGGATGTTTCAGACAGTGCAGAGCTTTATTAGAATGCTAGAATGCTAGCTCTGTAACAAAATTGAGAGACACTTAAAAAAAAGCACACGTTAGTTCCAAAGTGGCGTAAACATTTACCAGGTACTCAAAAAAAAAATCCAGATGGCTGATGTCAATTAACCATCCTGCTCAGTGGTTAGAAATACTACAAGTCCACGCCAGCAAACATAGTAGATTGTTTCTAGTATGATTAGTGTTACTTCCAACTTACTGTATGCGTTTGTGTTTCCTCAGATCCACTCCATCCACCAGAGGAGGAAGGTGCAGGGACGCAGTAAGAACTTTGACCAGTTGGTGTCGGAGCTAAAAACCAAGGTCCGTGACAAAGGGTCCCATGGCCTGGATGGGTGCTCCTCTGCTGGTCGTTCTCCCAGTCCAGAGACCTCCAGGGAGCCAGCTGGATCGCCACACTGCAGGAGGCCACTGGCCAACCTCCCTGCCTTTAGGTCAGTGAGCCTTACTGGTACTAATCATTATGTTTCGACATAGTACCTTACTGGTACTAATCATTATGTTTCGACAGAGGATGTTACTAGTTGGTGTAATAATTATTGCTCATGGACTTTGCAAGCTTGTTTGATGGCATGGATTCATTTCTAAGGTCTAAGTCTATGATCTGTGCTGATATCCATTGAACTAGTATTAAGTCACCGTGGTAGGAAAAGAAAACAATAGACCGATCGCTACGCTCTGCTCCCTATGTTAGGAAAAACTACCGTGTTCATTGACATGAATTTGGAATATTACAGATTCTTTCACATAGTCTATAGTTTTTGGAGCCAGAGCTCCGAAATCTCTTCCTAAATTTGTCAACAAAGCCTGCAGTATGCACTGGAAAAATGTGCATGCCATCACTATTTCAACAAACAACCACTGAAGATTTTAACGTTTGTTTTATATGATTTCTACCTAGAATTAATGTAATTATTAGGGTTAGGGTCTGAGTCTGTCCGTTGCTCCCCGGCTGGCCTGGGCGTGAAAAAAACCTCCCGCAGAGGTTGAGGGACCGCCCTGTTTTCAGACTGTTACCGCAGTCATAATTGACATTTATGTCATTTGTTCTTGTTTTTAATCTGTTATATGGTGGTTTTGAATTTGTGAATGAGCCCTCAAATGATTATCAATCTGCATTTCTCAGTCGCTCCAGGGCCTCATCAGAGAGCGCTGCAGAGGAAGAGAAGTACAGGCAGGATGAGGGGGCCCTCCGTTCCCCCTCGCCTCTCGTCCATGGACGCATCTCTAGTGATGAGAGTGAGGGGGAAGGACCTGAAGAACCTGTTGACTTCCCATCTTCTTCGTCTCACCCCAGACCTCTGGCAGTAAGACAAGACAAACATTATTATTTTGTGTGTGAGCTGGTATTTCTGTTCGTGGGCTAGCTGGAAGCAGCCCTCTATTGTTGTTTTACATATTTATATTATTCTACAAAATATTTAGTTCTAACTCCTCTCTCATTCTCTACATTATAAACTTTTCTTCTGATAGAGGTAATTTACGCTTGTATTAAGTTTATACTTTTAAAAATACTTAAATTCTCATTTTAATCACACTAATGGTGGAGAATTGTCAGGTGGTTGAGTGGTAGCAGTTGGAAAATCCTCAAAAATCCTTTTGTAAACTGCTGCCACTCTTGCAGGTTGTGTCCAACAAAGCATTGTTTCCTGAGGCCAGCGTGTGTTTTAATTGTTCTCAATGCGAATGCCACATATTTACACTATGCTAAAAAACACCAGCAGTGTGAAGAGGCGCTGAGCGTCAATTTTGCGTGCGGGGAATCCAGATTCAGATCCCGGGTAGAACATGAAAGTTATTGACCATTGCACTTTTAACACATTTTAAGCTTTGTGTTGCGGACATACTTTCTGATTTTGTGTCAGCGCCTGGTTTTCAGTAGACTTTTCTATTGGAAGCAGCAGCCTTCATTTAAATCTTACTTAAATGATATTTGTGTAACCATTCTGCATCCTTCCTGTAGGTTTGTTCATTTGGCAGTCACATGCTAGGCCACGGTGTCTATACGTTTGACAGGAGGCTTCACCATCTGAGGTCAGCTCTCAGCAGTATGGTGGAGCAGCACATCAGCGCCCACCTCTGGAAGTAAGAAGCCTTGCATTTCAAACTGTTCATGTCAAATGCTCAAGATTGTGAGGAAAAAAACAAAGACAACAATATCAGGACAATCTGGCTTGAAATTGTATTTATTCGTTTTTTTTACTCTTATTTTGATCTTCTCCAAGCAAGTTGTTGCGAACAAAGAGGGATTAACAGTTATCATAAGCCATCCCATCTCTCTGACCTTGAACATCTAAATGGGCCAAACTACATGGCTACATCAGATCTAAACGGTTACAACTGGAACACAATACAGATAGCTGGCAAGTTTGCAAGTTGTACTGCTCAAAATAGGACAGTTATTTAAACAGAATATATGTGGAGGGAACACATAATTTCAATGCATATTATGCATTGAAATACATGGTCTAAAACAGAAACAGGTTGAGAGGGTAGGGTGGGGTGTGCTATACTAATACTTAATAGTCTATCTAGGGGTCTACCCTTTTTGGGCATGAGATGTGCTGTATTTAGCTATTGTCAAATGCTGGTGACAATGAAAACCACCACTGCTTTTTTGTCTTATTATAGATAGACTGCAAATTAGGATATTGCAAACATAATACGTAAATTCTCTGGACAAATCGAGGCTCTGTCAACAATTTCACAAAACTATTGATAAAATACCATTATCAAAGGGAAATAATGTGTTGACATAAATTAACGGAAGCATTTTAATTGAACCAATGGGGCAAGTGGAATGTGTGGTCCAATGGCCCAGTTTGTTGTGTACAGGCCATGTATAATGTCGAGCACTGACTATTTTCTTTTTTATGTCTTTAATTCTTGCCTACTCAGAAAAATACCTCAAGCCACAGACCTTCAATCTGCAAGCCCCTCTACCAAGGCTGTCACCTCCTCCTCTCCTTCATCCTCCACGTCCTCCTCCTCCTCTTCACTGCATTCTAAAGTCCGCACAGGAAGTCACATCAGCTCCTCCCTCAAAACCACCTCGTCATCCAGTCGCGGACCTGGGAGACCCTCTACCGCCAGCCAGTCAGAGAATCTGGGGAGCAGCAGTAGTGTCAGTGGCAGTGGCCATCTGTCTGCTCCAGTGAAGCCGGCAGTGGCTTCTTCACTGGGGCCTGGCATGCGTCAGACGGGGCCTGGCAGGCGTCAGACGGGGCCTGGCAGGCCCAAGAACCCGGTAGGCCGGCCCAGCAAGCAGATGCTGAAGCTCCGGGAGGAAGCGGCCGCGGCCGCCGCTGCCACGCTCCGCAAACGCAAGGCCCCGTCGCAGGAGGGCGAGCACTCCGGCCCCGACAGGAACTGCATCATTCTCCAAGACAGGGGCCGCCCGCCCTCCACCTCTTCATCTAAGACTAGCGCCCCCTCGCCCCTCCCTCACGGACAGACCAACGGCACGCTCTCCCCTGTGAGCAAGCCCCGCCCCCAGCCGTCGCCGTCGGAATCCCATTCTCCCGCCGCCACGGCGGCCTGGTCCTACAAACGAACACACCCCACGCCAGTCCACTCCTCACCCCCTGACAGTGCACCTGCCAACTCCCACAGTCGGGTGGTGGGGGATTCGGGACTGCATGGGCGGGGGGGTGGTGGCGGTGGTGGGAGCTATGAACACCGGGGGCTGGTTAAGAAACGCAAGGGGGGCAACAACGGGGAGCCATCACCGCCCTCCAAGCCCTTGGTGCACCGCACACCATCTTCCTCCTCTTCATCTTCCTCCTCTCCCCGCTCAAACTTCTACCCCTGGAAGGACAGTAAAGGTGGAGTGCTGGCCGGGGGGGCGGAGAAGAAAATGGGCACACAGAAGGTGAGTCTGGTGTTGGAGGCAAAATGGGGACAAAAATACTCATTCAGAAAATATATCAATTCATACACACGTGAGACCACCTAGTAATTTTGCAATAAAATGTTGGAAGTACAATAACATATATTTTAGGAATGTCAATTTATCACGTTTTTTTGTCCAGAGATCCTGATGGAAGTAATTTAATATTGAGTACGAGTACCAAGACGAGTCCCGATCCAACATTGATATTTTCCTAGATAATACAACTGCAAAGTAAAACCAATTCAATTTAGGCAAGATATGCTCAGTAGTGTAGTCTAGTTTATTGTTGTAGGCATACTGTCATGATTCCCTCCCAGCTTTGTACTCACCCGTCCCAGAGGGACACCCCACCCCATAAGCACCCCCACACTCACTCCCACACTCACTAACGGCTAATATTGTTGCTAATATGCAATAATATATAATGGGCCTAGAGTACATGCTTCCACACATAATTGAGAGCATTCTTAAAGACTGGGTATGTATTATCAACAATTTAGCTTATAAGCAACACCAGACTGTAACAGCCAACAGCATTTATAGCTGGGAGATTTAAATGTTTTGGACTGATTTTCTACTGTTTTTAATGTTCATCAACTCAGCCTGTTAGGAGCCTTATATGTTTTATGAATTCTGCCCCTGGAGCAGCTGGCAATTTTCATTGCAAAGCATGGATTATGATTTAAGTGTGCAAGTATCATTAACAATAATGGAAAGTTGAAAGGGCTTATCAGTTTTAATAGCAGTATTAAAAGTGAACATTCCTACAGGACTTGCTTGTATTACTAAAGAAATCTCATATATTCTTCTGTTCTCTCATGTCTTCCCACAGCCAAAACTGCACCATTAAGTGTGCCTGCCTTACAAGCCACTATGAGGGAGCCAGCTCTACACAGTCTGGGACTGTGACCACAGGACTCTAAAAATGTGTTCTGTATGTGTGCGTGTGCTTGAATTCCCAAGCCAATGTTTGTGTGTGTGCGCATCTGCCTTTGTGTACGGAAGCCTACATGTTGTAGGCTCATGTGTGAGTGTGTTGAGTTGTGTTTTTGTATGTGCACAACTAGTAGAATGTGAATTCTGCTGTCCTCATTGTCTGAATCAGACGTGGGTCTGCGACTATGCGTGTGTATCCGTGTGTTTGCTGTTGTATGGATGAATGTCTGGGAAAGAATGGGGGTAGAATATCAGTGTATGGATTTAGAAATACCTCAAGACCATCTGGTTATGCTGCTATATGAAAAATATGTTGGTTTATTAAAAAATGGATTAAAAAATGTCCTTTACACTTGGAAGCTGTGGTTGTTGCTCGATGTCTTCATAATGTTTGTTTGTACATGTTAATTGTGCTGATGTTGTTACATTGCTATTGCAGTTAATGTCATGGTCATCAAACACCCTCTGCAGTTCAGACAGGGTATGTGTACCCTGTTTTTTTTCTTGATCTTTTTATTTATCTATGTAATCTGAATTCCACGCACAGAATCAATATAGGTGGTGGTGGAAAAAGTTCTCAAATTTGTTACTTGTGTAAAAGTATCAGTACTGCAATGTAGAAACACTGTTACAAGTAAAGGGCTGGAATTCAAAATGTACTTGAGTAAAAGGACAAAAGTATTGGTATCAAAATGTACTTAAAGATCCACAACTTTTCAAAAGTATAAAAATCTTTTGAAAATAGCAGATCTACAAGCTCACAATGCGTCGTGAGCTTGTAGATCGGCTATTTTCAAATGGCCGAAACGAAATGTATATAGGGCTCAAGTGGTTAATGTATGTTTTGCAATAATAATCAAAATCTACAAAGTAAGTACTGAACTAAAATGTTCAAATAATTGTAGTGGAGTAAAAGTATAATATTTGCCTCTTGAGATGTAGTGGAGTAGAAGTAAAAGTACGGAAAATTGGAAATACTCCAGTAAAGATACCTCAAAATTGTACTTTAGTACAGTTCTTGAGTAAATGTACTTAGTTACTTACACCACTGAATATAGGTCTACCTTGAAACAGGTATGGCCTGCCTGTTGACGTCAGGTGAGTAATAAAAATGGTTACAATGGCTCTCTGGGGCTGGGCCCACATTGAAGGAATGCATTCCGCAGTTCTTCTGCGACTCAGAAAATGGCAACTGCGTCTCTCTTTGATGTTTTGGAGATGCAGTCATTGGATACCTAATGATCTGCACGGGCTGACTGGTGGTGACGTCACGTTGCCAGGGACTGTCCCGCTTTGATTGGCTCGTAAGAGCCTTCTGGACTATCAGGAATGTAGTTGATGCATCATGTTCAGTGTTGCCATGTCCGCTTATTATAAGCGACTTTGGGCTTATTTTTCTGTGAAGTTGCTTGTAAATATTGGTAGATGCGGGTATTGCGTTTTTTGGGGGGCTTATTTCTAAAGTGTTGTCGCTTATTTGGGCTTGCTTCCAATTTAAAAAAAATATTTCAACCAGTGGCTCCCATATTTTCATGTCATTATGGACACTCAAATGCATATGTATTTGTCCTTAACCCCCATCTGAAAATGTTTTGTGCCAGAGAGTCACGTACCAGATTTGTGTTATTAGAATGTTTCAAAAGTATTCATCTTTTACATCAAGATGTTTTTTTTTTAAAATAGCAGTTCTACAAGCCCACAACGCGTCACAAATGTGAGCTTGTAGATCTGCTATTTTCAAATAGCCTTTCCTAGACCTGGTTGCTTATTTCTCTCGCACTATCTGGCAACTCCGATCATCTCAGGAAGTGCACGGACAGTAGCGGCACCTGATCTGATCCATTCCACACATGATGGATCATAACGTTACTGTAACGTCGTTACAGCGTTTTTATACTCAGTCTAGTACAGTTTTCTAGGTTTATATAGTGCTGTCCGGAGGTCCGGAGTTTTTCTCAATGGATGATGTACAAGCCAGGACACGCTCCCGTTTGTTTTGATGGTCTGTGTTTACTTGAGGAGGATTTAAAGATCTTTTAATCCGACGGAAAAGATCCGAACACAGTTTGAGATGTTACCGGGTGAAGATAGATGTCTCTTTGGCCGACTGAAGGACAACACGTTTCAGCTGCAGCTTGTTGGCTCATTGATGGGTCGCACTGCGCGCTTTATTTGAGCACATTCCTATAATAGGTCTCAATGTAATAATCGGCGAAATTCGTGCGACGTTCCACTGGGAAGCCCTCCCTCTACACGCAGTGTCAGTATGGGACCAGTCACCATCATCTGCAGGCAGTGGTGGGTAAAAGTACTCTTATTATTTTACTTAATGTAAAAGTATCAATACTGCAATGTAGAAATCCTCTGTTACAAGTAGGAGTCAGGTAATCAAAATGTATTTGCGTAAAAGTACAAAAGTATTGGTATCAAAATGTACTTAAAAGTACCAAAAGCAGAAAGTAGTCATTATGCAGAATGTTCCATTTGACAAGTTTTCAAATTTGTAAAATGTCTAAAGAATATTTTGAAAACAGCAGATCTACAAGCATGAGCTTGTAGATATGCTATTTTCTGAAGTGATTAATGTTTGTTTTGTAATAATCAAAATCTACAAACTAGTAACCAAAGTTTACAAATAATTGTAGTGCAGTAAAAGTACCATATTTGCCCCTGACATGTGGTGGAGTAGAGGTAAACGTACTGAAAATTGGAAATACTTTAGTAAACTTAAAGTACTGAAAATTGTACTTAAGTACAGCACTTGAGTAAACGTACTTTGTTACTTTACATCACTGTGTGCAGGTAGCGGTGCTGCCAGGAGGAGGAGGAGGAGATGCGGTCTGATGTGGAGTACAGCCCGGTAGGAGAGGGCTTGGTGATGAGTGAGTTCTGGCTGTACGCGTGGATGAGGAGGGTGTCGGTGATAGCGGCTCATGTCACCGCCCTGGGCCTGACCCTCCTCATCTCACTGCTATCCCGGCCTGGAACAAGTAAGCATTAATAACCCGCAACTTCACTGTAGTGCATTATCACTGACTGTAGTGTATCTGTCTGTCATTACATGTCTCTATGAAATTGAGTACGAAAGGACCCCAATGGAAACAAGCCATAGGCTTCCTTGGGTTTGAAATCCTCTTAGCTGACCTTGTATTGAACTGTACTTTTCTGTGCTTTTTTTTGCAAACTGCTAATAAAGTATTCAATCTAGCTAAATCCAATTTAGCCCAGTAGTTCTCAACCTGTGGGTCGGGAGGGTCTCCAGATTACAGTAAAGTGACAATTTTAGGACTTTTAAGACTTTGATAGCTAAATGAAAAAAGACCATTACTGCACCAAAAGTAATCAACAAACTACACTATAAAAACTGGTCAAACATTCGCCAAATTGTCAAATAATATAAGGAGGCAAACATTTTGAAAATGGCAGATCTACAAGATCATAAATCGTCAATTTTTACTTTTATCCGTGGAACTGAGTCAAACTAAATGTAATGCCTCAACTCCTACAATTCCAAGTGCTTCTCAGGGTGGTTCAAATATGATTATTTTAGGGGGTCGCGCCCTGAAAAGGTTGAGAACCACTGGTTTATACTTAAGATGATGTCATTTTGAACACTTAAATTAAACACCTTGCTTTATATACAGATGGTAAAACTTATGATTTGATGTTGGGAGGCTATTTCTGTTCTCTACAGGTTTATGATGCTTGTGTGTTTTCTTTCATTTTAGGTCTGTTTTCCTGGCATCCAGTGTGTATGTCTGTTGCAGTAAGTCCACAGTCAAGTCATACACATCTCTCTCACACGCACGCACGCACGCACGCACGCACGCACGCACGCACGCACGCACACACACACACACACACACACACACACACACACACACACACACACACACACACACACACACACACACACACACACACACACACACACACACACACACACACACACACACACACACACACACACACAGTTTAGCAATTTATCTATGTCCACACACAGGGAAAACATACAGGGACACAAATATTTTAGGTGCAGTAAAGGTTGCATTCACAAACTCATGGATATATGTCCTCATGATACAACGCGCATGTCATTCAGCACTCCATAGGCACAAGTAGTGGCGGCTTTGCCATGTATGGCAGCAGAGACTGCAAAAGACTTTGCCAGCCTTTCCGCCTTGTGTTTGGGCATCCCAAGTTGTCAAAACCCTCCAACAACCAGTCCGTGGGTATGTTCTAGGCTGGATTACCAGAGGAAACAAAGTTCTTGGTCTTGCACTGCTGCTTGGTGTTAAAGCGCTCTCTGTAGTTGTTCTCATGGGCCTGGAAGTCCACCCATTGCTTTTCCGACAGCGGACGGACATACCGCTGGAAGGCCGCCGGGTCTATTGCCTCTCTTCCCGGTAGCTGTTCACAGGAGGGGCCGTTAGGTAGTGTCGGCTGTTGGTAGATTCCACGGGTGAGAAGTGCCTTCTTGTATGCAAGCTACATAGTCCACAGAAGTTGCAAATCCATCCACTGCACCGACTACATTGACGATGGTAGTTACAACGAGGCAGTTTAACGTCATGCCCAGGACACACACACACACACACACACACACACACACACACACAGGTATTGTACTACACAATGTTGTTCTTGTTCTACATAAAACTGTTAAAAAACAATGGTAGATCTTTTTCTAGGATCACCAGATGTGGCATGTTTTAATTCATTTTCAACATTCAAAACAGCACTTCTGCACAATTATCTCTGTGCGTTAACAACCCTATGCCCACGTCTGTTCAGACAGTCTGGATTACGGCTTTAACAAGGTGTACCGTACACTAGGCACTAAGAAAACAAACTGATGCCAATGCTATTAATAGTAAGGACGAGCAGGTTGCAGTGTCTTGTTCAAGGACACTTTTGGGAAGGTTTGAGTCTCACTGTGACTTTGTTGTCTCAAACAGCTGCACCACCCTGCAACCCTATCCCACCCTTCTGATGATATTACATCACTTTCTTCCCTCTAATATCGCTGCACCATGTAAGCTCCCCACTCCCCTGCCCCCTTTCTTCGCTCCTCCATCCCTTCTCTCCGTTGTGAATAATGGATAGTGGAGTTTGGAACAGGGTGGTGCCTGGTGACTGCCTGGCTGGCTTCAAATGCCCTGGGCACTGTGATGTTACCAAGAGCTATTCTGTTACAAGCTGACCTAGAATGCTGCCTAGTATAGTGAGGTGTGTGTGTGTGTGTGTGTGTGTGTGTGTGTGAGAGAATGTTTACATCTATGGATGTAATGGGTGGGAATGGGTATTTTTTTTTGTGTGTGAATTTATACATCTATGGATATATTGGGCGGAGTCGACTCAAAGAGTCTCCTACTGGGTCTCCTATTGACCGATGACCCGGTCATCAAATTATTGGCTCAGGAATGTGAGAAAAACAAAATAATCTCCATGAATTCAAGGCTTCATGGGGTGTGTAATTGATAGAAAATAAGTACTTTTTTGGGTGAACTACTTTATATTTCAAAAGATTTTCACAAATTACGAAAAATAAAGAAAACATTATTATTCAAAAGTGTCTGGGTAGCTCAGTCGGTAAAGCACTCGCTTTTGGACTGCAAGGTCCTGGGTTTGATCCCGGGCAGGCGGGCACTGCCAACTGACTAAGTGTATGAGTAGCACAGCTTGGGTAACCAAGTTGGGCAGTAAGTACTGCGAGCTAATGGTAGGTGTTGCGCTCCACCTCAGCTATCCATCTCCCCGGGGTCTAGTGCATTGAAAAGTGGATAGACACCCTTGTTCTTGGCTGATACCAACTTTTTTTTTGTGTAATCCTCAACATTTTCCTCAGCCTGTGACAGATGAGCTAGTGTGCATTTGTGTGCTCTCCATGAATCCTTCATTGCTTCGTCTTACCGGCGTATTCACAACACACAAAGAATACTATATACAGCTCATTCCATCTGTCATCTCATTAACTCCTTCACAAACAACACACGGACCAAGTTTTACCTTTATATTACCCATGTTGTTCTCTGCTATTTCTGTATGTCTCTGCTACCCCCTAAACACATTTCTCAGTTTCACACATTTGCACTCAAAGCTCTCAAGCTTTTATCCTTTTGACAGATATGCAATACATGTAATATATGATCACGTACAGTATATGCATTTCTCGTCAATAAAAACATCAGTCAGTAAATCGATACTCACTGTATTTTAATATGAAATGGTGTTGTATATAATAGAGAGGACCACACATTAATTGTTTCCTGTCATCCTTTCCCTGCTTCCTCAGTATTGCCTGTTAATGACCGAAGGCATCCTCCTCTTCTCCATCGAGGGATCCAGCTTCTGCTTCAAGTCCCGTCTGGGCAAAGTGCGCCTCCACTGGTTCTGCCAGGCGCTGGTCCTCATTACCGCAGTGACCGGCGCAGGCTTCATGGTGGCCAGCAAGAATATCTCAGAGCGCCCCCACCTGGTCACCTGGCACAGCCTGCTGGGTGTGGGCACCCTGGCCGCCACCTTTCTCCAAGCAACCTGTGGCGTGTTCCTGCTCTTCCCCAAGCTGCTGCGGGTGGCCTCCCCTCCCCGATTGAAGCTGTATCACGCCACCTGTGGCCTTGTAGTCTACCTGCTGGCCACGGTGACTGTGGTGTCCGCCATGTTCTCCGACTGGTTCCAGGCGACGGTGCAGGGGGCCGCGTGGTGGGCCTTTGTCCTGCTCCCCCTCTTCCCGGCTCTGGTGGTCATGAACCAGATTACAAACGCCTACCTACCACGCAAGAAGATCACCAGCTAGGAGAGGATGCTTTTTTTAATAATTTGGCTGTCCCTTTAACTCTGTCCCCTCCAGTGAAAATGTATGCACTGTATGTCTCGGGGAATGTCTTCTGAAAAGCCATGTAATGAGGTGATTGAAATGCCCACAAAATAAGCACATGCACACAGTAAAATCCTCAGTGTAAAAAATACTGAGTTAAAATAATGTTATATTTGACTGTGAACATAACACACTGAATGTACTGGGGCATGGACTGAGAACCTTGACAGACTATTGAATGCACAACTTGCACATGAATGTCTCTGTTGTTCTGCTTGGTTTCTTTGTCTGATGGTCTCTTTGGAGCCACAGTTGCACATAACGTATTTATCCAGCAGAGAAAATGGGCTCAGAGACAACACTGTATTTAGACTGATTTCCCCAAAGAGCGCAAAGCTAGTGGCATAAGTAAGTGGGGAAAGCAGTGAACATTACTGTTCATGACAGTATACCGGCTCTCATTTTAATTAGTATTTATTCTCCTGGTTGTGACTGGTTTTGCGTTGTCTGCCTTTGCAACTTTAGCTGCTGAGCTACTCCGACCTATTGTATCGAGCGCAGAAATACGACCCCTTTGTTTTCCATTAGGCCTTTCGCCTCATATTTTTCAAACCGTGCTCTATATAGACCCTTGTCACTGTAGACATTTCAGTGGGTAAATAACAACTGAAGTACTAACTCATTAATTGTGTGTTTAATTTAGAACACCTAAATGAAACGGCCACAATTAACGTCAACATTCCTGCTGTGAAAAGGCTCCTATGTGTCCCCTTTCAGTCAGCTAGTGAGGGCATGCTGCTCGTCTTGTTTTGTGATACAAGTAGATGCTATTTGCTCTCTCCTTGTGAAGCAGTCATCAATGTGGGTTATTTTTAGAAATGTGTTACAATAACCACTTGAATGAACAAAGACCTGTTGGATGTATTGACATACCAGCACCATGACTTGATCCCTGTTCTTGTTGATCCCTGTTCGAAGTGACCTGCGCTTATGCAACAAAAACCTTTGACAGTGTTTACCTTAAACAAAGTCATACACTACCAGCTCATCTGTAGGTCAATTGTTTTACTATTATATTTTCTGTTCCTTATATTTATTTAAAGATCAAGCACCTGGAGACACATTTATTTGTGGTTCAAGTATTCAGTATTTGTGATCACAAACAAAAGCAGTCTTGAACACCTCTGGAATTTGTGACTGTTTAATCTTTAAAGAGTAATGAAACGCTCTTTCAGCCTAGCTGTTCCCACCGCGAACAGCGTTTTCCTATTGGGGTAGTGGTATACTCCGTTTTACATTAGAAGAGTTGGGAACGGTGGGCATTGTCAGATTCTAATACAGCCCAAATACCCCATCTCAGCGCCTCAGTGGCTTACCTCGTCAATCACTAGACTCCAAACCCGCATCTCCCGGGTTCGACTACCGCTCAAGACATTACTTTTTCCAACAACCGCAGACTACTTTTTTTTGCAGATAAAGTATAGGTTTGGACTATACACAGTTGAAAATCATCCAAAGTAGGTTGGGGAGTGTGACTGTAATGGGAGTTTTTAGGTGGGGCTAGTATGCACACCACTTTGTATTTTCAGTTTGATATTTTAGAAATGTTGAAATATGGCTAGGAATAAATAAGTACCATAAGGCATACCATTTTTCTTTACAGCTAAAAACACTATTTACTGTTTTTTAATACCCCTCTTTAGGTTTGTCAATTATCTGTTGACTGTGTTTTAAGGTTGTGTTGGTGTTTTTTTCTGATTTACTGTAAGCTGCTAAAGGTCATTATTCATGACAAATATCACAATATGTAAAATAGCAGGGTCAATTATACAAACCATCTTCTGTTTCTAGACTTAAAGTTCTTGTAGCAACTCAATGTAATAACGGTTCATAATGTAATAATTTTAATGTAATAAAAGCTCAATGTAATAATCAGCTCATAATGAAAAAACGTAATTTGACATGATACTGACCATGTTACTGACATAATATACTGCCCATGTTACTGACATGATACTGATTATTATGATGTAACACTTTTCTCAACAATGAGCCGTTAAAATGATTTATTAAGGTATGCACTCATGATTTTATAGCATGAGCTTAAAACATGAGCTTTTATTACATTATGAGCCGTTGTTACATTATGAGTTGCTACAGCCCTGTTAGGTGATTTAATCATTTTCCCCATGTATACTAGATGTTCATGACCATTGAAACCATTAACTTTATTTAATAATTTGAGTGTTTCTTTCAGAAGGAATGGCTGACAAGATTTCATTTTCATTTATTTTCTCATAAAACGCAAAGAATAACAAAAAGTCTTGAGGTTTCTGTGAAATCTTGTGCTGAACAAATAAATGCATTTGAATTTTGACCATTTTGTTTTTCAGTGCTTTTATGTAGTGTACCTGTTACAACCATTACACAGTCCACCAAATAGCTTTTGAAAATCATTCTGTATATTTAGTTGGCCTAACCCCAATTTCATGTCTCGCTTTCTCAAACACTTTACAACAATTGAACATCAATATCAATCAGTTTGACTAGTTGTCTTTGCCCTCATATCTCATCAATTCTAATACTGGGGTTCAGTGCTGCCTTTTGGTCACATTCACCTTACATGTCCAAGACGGAATCGTTTATCATGGCTCTTGACTTGTGAAAAGTCCTTGACGGTCTTAACGTTTAATCACATTAGGAGGAAAACTTAAAAAAACAAGATGGGATCTAATAACGACGTGGCTTCATGTGGATCTCAGACTACATGTGGTCAATCTTTGACGGCAGTCATCAATGACGTACATCTATGATGTATGACTCCTGATCCGACTGTCATTTCATTGACTTCCATGATTAATTGAAAGTTAAAAAGAAAAAGATCTATAAAACATAATTGTGAAAAGGATGCGAGGAGGTACTTCCTTTTTCCTACCGGCAGCGTGCACAAGAAATCTGGACACGCAACAAGAGCCACGCCGGAAAGATAAAAGTAAGTTAGTTAAAGTTTAGATCAGAGTTCAGGGTTGAGACGTCACTGGTTACCTCCACAAATGAAGGTGACTGTCCCGTTCAGCAGGTCATCCATGTTGACCTCCACCACCTCCGAGGACGAACCCCCATCCTCTCTGTCTCCCAGGGCCACTAGCACCTGCTGGGACCCGGCAATCTGTGACTGGTCCGGAGAGATGTTGGTCTCTGCCCCCTCACTGGTCGACTGCTCTGTCTGGATAACCTGACGGCAGACATGGCACGACAAACAAGCATATTCAACTTCTCTTTTATTCTCCATCAGCGTGTGTCAAACTTAGAAAATGCCAGTTCAGTTCACTTCAAACCACAAGAGCAATCCTCCTCAACCGTACAGTTATTTATCGTTCAATAATAACTCACTACCATCTCAGATAGCTCACACACACAGGACATTTTTGGACAGGACATTCATTTCTGGTCTTCCAATTTTCTGTCTAGAAAGTTTTAAATGCAGTCAGTGACCAAATGTATTGTTGTTTGGCCTGACACTGACTGGACACTCCTGCTGCTCAAAAAAACACTTTCTGTGGACAGTTCCGACTGTATGTTTTTTTTACTTAATTGTAAGTTTTAGGTCTTACATTGTCTGTTTTATTTTGTATGTCCTTTATAGACCTAATTGGGATACGCAATAAACAATAAGACAGAAGAGCGTCAAACACCCTACTACTACTACTACTACTACTGATGATTAGAAAAGTGGGCCCACTGCATAGCCTGTATTCAAAAGAATGTGTAAATAAATAACACCACTGTCAGATGTAGTAAATCTACATGAAATATAAAGTTTATCAACAAAATATGTGTATACTAATTACTCAAATAATGAAGTAATCACTCAAATCATAATACAATTTATCTAAGAATCAACCAAAACCAAAGTAGCACTCGGATTTACTGAGTGCCACTTTGGTTTTGGTTAATTCTCAGATTATTTAACTAAATACTTTATTACTTGAATAATTTATGCATACAACTATTTTTGGTTTACTTTTCAAAATAGATGTATTATATATGAGAGTGGTGCCACCAGTATGGTCCTTGAACATGATCATAGTCTAACATATATTATTTGATTCAAAGCCTAATCCATAAATGAACAACACGCATTAAGAGTTCCCTTAAGGCTTACTGCATGGGACGTGGATTCCTGCTCCTCGCCTCCCCCCTGCTCCCCCTGTTCATCTGCTGCCGCTGCCATGTGAGAGGTCAGGAAGTGTTCCTGGAGCAGGGGCTGGGAGGCACAGACCGTGGGGCAGAGGGAACAGCCAAAGGCAGAGCCCTCCTGACTGGGGTGCCGGGTCTTGCCGTGCTCCTGCAGCTCTGCCTCACTGGGGAACACGCCTGGGCAGAATGGGCAGCGCACTGCTGAGACCACTGGTGCTGGCACAGAGAAACCAACAGGTAGCATTTACAAAGACGCTGTGACATATATAGTATACACTGGTGTGTATTACTATTATTATGAAGAATGGAGACAGAAATGTGTACTGTGTTTGTATTTTTTAAGCAACCTTTGCTTTATTTTATCTTTAGATAAGATGCAGAGGGCAGAGAATTGTTTTCTTAATAAGTACCATTCTTTATTGTGTATAGGATCTATCTTGTCTTACCAGCAGACGTGCCGGTACATGCAAACGAAAGCACAACACCAAGAGTCGTATTGAATTCTGTGGTAATGAATGTGTGAGTGAGGGCCTTAGGGCCACAGGGCCTTACAGACTGTGTGTGGGTGGGTGGGTGGGGGGTCGCCTTTCTGAAATGCATCTTGTCTAGAATGTATGCACTCTTACCTGCATGCTCTGCCTCCTGGTGCCTGGACAGGCTGGCCGCATTGGGGAAGAACTTGAAGCAGACCTCACACTGGACCAGGGGCTTCAGGTGTCTGTTGGTCTGGTTCAGAAATACCTCTGGGTGGGTGGTCCGGTTGTGGTACCACAGACCTGACAGTTGCTGTGAATGGAGAGATGGAGATGAGGGTTTAGGTTTGATCATCTGAACAAACCTGCTCATCCAGATGAGGTGTCACTGTGCAATAAAAGCAACACCCGCTAGCTATGTTGTATTGTGTTTCGTATCTTTTTTCATGATATACAGAGCTAGTTTGTCGCTTGATAGGCAACAAAGCACAGTTAGGGACCTGCTTGATACCACTCCACCATCACACACAGCAAGTTATTTAGTTTTACTTTAAATCAAGGTATAAACTATGAAGAAACTGGATCCTTACTGGTCCTGCGTTACATTTTACATTTAACGTAACCAAAATGAACTTACTATCTCTATTTTGGGGACAACATTCTGCGAAAATAGCAGCGGTTCATGTGTTAAACTCAAACATTAGCCAGCAATCGCCCCTTGGATAAACATCTGAGAAGGCACTTGTGTCCGGTGTCCATTTCCAGAAGTGAGTTAAGGGTGTGTACCTCGATGTGGTTGATAGTTTTTCACGTTCCCGTTTGCCTGATATATAATGGTCATGATTATAATATAACAAAATAAAACTCATTTTTTATAGACTGACGTTGCGGACCACCAGCCAATGGTCCACGGACCACTTTGGAGACCCCTGGTGCAGGGCGAAAAAAGGAGCAGACCGAGTACAGAACTCTGGGGGGACCCCGGTCATTTAAGTATATAGGGGTTAAGTGGTTCACAATTAACCTGGTAGGACTTGAGGCAGATGTCACAGTTAAAGGGCTTGCTGCCGGCGTGCGTGCTCTTGTGCTTCTCCAACAGGGCGGTGGTAGTGAACATCTTGTTGCAGACGGGACACCCCAAGGAGGACTTGAAGTCTTTGGGGTGGCATTCCTGGATGTGCTGCCGGTGGTCCTCCAGCGAGGAGAAACTAAGGCGGCACTTCTGACAGTCGTGTGGCTCTGAAATGTCTGGGTGGGAGTGGAAGCATACACAAACATACTGATTGACCAATCAAATATGTTAAAGCAGTGTTCCCCAAACAATGTGGTCAGGACCCATTTTTGGGTCACGAGAAAATTTCCTTCTTTTGACATTTCCTACACATATCTTTAAATTATTATTTCAAAAGATAAAATAAATAAATAATCAATTAATAATCAATTAAAACTCAATTTTATATATATATATATATACATATATATATATATATATATATAAAAAAAATGGGAGCCACTGTGTAATGAGTAGCTTCACCCTAAAGTCATAGTGCTGAAAACAAGTGTTAAACTGCCCTCTACTGGTGGACACGTTTAACTAGATTGCACTGCTGGCTACATCCCAATCATGATGGAATTATACCGATTTAACCATTGACACCTTCAATTAAAAAACGTTTTCTGGGTTGAATGACATTTCCTCGAAACAGTGTGCAACGGGCTTTGAGCTAAGTTTTCTCTCATTTGGTGGGTGTGTCAGAGTGGTTACCCAATCAGCAGCGATGTGTATTGTATATAAAACCCTAACTTATTAAAAAGGCAGTGCAGTGCAGTGCACACAATGGATCCAACTATGGTCTTTGCAAATGTGTCCAATGTAACTTGGTGTCAACATTATGCAATAATTGAAGACACAATTAGACATTATCATGGAGTGACACTTTCATAAATGTTTCTACTCCACCCTACTCTTCTAAATATATAATGGTAAATATTACAATATCATAGGCCTAATACCGGTAACAAAATAATTAGCTCTTGTGAATTGTAAGTCTTGTATCCTTCACCTGGAATGTTTGCCTTTCAGCAAAGAATGGCCTTCTCAGCTGCCATAGTTGCAACACTTGCGTAACAACATGGTGTTCAACACCACTGTTTCCGTTCATCACAAATACATCACCCCTTGGGTGTGGTTAGCAGTGCAATCTTGTTGAAAGTTTCAACCTGTACTGGTTAGCAGTGCAACACTAGTTTTATGCACTATGTAGTCCTTACATTTACATGTGCAAATAATGTGACTTAAAATAAAATGATTGTCTTTATTGTGTCTATGGTGATATAAGTTATTGCTTATTGACAACCCAATTGTCAATATGCAAAATAAGCAAATCAATTTAAGCAAATCTATGTGTGTCTATCAATCTATCTTTCTTCTTACTGTGGAAGGTCTGCAGGTGAACTGTGAGGCCACTGGCCTGACTGTAACCCTTGCCACACTCCCGACACACATAGGGCCTGTCTCCTGTGTGTGTGCGCACGTGACGAGTCAGCTCAATGGACTGGGCAAAGAGGGCCTCACAGTACTGGCATGCGTACATCTTGCCTGAAATGGACACACACACACACACACACACACACACACACACACACACACACACACACACACACAAAACAAACACATTTTGTGAAGGTGCACAATACATATTTTGAGGCTCTACCTTTATAAGTGCAAGAGTGTGACCAAGATTTGTGAATCCTACGTTTAACATTTATTGCTCTTGCCGTATGTGTGTGTGTGTGTGTGTGTGTGTGTGTGTGTGTGTGTGTGTGTGTGTGTGTGTGTGCGTGTGTCTGAGCTGTACCCTCTGAGTGTTTCTTCTTGGTGTGGTAGGCGAGTGCGGCAGCCACAGTAAAGCTCATGTCACAATGTTTACAGTGGTAGGGTTTCTCTCCGGTGTGCAGTCGCATGTGGTTCTTCAGCGACGAGTTGGCTCCGAACTTCGCTCCGCACTCGTCGCATGCAAACGGCTTCTCATCAAAGTGTTCCGTCCGCTTGTGGTAAATCATCCCTGAGAGAATGACGGGTGGGAGGAGGGGGGGAGTCGGGAAGGACGACAGGGGTATTGGGGGGTGAGAGAAGAAAATAAGTATCTGTGTGTATTCGCAGTACCATCACTGAGAAGGTTCTATTAACCGTCTTTATTCATCATGAACTCAACACCCAAGCGGTAAGACGTTGTAGGGCTAATACTGCTCTCCTCTTATCAAAAACCCTGAAAATGAGCCTATATTAAAGCCATAACCGTTAACTAATATAGCTGGTTTCACTATTTCGTTTAGCCTGTTATTATAGCATTTGTATGCGTGGAAATGCGTGTTTACTATTGTTTAACTATAAATTATTCTATATAATTATATAAAATTCAAATATATTCAATATATTCATATATATATTTTAAAAATAATAAATCATTGACATTCAAATGGGAGTATAGAGGAAAACTGACAGCACTAGTGATCCGACAGACATGCTATATGCATAGTTTATAGAAACATACCTGCATACATACAGGTGCATGCTCACCTGAGGGGTGTGCAAAGGTTCTACCACAGATGTCACACACCGCCTTCTTCTTGACGCGTGCTGCATCCGGGTGGGCCTCAGAGCGGTGGCGCTGCAGCGCACGTGGCGTGGCCACCTTCTCGGAGCACAGCTGGCACTGGTGTTTGAACTCCTGCGACATGGGGCAGCGTTTGGTGTGAGCCAGCAGCCGACACTTGTAGGCGAAACCTTTCTTACACCAGCGACAGGAGTAAGGCTGCTCCGACTGCAATACTTTAGCTCTTCTTTTTCCTTCCTTCTCCTTTGGCTTCTTTTCTTCCTCTTCACTTTCCTCCCCTTCTCCCTCATCATCATCGTCTTCTTCTGCTTCTTCTTCTTCTTCCTCTTTCGTGGTGCCTTGGTCTGTGCTGCTGGTGGATTCAGGGCCCTCCCCCTGAGGGTCTATCTGTGTACCTGTTGTTGTGAGAGGTCAGATAGGTCAAATCATTGAGCTGGCTATCAATCAACTGTAGGCTCTCTCGCTTACACACACACACACACACACGCACACACTATGACTGATTTTACAGACTAAATGAACTCGCTAAGCCTTAACCTTCACCACTGCATTTCTAACCTTAAAGGGTCTACACCATGAATTTTAACTTTTTCTTAATTTTTGTGTGTTTTTGGTCTCCCCCACCTCTCTTCTGTTCCAACAAATACCCGACTTCGAGCATGCAGGCTTCATAGGCTATCTGTGGTTTTTATGAAAATTGGTCTGAAAACAGTCCGTCAGATTTGTTCCCCCTGCCTACGTCACGTCTGGGAACAATTCCTCCCGTTTTTCAGTTCTAACCACAAAAAAAAAAATAAAAAAAATAAAAAAAAAGTTTTTTTATTTTATTTATTTATTTATTTTTATTTTTTTACTTTTTCCACACAGAACCAGGACATAACATGCATACAAACTGTCTCAATAGCGCCCGTGCCAAACAGGACAATGTGGTATTGCAGGTGAAAGTGCTTTATAAGCCAGAGAGAAGTTAGTTGGAATGAGTATATCTGAGGCTTGATTTAGGCTCAAACCTTTTGAAAAAGTTTGAGGGACATAAACAATATGATATTAAATATTATTATTATTTTTTAAATTCATGGTGTAGCTCCTTTAACGTAACTCTCTAAAACAACCTCTGGACTCACCTGGACTTTCACCGTTTTAACTAGTCATATTTTTATTAAGTGTTTATTAAGTAACTTCTTGGCACCTACTTTATTACTGTTGATTTTAAGTGCTTTATTATTCTGTAGCCCATTTTATGTTTTATATAGTTCTATATAAAGAATAGTTATTAGAAGTACTCTGAACCAGTAGCTGCTACAGGATGTTGAGTGGCAAAAAATCACCTTCACAGGGCGGTCGCTCTTCTTCCCTCCTGTCCTCCTCCATCTCTTCTTCCTTTGCAGATTCAGAACCTAACTCTTCATCCCCTCTTTCATTTTCACTGTCTGCCTTTTCCACCTCACGCCTCGCCTGGGCCCCAGCGGGCCCAGCTTTCGCAGCAACTTTTCCCGAGATCGAAGCACCCTTCCTGGGCGAGGGTGTCGCTTCAGGCTGCACGCTGGCCTGGACCTCCTGGGGGTCCGTATGGTCGTCCGACTGCGAGGGGACCATCGGCTGGTTCATGAGACTGGTGAGGATGTTCTTGCAGCCCACTGCCACGTCGAACATCTGCAAGCTGTCGGCGGCGGCGATGATGCGGCTGACATTGTGCTTGCCAGGAGGCAGTTTGCCAGTGTACACCATGTCCAGAAGACATTCAAACTCCAGGGATGACACAACAGCTGTGTCTATGGAGATACTGTCTGAGCGGTCTAGAAGAGATCTGCCGGAGGAAGATGGAAGGAGACGGAAGAAAATAAGCTTTTGCTATGCATTAAGGAAAACAATAAATGTGCTAATAATCCATTTAAATTCATATACATTTTCCTTGATGTGGTCCCCCTTTGTAACAGATGTAAAGAGGCAGATGGGTCATTGACACATTATCTTTGGAATGTCAAACAGTTTTAAAGAGTTTGAATGTTTCTCATCAAAAAAAATGATATAGTATATTTCAGAACATTTGCAAACACTAGTTTCAAATATTTTACAGATAAAAGCAAAAACTCTCCTATCTAGATAAAGCAAAAATGCTAAAATAATTTCTGCTTTATTTAGATAGTGACAGTGAACTGAGGGAAATGCCAGAGAGAGGGGATGACATGTACCACAGAACCTCGGGTTCGATTCGAAGTGTCGAACCAGGGCCAGCTGCGGGGAGGACTTTATTTATGTCTGCGCTCCTACCAGGTGAGCCACCTTGGTTTAATTTTCTTATTTGACAACAGCCAATGTTTAATAAACACTTGTATGTCGCTCTGGATAAGAGCGTCTGCTAAATGACTAAATTGTGAAATCGATGCATCACGTCAGGGGAGAAAACGTGATGATAATGTGTCTCAAAAGGACAAACAAAAGGGAATTCAAACCTGAAGAGCAAGCTGGAAGCAGCCAGGACCACTTTGTGTGCCCGGTGGGAACCGTCCCCAACCAGGACAGTGCAGTCACAAAACTGTTCCTCTTTCATCAGGGTCCGCAACTGCTGCATAAGCTGCTTACTGTAGTTGGGGAGCTCCATGGTCCCTGTCAACAGAGAGAAAGTGTGGAAGTGTGATGAGTGACGAGACAATGTTTTCTTTATGTAGGCTACAGAAGTGGTTCTCAAACCTTTTCATGTCAAGGACCCCCAAAATGATATGTATTTGGCCGTGGACCCCCTTCTCAAATATTGTTTTCCTGGGACCCCCAGAAGCAAAGATTTGAGTTACAAATGTCCGCTGAAAAAATATTTATATTCAAAGATTTTCACAAAATTTCAAGATTTTTCAAAAATAGCAGATCTACGAGCTCATGAGCTTGTAGGTCTGCTATTTTTGAATAGCCAAAGTATAAAAGGTTCAAATTATTGTGAGAATTAACACATTTTGCTGGGGACCTCCTGGTACCCCACCCCAAGGACCCCTGGGGGTCCCCGGACCCCACTTTGAGAACCAATGGGCTACAGTAGGTATGACATACCAAGTACAATACAAAGTCCACACACGTGTGTGGACTTTAAACTTTTGACTGTGTGTAATAGGAGAATTAAATGGTCAAAATGTATATAAGGGCTTAAATGGTTACTGTATGTTTTGTAATAATAATCAAAATCCACAAAGTAACTAGTAACTAAAGTTTTCAAATAATTGTAGTGGAGTAAAAGTATAATATTTGCCTCTGAGATGTATGTGGAGTAGAAGTAAAAGTACAGAAAATTGGAAATACGGCCTGTGAAGTAAAAAAATACCTTAAGTACACTACTTGAGTAAATGTACTTAGTTACTTTACACCATGACTGCCCAACAGACGCTCATTAAGGGGGGAGACCCTGAAATATTGGCCTTTCGTAATGTGCTCATAAATCCGTTTTTTATTATTTCTTTATATAAATGTGACTTTGGAGATTGGACTTTAACCCTATGGCGTTTTATGTACAGTGATTTCGATGCTAACATTAGCTGCTGCAGCTAATCTGGGGGACAATGTAACATACAGGAAAGACGAGCACTATGTTTTGTTTAGTACATAAACACCAGAGTACATGCTCTCTCCCTTCCCTTCTTTACCTTCAATGTTATTCAAATGATCCGGCTCTTTATTGAAACTCCATCGCTGGACAATTCTTGAATGCGCAATAAAGCTTCACTGTTTTGAAAATGGCGACTGCTGAATGTAGGAATAGGGCTGCCAGATCTGGCGAGAGAAACAAGCAACCAGGTCTATGAAAACAAAACGAGCCCAAAAGAAGCAACTAATAGGCCACATGAGCCCTTCGCCTTCGGCTGTTTGAAAATAGCCGATCTACAAGCTCACAGACACAGTAGATCTGCTATTTTCAAAGAAGATCTTGAAGAAAATGTGAAAAATGAGGAATATTTTTGAACTAGCTGTATAATACAACTCTCGTAGACGTATTTATGATTCTGACGTCAGAATCATAAATACGTCTACGAGAGTTGTATTCTACAGCTATTTTTGAACAAATATTTATTTGGGGGGTCCTTGACATGAAAATGTTTGAGAACCACTCGTTTAAACAACATTAGGAAACAAGTCCAAATAAGCACTTACACTTTAGAAACGAGCCCAAAAAAACACAACCCGCAACTACCAATATTTACAAGCGACTGTACAGAAAAATAAGCCCTTATAATAAGCGGACATGGCAACACTATTGCAGAACGCTGGGATCTGGCCATATATCTGACGCTGTACGTTACATCGACATCGGTGTCCTATCGAATTCAACTGTGGGTGTCAAAACCTCCACATCTGGCGTTAACGGTAACCGTGTTAGATATGTCACCCTTTCGGTGTAACGCGGTAGGTCTACCAGGACGATCGCTCCACCTGCTGCGTCAGGGGAGCTTAGCCGTAATGGAAATTGGACTTAACATTGTAGGATAATAATAATAAAGGGTTAAAAATGAACCCCATGGGCACTTTATTTCAGCCTGGTACCTGTAAATGTTCATCTTACTGTGGACATGTTTGCCTGAAAAGGAATCTTTGAAATGTTGCATAGTTTTAGAATTGTACTCCTTTAAAAGTTCAGATATTTAGAATGGAGGCGGATGGAAGGTTTTGGGACCTTAAAAAACACTTTCACCTAGAAACTCCATTCACAGTTCAAAAATTCCACCTTACTGTGGACATGCATGCTTGAGAAACTTTTTAAAAAAATCATTTGTAGTTATGGAGATATTTACCTTTAAGCGCCCCATGTATTGTCGATGCGGCAATGGACATTTAAAGGCAGGCTTACAACTACATACTTACGCCTAGTAACCTCATTCATACTTTAAAATGTTCATCTTACTGTGGACATGTTTGCCTGAAAAGGAATCTTTGAAATGTTGCATAGTTTTAGAATTGTACTCCTTTAAAAGTTCAGAGATTTAGAATGGAGGCGGATGGAAGGTTTTGGGACCTTAAAAAACACTTTCACCTAGAAACTCCATTCACAGTTCAAAAATTCCACCTTACTGTGGACATGCATGCTTGAGAAACTTTAAAAAAAAATCATTTGTAGTTATGGAGATATTTAACTTTAAGCGCCCCATGTATTGTCGATACGGCAATGGACATTTAAAGGCAGGCTTACAACTACATACTTACGCCTAGTAACCTCATTCATACTTTAAAATGTTCATCTTACTGTGGACATGTTTGCCTGAAAAGGAATCTTTGAAATGTTGCATAGTTTTAGAATTGTACTCCTTTAAAAGTTCAGAGATTTAGAATGGAGGCGGATGGAAGGTTTTGGGACCTTAAAAAACACTTTCACCTAGAAACTCCATTCACAGTTCAAAAATTCCACCTTACTGTGGACATGCATGCTTGAGAAACTTTTTTTTTTAAATCATTTGTAGTTATGGAGATATTTAACTTTAAGCGCCCCATGTATTGTCGATACGGCAATGGACATTTAAAGGCAGGCTTACAACTACATACTTACGCCTAGTAACATCATTCATACTTTAAAATGTTCATCTTACTGTGTAGCCTCGCGTAGCCAGACAATATCACACGACACACTGCGTGGATATTAGTCTGGTCCCTATCAACGGTAGATTTTCTTCCAAGGGGCGGTTACAAAAAGATCCAAACGGACTCTATTGGTTAGACCTAAACCAATCAGAGCAGTGCTTCCTTGAACGAACCAATCAGAGCAGTGCTTCCTTGTACGTCATTGCTCCAAATAAGGTGATAAGCCCGCCCACATTTGGATACTGGGCCCTGGTTGGTTCCGCACAACTGCGGAGGGAGAGAATTGAAATCTCTATGGAGGGGGGCCAGACCTAATCTGCCGAGGGCTAAAGTGCATGCAATTTTGCAACGGCAGATTCGTCTGGAACCAGGCTACTTACTGTGGACATGTTTGCCTGAAAAGGAATCTTTGAAATGTTGCATAGTTTTAGAATTGTACTCCTTTAAAAGTTCAGAGATTTATAATGGAGGCGGATGGAAGGTTTTGGGACCTCAAAAAAACACTTTCACCTAGAAACTCCATTCACAGTACAACAATTCCCCCTTACTGTGGACATGCATCCTTGAGATGTTTTACTTTGAAATGATTTGTTGTTTTTGAAACATTTAACTTTAAGCGTCCAATACATTGTCAATGGCAATGGATATTTAAAGAGAAAAGGGTACAAACTTTGCCAGGCTAAGTTAACAGAACAAGTCAGAATCTCTGTGGTGTAGTGGTTTAGGATACAGGACTTGTAACCAGAAGGTTACCGGTTCAAATCCAACCAGGGCAGGTTTCCAACCAATACCCGACTCCTGCACCTATATCTGATCTTTCAATGAAGAGCGTGCAAGAGACCATAAAAAGTATATACCATGGTGGAGCAGTGGTTAAGATGCAGGCCTTGCATACTGAAAGTCCTGAGTTCAAATCCCGCAGGGACATCTTTCTAACTTTTACCTGGGGCTTTTACCTTTATATAATCTTTGAGAAAATTACACGCAAGTCAACAAAATAGGTAAGGACCTCTGTGGTACAGCTGTTTAGATACAGGACTTGCAACCAGGAGGTTCCCGGTTCAAATCTAACTAGTGCACCTTTTCCCCCCCCCCCAAGACTCAAGACCCAAAAGGGTCTTGAGTCGAACCAATTACTCCCGCGGAGACATCAAATTTCTCTTTTGGGCCTTGAGTCCCAAGACTCAGACAGACAGACAGACAGACAGACAGACAAAAAGACTAATTCCACTGCTTGCCAGGTGAGACTGAGAGGTGCGATTGACCTGCAATTTAAAAAATAACAACAGAAATGGATTCTACACACATGAAACCCCTAAAAAGAGGTGTTATACATGATTCTAGGACAAGCTGGTCAAAAGTTAAATCTTCGCCATGGCGATCAGTGGCTATCTTGTTTATGCTAATTCCAAGAGTTGCCCAGATGCCAACTTTGGGCAACTAAGCTAAACTTATTCTAGGACACCATATGAATAAAAATCAACAAAAAAAAACTTCACAGGAAACAACTTTCTAGGTTTAGTATTGAACGCAGGGAAGCGTCAAATGGATTATACAGTATGTATAGAAAATCAAAATGACTCCCGAGAGATGTGTGAATTTTAGATGAATTTTATGGTGGAATGATGCCACGCCCATTTTTGCCACGCCCATTTCCGACATTTCCTCATTAACACATTTAGTGGAGGTACTTCCTTGCCGTTTGCCGTTTTGGCTGCGCGCATAAAACGTTTGGTGCTAAATGCTGATCAGTCGCACACACAGACATATAACACATGCGTGGATTGCAATTATTTCTGCGGAGTCCACAGGCGGATTCTAGAAATAAAAATACATTCTATTATTAGGCCTACAACAAACCTAGCAGATAATCCAATGACAGAGACAAATCAAAGGTCCTGTGTCTCCACCCCTCAGGAGTGCTCAATGCCTGGGCAGAGAAAAGATTAGATAATGAATTACACCAAATAAGATTCAAGTTCAAAGAAAATCATGAAAACATTTCCCCAAAAAGGATTTGCCTGATGAAGACCGTCTTGGTCGAAACGTTGCACCAAAAACAATTTTGTTCGGGAGCTTTAACCCAGTCTGTGGATATAAATGATCTTTGATTCAAATTTAGAACTCCCACAAATTCTACAAAGTCACTGGATGTTGCCGAAATTGGTTGTTCACCAAATTAGGCACAAATGGTCTTGTGACTCAATGACCGCCAAACAGGGTTTTGATACTCCATACCGTTTGCCTGTAATTGCCTTAAAAAATGTGTGGTCGGGGCCTGTTTCTTACTAAAAACACCATTTATCATGAATGCAACATTTAACAATCATATCCAAAATGTAATCGCATGTTGGAGGGCCTCTATAGAGAGCACCTCCAAAACCGCTTTCACTTCCACAAACACTGCCCCCCACAGCTTCCTTGCGTCCCACAACTGACACAGGCAACCCAGCCTGGCGGAAATCAGTGCTCCAAGGAGCACACTTTTCTGTTTGTAAATAAATGTTAAATAATAATGTCACCCCTTCTAAGGGAACCCCATCATTCTGGGTTACTGCAGAACAGAGTTGGGTAAGTGTTTTACACCCATAAGCCCCAATTCTAAAGTGGCCCCCCTTTTTTATATCTCCGCCATGCCGGAACGGCCGGAGTATTAGTTTTCGCCCCTGCCAGTCCATGTAGCTGTGATCAGCTAATCTTGCACTGCTGGACCGATTGGCATGCACACTCCCTGTAGGCCAAGGAAGAATCTCTACCTAAATCTTTCAAAACAGGCCGTTAGATGGCCGTTGGTCGACTATCAATTTTATTTCCCCTGGATTCCTTGGATCATAATGCAACGCCCATAGGCCATGCACTTTTTTTTTTGTCAAAACACACTTTTTTCTACTTCCTGCAGTTTGTCCAAAACTCACACAATCAGTGGTACACATTCTCTCTGGAGTCATGTGATCAAGATGATGTATCAGTTAGATTTTTCATAACCAATTCCATAGTTGGGAGGGGCCCGTTTTGCAAAGCAACATTCACTTCAGCCAATAGGGATGGACATATGACTAACACAGCTCTGGGTAGGCAATCAGGATGTTGGAGGTCTGTGCTTTGAGGAGTGTATGTTTCTGGTTAATGATGTGGTTTCCCAGGGCATGGGAAATGCCCTAGTTTTTGTCTACTGTTCTTCCCTTGGATAATCTTGCAAACCACTGGACCAATCAGGTGTGCACAATACTTTTCCACATATGAATATTCTTTTACTTTTTAGAATTTTCATTTTATATACTGGAAGTCAATGGAGGTTGGATGGGGTGAAACTTTGCCCCAAAATTGAGATGACTGGCGCCATAGTACTGACATCATACTGTACAGTAGATGATTGATGTCATAGACTGGCGATATGAAGTCAGAGATCATCAGGAAAGCCATGCCATTATTAGACCCCATCTTTTTATATCGAATATAGAACTCTTTTTTTAAGGGCAGACTTTTTATTCCTAATTTCACTTGTGCCGCCTCTCTTTCTCTCTTCCATCCGCCTCCTTGCCTTTTCTTTGTGTGGGCTCTCCTCTCCCTCAGCTGTGTGCACCAAGTTGCACAGCCTCCACCAAGGGTCCAGGGCTGGCAGTCGCCACAGACTTCTCGTGCTCCTCCTGTCGTCCATCCTGTCTGGCATCAAAGCTAGGTTTCTGTGCATGGTTTGGTGGAACTCCTTTCCATGCTGACCTAGTTTTCATCGCCTCCACGTTCAGATGCCTGTTACCACGGAACAGTATGGACCTCTTACTGAGGATCTGCTTTACAGTTTCCGAGTCTTCAAAAACCACAAAGCCAAAGTTAGGGTGCTTCAGACTTTTCTTTATAATGACGTCCAGGACTCTACCAAACTGCTCAAACAACTCTGTGAGCTCAGCCTTGTCCACGTCGTGAGGGATGTTTCCCACAAACAGTTGGTGGGTCACGGTGGGTTTGTTGACCTCTCCCTCTCCTTGCTTTCTTTCCCTCACTGGCCTGGTTCCCATATGTACAGCTGCACGGCCTCCAGGTCTCTGCTCTCTTGGTGTTTCAGGGACAGGAGTGTCGAGAATGTCCTTCTCACCCACCTTCTTGGTCTCCCTCTCCACCACCTCAATATAGACCGTAGTTCTCTCCTGCTTCTCAGCATGATTAATTTCCATCTCCATGAATGCCATGTCCTGCTCATCGTGATTGTGTCCCAAAGCCTTCGGCAGTCTCCTTTCGTCTTCCACCATGACTGCAGGCTTTGCCACTTTCTCTGCTTCCGGCAAGGGTCCAGGGATAGCTATAGCAGCAGATTTCTCCTCCTCCTGGCCCACAATTGCATCTAGATTGTGTACCAAAGCCTTTGGTGGTGGTGGTGTCTTCTCTTCCACCACGGCTGCAGGCTTTTCCACCTTCTCTGCCTCCACCGAGGATCCAGGGCTATCAGTCACTGTAGACTTCTCCTCCTCCTCCTGTCTGGTATCATAGCTACGTTTCTGTACATGGGTCGGTGGGCCCTTCTTTGGTGACCTAGTTTTCATCTCCTCCACATTGAGATGATAGTTACCTCGGAACATTATGGGCTTCTTACTGAGAATCCGCTGTACAGGTTCAGAGTCTTCAAACAACACAAAGCCGAAGTTAGGGTTCTTCTTACCTCCTTTCTTGATATTGAGGTCCAGGACACTACCAAACTGCTCAAAGAACCCTATGAGCTCAGCCTTGTCCACGTTTTGAGGGATGTTTCCCACAAACAGTTGATGGGTGGTGGGTTTGCTGGTTTTTGCCTCTCCCTGCTGCTTTCTTTCCCACACTGGCCTGCGTCCCATATATCCAGCTGAACGGCCTCCAGGTATCTGATCTTTCTGTGTTTCAAGGACAGCAGGGGTGTCCAGGATGTACTCACTCTCACTCATATTGGTCTCCCTCTCCACCTCCTTCAGCATGACCTCAGCTTTCTCCTCCTCCCTATTCTCATCAGGCTCCATTTCTATCTTCTCCCTATTCTCATCAGACTCTATTTCTATCTCCCTATACGCCACCTCTTGCTCATCTAGATCATGTCCCAAAGCCTTCAGTCTCTCTTCTTCAATGGCTGTAGACATTGTAGGTGTTTCCGCCTTTTTCTCCTCCTCATCCTGACCTGAAACATGGGTTGATGGGCCACGTGGAACTATTCCCTTCCTCGCTGACCTAATTTTCATCTCCTCCACGTTGAGATGAAACTTACCATGTAACTTTATGGGCCTCTTACTAAGGATCTGCTGTACAGTTCTTGAGTCTTCAAACAATACAAAGCTAAAGTTCGGGTGCTGCTTCCCACCACTCTTGATAATGAGGTCCCGGACTCTACCAAACTGCTGAAAGTACTCGATGAGCTCAGCCTTATTTACAGCATGAGGGATGTTTCCCACAAACAGTTGATCGATGGTGGGATTCTTCTCCTCTGCATCCCCCTGCTTACTTTCCCAAACTGGCCTGGATGGACCTCTATATACAGCGGGAGGGCATAGGTCTGGTCTCTGATCTCTCTGTATTTCGACATCAGGTTGTCCCAGGACATCCTTCCCCATCACTTTGTTCTCCCTCTCCACAACCTTCTTTTTCCTCTGCTCCACTTCCAATATCGAGGCCCTAGCTCTCTCCTCCCTCCTAACAAGGTTATTCTCCAGCTGTCTGAATCCCACCTCCTGCTCATTTAGCTGATTTTCCCAAGCCTTCAATTTCTTTTCCTTCTCTTCCAGCTGTTTCTCTTCTTCCTCTACCTTATTCCTCGACTCCCTTGCCTTTTTGGCTGTAATGGTCTCGGTAGTCATCGTCTGCTGGTCACTGGAGATGTCCATTATCGATTACTTGATATTAATCTCAATTGACCTCCTCCTCACATCTGTCTAAGTTCAAATGGCAATCTCAGGTTGGGTGGCTCTATATACACACCATTAGTGATGTGCCGTGATGTCACCAGCGGAGTTTGTGCTTTTCCATGGCAATCCCTTTAATGATTAGATGTGTCACTGCCATAGCCACGCTCCTTCTTGAGGTAGGCCACGTCATGTCTTACAATAAATGCACAAAATGCAGTTATCTCGAGAACCTCTTGACTTATCAAACTTCAAACTCGGCGTGCACATCACCGACAACCCGAGGGAGTGCCTTGCCCAACATTGAGTTGGTCAGATAGGCGGTTATATGCCCATATATAGGAATATATGGAGATCTGGTTGTCCAGAACCGCCGATGCGACCGATATATGTCCATATATGGGCATAATAGATATGCCCATATATCTTACTGATTATATCAGGGATCAAGGTAGAACCTCTGCCCTAATCTTTCACATGGGCCAGTTATAGCGCCACCAGGAGGCATTTTTGGTATTTTTTATAACGCCTACAGATTTTGTCCAAACCTCAAGCAAATTCCTACGCATGATCTCTATGGCCATGTGATCAAGACGGATCCTGTCCGATTCTTCATATTCCATCCTGATTGGCTATGATTGGCTTCCAAAGTTTGCAGGAACAAAATACTTCAAATCATAAACGCAGAGTCCGATTGCCGTGAAGCACTTTCCACTCACAGACCCACTAGGCAGAGGAAGAAATATCACCCTAAATGTTTTTAATCTCCCTCATGATGGCGCTATAACAGGCAGAATCATGTTTTGTCCTGTAACTCTTGAACCATAGGTCATACAATCAAAATTAAGTTCCCCCTGGATTCCTTGGATCATTACGCAACTCCCCAAAGAGGACATGCCCATTTCCACTCAACAAGATTTTCCGCCATGTTGGTTTTATTTTTTTTTACTTTGCTTCTCCACAATAAGCTACCTGGCCTGGCGAGGAGCACATTTTACCTATATTGTACAGCATAATTATATAGCCTACATGTAGCCTACACATTTCATCCAAAGAAATGAGGTATATAGGTCAAATCCTGGCTATTAGAAATTGTTTCAGAATAGCAAAGGTTGCATGTTACAACTCATTTCATGAATTTGTTTTAATTTCTTTAGTACTATAAACAGCTCTCCATTTTTCAACTTTTTAGTCACATAATGCCCTACTTTGTCGTACAAGAGTGTCAAGCAAAAGTATCCATTGTAAGCTTGCAGATCTTATATTTTCACTATTTCTGATTAATTTCATTCCATTTCCTGAAAAGTAACAGTTTTGGACTTATGCTTCTACCTGATTCTTATTTGAGATGTTCTTTCTGTGAACCATGTCTATGCCATGTACGTTAAAACCTTAAGTCAAATAAACCAAACTTCAAAAATCTACAAAGGGTTCGCATGTAGAGGGCAATAAAGAAACGCAAAATGAGTTTAAAATAATTGACGTCTTAGCCATAGGCTTTCATAAGTGTGGCAAATTAACAAACAATACATTGAAAGTTTGTATTGTAAAACCTAAGCAACATATGATTAGATACCTGAAGCTGGTATTTAACCCCTTAAAAGTAAGAAGAGATAGTCCAATTTTAAAACAATATCTTTATTGCCCATATGAAATAACAGTGAAAACAGTAGGCCTACATACCATTGCCTGCATCCCGTTTCTCACTTCAGCAAAGAGCCATAATGTTTGCACTGTTTTATTATTCTTGCAGGAATAAGCCTATATACTTTGTAGCTATCTCTAAATGCCACAGTGAGTATATTTCTATAGATCTGTTGTTGAGGTAATTAATGTTCAAACATGAAAAGCAGTTAACATTTGTAATACTTAACAGCTGCTCGTGCACTCATTTGACATGTTTGAAGAAATTGCAGTGAGACCACAAGCTTCCACTAAACGGGAGAAACGCTTCTAAGAAAAATATTCCTTGAATTTTTCTCTTAGCTTATAATACAAAAAAACAGTATTCTAAGAACAAACCTATTCTCCTAAGTGACAGCAGAACACTACTGAAGCCAAGCTCCAGACAAGTGGATGTCACTTAGATTTGTCAACCCGTTTCTATTGAGTCAGGGCAAAAAGCGCTATCACAAATTCCTTGAGTGTTTATTAGTATGTTTAAATATCAAAAGCCAGCAATCCTTTATTCCATGTACAGAGAACAGTGGGTTTGCAGTCACAGTTTTAACAGAAAGTGAAAAACCTACTCAAAAGAAAAACTTATAATAAAAAAAAGAACATGAACAAATTAAAGCACTTTTTTATGTATGGACACTTGACAAATTCAATTTTCTGACTTTCTCCCAACATACGTCCACTTCAAGCATAGCTAATGTTGAGATGTTTTCCCTCAATGTCCAAGAAGCCCAGTTCCTACAGCACATAGACAAACAGAGGATTAGCTCACCATGCAACCAAGAAAACAATCTTTTAAAATAGTATTCACCTTTACCGTTTGTTATGGTTCATCACAATTCAAAATACAGACTGTATCAAAAAGCACCAAATTAATAAATATTAAATTTAGAAAACATGCACACATGGAGGAAGCAGTTGTCATCTTTTAACAGTACCGTATGTTAAACACTACTCGCTCCAAAGGTAAAAACAAAACATCAGGACACTATCCAAGACAAACATTTAAAGTACACTCACCTTTAAATCCCTCTTCAGGCATACCAACTGAAAAAAAGCAACAAGAGATCTCTCAATATCAGAATGAATGTATTATATATCCACTTTCTGCAAAAAAAAAGTTATTATGACAGAATTACTGGCACTACTTACCCTGATAAACATCATCCATTGCACCATAATCTGCTATTGGTTCATCAGCCTGCATGGAGATAAATGTAAAATCACTTTGGCCCAATTATAAATGTGGTTTTAATATCTATATTCACATATTATGCCATCCCATGGGTCCAGTATTATAGCAGTTGATATTAATAATACCTTCACATATGGCTTTTTGATAATGCCATATGTGAGAAAATGGTGTTTTCACATTCAAACCAGTTACCAGTCGCTGCAAGCTACTGGTAACTGGCCACAATTGGCCACGATTGACACAGCCCTGGGTAGGTCTCCCAGCTTGGTGAAGACTAGTCTGGGAGTCTTCGGCTTGGATCCTGGACAACAGGGGCGCGGCCACTGAGTTCTGATTCAAATCAACAGCCAACGAAGAAAAGGGGGCGGGATCCACATGCAGTGGGTGTTGCATCTAAATAGGATCGACGGGAAGCAATTTCCCCTTGAGAAATTTCGGCCGCCATTGTTGTGTACTGCTGTTTGCCTCTCGTCGGACTTTTTAGACGAGTTGCACAGCTCTCAGACCGGTAAGAGGCGTGTCCGCTCACATTCTGAGCGTAAGTTACATCCCGCCCACAAATACCAGGGCTCTGGCCCGAAGTTCCTTGCCAGAGCTGGCGAAAACTTATGGGAACTCAGATTAGGTGAAGACTTGCACTCCTTTTCTATTTTAATCCGTACCCCTGATTTAACAAGATGTTTCCCATTATGTTTGTTACTATCCTGTGGCAAAGAAAAAGTAGCACCCTATAACTGGAAATTAAACTGGAATGGAAACTGGAAGTTTAAAGCAATATAATATATGAGGTTGTGGACATACCTTTAGACAGATAATGCTCTCAGGAATAACCCCAAGGCTGCCTAGTGTGGCTGAGTCATCTGTTAGACATTGCCCATTGATTGATAGATTCTGGTCAAACGGAGCCACTGAGAAGGCATGCATGATCTATAGGACAAGACATAGACAAGAAGTATTACCCTAATTACCATGGAGAGGCCATTATCCATAAATACAGAGTGTTGGGAACAACCCTGCTCCATGCTAAGAATCATGAGCATGTTTAAAACATCCAGCAATATGGCAAAATGTATGCTTTTGTTTTACTCATGGAATAGCTGCTTTGTAGTTACAAATGTATTGTTCTATCATTTATTTGACCCTTTAAGACCGGGGACGCATCTGCGTCTCACTTTAAGATTTCTTTGGGCTATTCAAAAATAGCAGATCTACAAGCTCATAGCGCGGCACCGAGTGCCGCGCTACGAGCTTGTAGATCTGCTATTTTTGAAAAATCGTGAAAAAATATTTTCCAGATTTTTTTCAAAAAACTGTTGAGATTTAGATTTTGTTTAAGAATCGCCTCAGGTCTTAATGGGTTAACCATAGATATGAAGAAATTGATGGGGTCATAAGCACCCTACTTTCGCGTTCACAGTCACAGTGTTTATTGCTGTGGATACCACGAGCAATGCATCTCCATATCAAATAAACACATAACGGAGGGCCCCCATGGATTGATTACTTCCTCTTTCGTGTTTGACACGGAAGCACAGCATTGTTATGAATGGACAGTCCCATTTTTACTTTGATGTCTATGGATGTAACAATGCCACGGTCACAGGTCAGCTCACTTTGGGCATTCACCTGTATTTTGAGCTCCTTCAGGGTCTGATTGGCAGATACAATAAGTGCTTTCTCTCCTCGTAATTTCCTGTGCCGCGTACTTCTCCTTATGCCTCCCGTCTTGACAGCGTTGGGCGTGGGGACGGGACCTGGCACAAAACCAGCAGTTCCGTCATCAAGCTTTAGGCGCTTCGCCATGTCCTCTGACTGCTGGAGAAGAGAAAGTCATGTGAGCAGGAAGTAAGGCTAGCATTGGTCAATGCAAGAATCAAAACAATAAAGTGTCAAAAGGTCATAATTGCACTACATTCTTGCTGCCCCCAGCCCCTCCTCCTGCATATCAGATACGCTTTCTCTGACGTTTTTTGGATGGCTACGCTTGGCTTGGCTACGAACATTTTCTGCAGGTCACACTATGTATATAGCATAACACGGTAGAACACTCCACTGGTTACTGCTGTTACTATGTTGGCCGTCTTACCTGGCTGAAATCAGGGTCTCTTTCTCCATCAACCTGGGGTCTTGGGGGCTCTTCCCTCTCCTCCTCTACCTCTGAGCCGCTAGCATTCTGCTCCGTAGCACCCTCCTTCATCAACTAGATACCAGACAGGGACACAGAACATTTGACTTTATGGCCATGGCCTTAGTTTACACACACATTTGCACTCAAAGGACCACAATGGAAATAAGCTGGAGTTTGTGTTTTATTCTTCAGAATCAGAATCTGTTTTATTTGTCACATCACAGTTTAGAGGTGTAAAGCAGTGAGTGGGTGAAATTATTTTTTCTCGTGTGCGCTCCATCGCTTTGTAGTATTACGTGAGAAGAGAGAGGATATATTTCTTACAGAATTGTTTCAAAGATCAATTTGTGCAGCATGGAAAGGTAAAACCCCACATATTTGACATGGTTAAAACCCACCTAAGGCAGATTTGTACAGATACCGTCGTATATGGTCATGCATGCATATGCATTTTTTGTAAAAACATAAATCAATCAATCAGCCTCAACATTGCCAAGAATAATTTGGATTACTTTGGTATATGAAAACTCTAATATTCCCCTTACCCTCTTGTCATCGATGATTTTGCGGACGTAGATGGTGGCCTGGGCATACTCTCTCAGGTCTCTCTGCTGTTGGAAGAGGAAGCCCTCTCGACACTCCCAGCACAGCTCTAGATGCACACACACAAAACGAAAATAAACTATTTTATATAGCATGTGATGAAGCGGAAACATCCATAACAAAAGGCATACAAAATGTCTGATAGTGGGAGCCATTCCCACATCTTACCAGGTTGCGTGCTGTACTGCGGAGTGGTATCAGTGGGTGTGGACAGACACGAGCGGTGAATGGAGATTGGTTGGTCCACTATGAAGAGTTTGCTGATCACCTCCCATTCGCTGGGCCAGAGCAGAGCTATACTGTGCAGTAAGAACATCACAACATGAAACCAATATTCAAAGAACAAAGGCAACCCTAGTAATCCAAGTACGCGTTCAAACAGTGACATCTACAGTCCAGGTGGTTGCTCACGGAGTCAATAGCAATTCACAGATGCCTAAGGAAGCCTAATAGGTGAACTCCACGCACACACTGGACAAGCAAGGAAAGCAGAAGTTAAAAGCCTTTCATGTGACACCGCATAGGTCTTCCTCAGAGCATGGATAAAGGCCTTAAGCCAATAGCCACACAGGTCAAAACAGGTCCGTGTCCTTGGCGTTTTTATTGTTTTTAACCGTGTATATTAACTTTTATCCTTGATCATCCGGAGTGGGCTTGGAATTCGCCTTCCTTTCATCTATGAAACCAATAGTGCTTTCCCATGCATAGACTCCTGGCAAGCATCATGTCAGACAGAACTATCACTAATAGTACATAACCTAAACTGCTACACATAAAACAAGGGATGACGAATAGTGACACGATCATTATCAATACAATTAACTGCCTTCAGGCGATGCCTGTCAGTAATTGATAATGACTGCATTGATATTCATTACCCCGCTTATTTGCATTTATAAATTGACACAAAATGTAACAAGCAGCAATATCATTAATTTTAAAATGATTTAATTGCTTACAGTGAAGAAAATAGTCCATTATATTATGCCAGGTGTGTACAGCGCAATATTTTCGGCTTGCAAAACTGTCAGCAAAAACGGTCGGCAAAAACCAAGCACTGCAGAGTTTTTGTTTGATTGATCGATTCAGGTGCGCACTCTCCTTCCATAGCAATGGTCTGTTCTTCAAAGCAGCAGTCTGCTATCCAGACATAATAGACAGCTGAATTCAGTGATTGACCAATCAGAATAGAGCATTCAGCCAAGCCGTGTAATAACAATGTTTATTATCTCACCAGAAGTGGTCTGTGCCACCCCAATTAACCCGAGGACTGTGAAGAACACTGAATCACAGCCTGCCATATGACCTGGTGTGTGTGTTTGTGTCATTAGGGATGGAAGAAGCAACGTGTAAACAAGCGTATTGATCCTTTCAGCTGCAAAAGTGAAAGCAATCAATGAATGCGCTGAGAGCAGCACGACTGTATACTAGTGCTGCACGATTCTTGCTCAAATGTGAATCACGATTTTCCTCCATAAGAATTGAGATCACGATTCTCACACGATTCTCTTGTAAATATAAAAATATTAAGCAAAAAAAATAAAAATAATGTTCTATATTGAAAAAGAAATCGCCATAATTTAAAATCGAGACTGCATAGGTGTCTGAATCGAGATCACAATCTTTTTTCAATTAATTGTGCAGCACTACTGTATACTGGGAGGGTGTTGGGGTGAGGAGATTCTATTCTAGTAGGAACACTCACTGTTGGGCGTCTCCATTGACCAGGGAGTCGTAGGTGAACATGAAGCCTCCGTGTGGACAGAGCAGCAGGCTGTTGCCCACATTCGATACTGGAGAAGATTTTGTAGGCCGTCTATAAAACGCAGAGAAAAAGACACAGCATACTTGCGTGAGAGACCAAAGATTCAGCAACCAATGGCGAAAACAAAGTCAGTGTCATGAAAGGTGACATCATCTATGTACCTGTTTTTACTACAGGACTATAATGATTTCACCCCTTACCAAGCTGATGTTGAGTGAAGACGAACCTTACCGTATAAATTTCCGCCACTCGTCCACAAAAAACAAAGGGACTATGTAAAGTACTTCAGTATCCTGGAACGAAAAAGAAGCCCAGAATGTCAGACTGCATTAAAAACAACTAGATGCATCTAAAAACACACACACACACACACACACACCCTGACAGTTTGTCTCCGAGCTGGGCGGTACACTACCTGAGGCCACTTGGTGAGTGTGGGCCGGTTCTTCTCTTGAAACAGGTTGGTTAGTTGATTCTTCTGTTCTGTGGCCATCATCTTACTGACGGCCTCGTTGTCCTTCTCCTCCTGCTCCAACCTCTGCACAGGACACGACAACAGAGGCACAACTTAAGTTATATCTGGGGAAACTCCCCATCAGCTCCTGTCTCATTCTATATTACCACCACCCCCTCCTTATTTGACCTTCTAGGATCACGAGAACAAATTCTGAGCTTTGTGCAGTTAAATTAAATGCTGATATGGTAGGAACTGAGGCATTGTTCTATATTGGTTCCAAAACTTAACTTTAGCCCTATTTAATAGTGAAAATAGACGATCTACAAGCCCCATTCCATCACATTGCGAACTGCGAAGCGTTGTGAGCTTGTAGATTGCTTAAACTATTTTTGTTTATTTTTGAAAACAATTAAATTTATAAATAGATATATAGTATATGTTTTGTAGGAATTGTTTTGGACATTTACTCACGACCCATAAATATGGGTCCGCAACCCCTAAATGGGTCTTGACCCATTGTTTGGGAAACAGTGCTCTATACCAACACTACAAAGTTGTTCTGGAGGACAACATCAGATAAAAGTCTGAAAATGTAAATATCTATAGAGATCGGGTAAAATCTGAAGCCTTGTGTTCCAAGATGACCCATCCATCCTTTGTTTCCATTTAAACCTACCAGGCACTGAGAACAGGGCTCTTGCTCTTGGGTAAATTCTGGGGCTTTGGGGAAGTAAGCTCTCAGCTTGGACCACACCTCTGTTGACACCAGTCTTCGATCAGCGTCTAGGATACTCAGACCCCCTGGACAAAGAATACAATTGTTGATCTCAAGACTAACATTATACTTTGTGTGCACATGCGAGATAGAGAGAAAATAATAATACCATGACTACATAGGATGTCCTCATTGAATGTCTTCATCTCTTCCTCGTTGCCCTCTGGGAGGTCCGGGCCATACTCTACAGAGAAACAATAACCACAGATGTAAGAATCCATCAAAAGAGGCACATTTGTTAGTCAGTTTCAGTCATGTAAAGGAAGGTGGGACAGAGGACATCACCAGGTCATCACAGGTTATAGTATCAGCTCCTCAGGGTCAATCACATCCAAGTCTTCAGTCTACTTAAAATCTGAGACTTTGCTATAATTACGGGGGACTAGCTGATTATGATGTATAAATACTAGGTTACCCCATCAGCATCTTGGCAGGATGTTTGTCTGTTGATGTTTTCTTAATAATATCAAGCTGACATGACTGATGGATGTTTTAGGCCAGGGGTCTTCAACGTTTTCATGCCAAGGACCCCTTGGCTGAGAGTGAGATAAAGTAGGGACCCCGATTATATATTGTATAAGATATTTATTTTTTCATAGATTTCATAGGCAGCTTCATAGATTTGTTTCACAGAACTATCATGTTGGATTCATGTTAACGTGTATTTCCAGACATTTAACCATGTACTTAAACAATACTTAGTAAACCTGACCTTTCACTCTGCACTTAGTCTGCTCTTTTTTCCCCCCTACATCAAACCACTTTAGCCAAAAATAGCAGATCTACAAGCGCACAACGCCTCGCAGCGCGAGGCGTTGTGTGCTTGTAGATCTGCTATTTTTGGCTAAAGTTCTCCTTAGAATAGGGATGCTTTGGTTGAAGTGGTTAATGCAGAAATGACACAAAGATTTGGCGGACCCCCTGTAGTAACTCTGAGGACCCCCTAGGGGTCCCGGACCCCCTGTCGAAGACCCCTGTTTTAGGCGATCAAGCAGATCGCCGGTAGGTACCGGTGGGAATTACTGAAATCCTTTGTAAAATACAGGTGCTCATATGTTGCTTTTCAGTAACAGTTCCGACGGGATAATTATTTCCACAGCTGTGGAGTGAAGCCGGGAATCTTGGGGCAAGGGCAGTCCCGGTCAGTGGGGAACAGTGAGGAGCAGGGTGGAGGCGGCGCTCCCAGTGGGGGCTCCTCACTGGGCGGTGAGCAAGTACGGACAGCAGTGACAAGACTACACAGAAATGTGCGGGTAGGTGGGAATTGGTTTAACAACCATATTGGGATAACAAAAAGGGGCGAAATTAATTGACTAATCTACATTTATTTCAAACAAAAGGTCCACTGAACTTTGTCAGACGGTGAAGCAAAGTTTGTGGTCTGGCTTTGTGAGGCTACATTCATATCACAGTCATCTGGTGATTTTAGGATACAACCACTCATAAACTAGTAGGAACTTGACTCTTTCAACATTTGGAAGGTTTTTGATCCATAGAAATAAACAATGCTACTACTAAATGTATATGTAGATGGTTCTTCTCTCTACCGTTACTGCTGGTGCTGTGTGGTCCCTGTCCGTTGGTCTGTCCATTGTTGTGCTTCGTCTCCTGCTCATCCTCCTCCAACTGCTCTAGAGCTAGCTGACGCCAGCTGCGCAGGGATGCTTTCCCTACCCAGTAACCCTCATCACTGGCGCACACACACACACACACACACAGTATGACTGTCAGCTGCAAAATACTAGCTGCTATACATTTGATTTCAGAGGCACCATATGCATTACCAGTTTGAAAACAAGGTAGCATCAAGCTTTTTCAAAATGTTAAGCTTGTCAAGGATCTGTTTTTGGCTAACGGATTGTTATAAATTATATGATTTCAAACCACAACCACATTTATGGTTTGGTTGGAAAATTACGGGGAGAAGCAGAAAATAAAATGGTCTTTAAGAGAGAAATAAGTACATGATGGGAAGACAAGACAGACAAGACAGTCAAGGGAAGACAATCACACACAAGCACAATCGTCTACTTGTGTAATGCAGACAAGTCAAAGGATTCACCCTTGCGTTACAACAAACTTTCAGGCCTTGAGTGTTGGCCGTGTACCTGAGCGTGCGTTTGACCAGGTTGGACACTTCCCTGTAGTCCTCATTGAGCTGGTTCTTTAGTCTGAGTACCCTGCAACGTTGGCCCACACACTCTTTACACAAAGACGAGGCTGGACACACAAAGAAGAAACATCCATTAATGGCAATATACTGTTAAGTACACCTATTTGCTCTACACACCTATTTGTTTTTGTTACTGGTGTGTGTATGCAGGCAAGATGGCAGAGAGCGCCAGTAATATAGTTGTGTAATGAACAGACAAAAGTCGTCTTATTACGAACAATTAACATATTCGACTCTAGAACTAAAAGGTATTGTACCCTTGGCTTTCATTCATAGATGTGACAGTACTAGCTTAGTACTATGTTAGAAGAGACTCTGGTATATTCTAATTCAAAACAGTGAGTTTGTCTGTCTCCAGTCTAGCTCACCAGGGGAAGTTGAGTCACTGAACTAAGTGAAATAAGAAATAAAATGTCATTTATTTTATAAATAAAGATAGAACAACCCTTGCACGTGACTTACCGTTCAGTCTGGGCCCTCCCCCGTAGCGGTCGTAAAGAAGCTGGGCAGCCGGCAGGGAGACCCTCTTGGCCTCGCCCACTTTGTCGGGGTGCAGCTTGCCGTGAGAGCACAGGAACAGGGAATTGTTGATCTCCTTTGTGGCCGTGGAGTCGTCTAGCCACTTCTTCAACCATTCCAGAGGAACAAACTCAAATGGTTGGCCTGGAGGAACGAGAGAGGAACATCTGAAAACATAGAAAAAAGATAACCTGCACAGCCACAGATGCGCAAGACCTGCCAAAATAAACGACATTAAACAGCCTCACCCTAGCACAATTAGACTGGAATAGTATTGTAAATATTGTCTTCTTTGGCTCATCATTATTGTCATTATATTAATGTATTCAGTATAACATATTACATAATGTTGCTTTCGGGCTTATGATGTACTGCTTATTATGTACTCATCTCCGAGGCATGTTTGAGACCAATATCACATGTAATAATTGTAACAGGATGTTATTAGGCTAGGGGGATTCAGGGAACGTCTTTACCGACCGTCTTGTGCAGGTAAAAGCTCGTAGAGCTCCTTCACCTCCTCGTGTTTGGCCTTGCCCTTGTCCACGCTCTGCTTCCTCATGTCAGACATTTCTAAGCACCACTCCTCAAACTTGTGGTTGTCTCGGTCCACCAGCCTCTGCAGGAAAGCTTGGAGAGTAATGAGGAGATACAAAGGGAGTCATGAAAATAAACTAATATTTTTGATTAAAGCCTGAGTAATACTTGGTTGAGCAATGCGTTGTGAGATCTGCTACTTTCACTGCGCCACACCAGCGCACAAGTATAAATCAGTTATGATTTTCTACATTTAAAAGCTACCACCTTAGTTACCTCCCCAAACAAATAAACTGAGCTACCAAGCTACATATAGATGGAGAGACTGCCCACACTTACAAATGAAACCAAAGGAAGAAACTAAACAAATAAACCTCTCTACCACTTTAGGATGATGGTTCATTTTGAGGCCCGTCATGTGCCAACTTGGAGCCCTCACCTGGTACCTCGACAATAGGGACATTGGTCCCAGAGGGGTCTGTGTTCTGCTCCTCCACGATCTTGTATACCAGCATGTAGGCATTCCTTGAGCAGTGGTAGCCTTTACTACATTTGGGCTTTCGTGTCTGGGATTTCACTGTCTCTGCTAGAAAAGATAAATTCCAGGAAGAAAAGAGGATATTGGTTGGAGAAACTGTACTGCAAACACTTCAAGACTTCAAACTCATTGCACTGTAGGGCAGATGGGGGATAAGATACGGATAAGTGTAACTTAAAACCAAAATGTTCTAACAGGATACTTAGATGTTTTCCTATTCAAATTGGCATACAGTTTGTTGACCTTTGCTTCTTGATGAGTTTTTAAGTCTTAGCTCTACCAATGATAAATATAAATGTATATCATGTTGAATATTTAGCAGACACTATTGATTGGGCCATAATAGCAATAAGAGACATGGTTAACATGTCTACACCTAGAGAAAAGGTTGGAAATGCTGGAAGATCTCAAAACATTTGCCGTTACATGTAGGCTACCTAGCACCCGAAGATGAGCTCTTGATACACAGAATGCATTGGGAAGTGTTGTCTGAGTTTCACGTCCTCCTCACAACACATCAACTCCAAGTTGAATTGAAATGGACAGGTATACAATAGTGGGTGAAATTCTTTTCTGTACAAGCTTCCACAAATTGATAGGATTCAGGTTCAAATTGTCCTGCCATGTCAAACCACTCACTAATGTCCTCTTCGATGCCCAGCTGGAGCTTCTTCCCCTCCATCTTTTCAATCTCCTCGTCATTGAACTTGTACCAGTCACTGGTGCGTGCGTCCTTCACGTGGGCGATGTAGTGACCAGAGTAGGCGCTCACGCCGCGATGGATCAGCACAGCACTCAGCTCATACGTACACTTCTGGTCTGGGGGATATATGATGTGATACAGAAAAATAGCCCTATTATGTCACAGAAAATATTATTATTCAAGTTCAATATACTGTCCAAGTATATTGAGTATAAGTATATTCTCTATCCAAGAAAATATTTGGGGATTTACTTTCTTGGCCTACTAGCAGCGTGCACAAGAAATGTGGCGCTGGATCGGTTCAGCGGTTTGCAACATTAGCCACGGCCAGACACACACAGACAGATGCTCCTCTAGATGGTGACCATATTCACATGGCTGCCATTTCTCTCTCGTCATACTACCCCGACCCACAAATATGATGTGCAAAATGGACGCCATGTGAATACTATCAATTTTGAGTGTCATCTTTGTATAGATACCTTCTTTTCCGTCCACGAAAGGACCCATTTCCAGCAGCTCTGGGAAACTGATAAATGTGTTGAGCTTCTTTTTGTGGCCCGTTTGTCTGTTTGAAAGGACAATACGATGAAGTAGTGCAAAAGTTAAGCTGTTTTTTGTTCTGTTTTGTTTTGTTTACAGATTCGACAGACCACAGAGCCGTGGCTAACCTGTCAAAGACAAAGCGCATGAGCTGTAGGTTGAGAGTGCTTGGGAGGCTGTGGAGTTTGATCCGCCTGGTGGCATTCTGTTTGCTCTGACAGCTCTCGCAGTAGTAGCGGTTGTCCCCGTCAAGCTTCTCCTCCTGGTGGGGGGAGGCAACACATAACGCCATTAGTTGATATATGAGTGCATCTGAGACATAAGACAGATCATTTCTACCACTGAATAAAAACACAAAGGCCTAAATTGTGACAGATTCTGATTAATTCTGACCCACAATTTTGACTTTATGTTCCCAAATTCCATGTTTGTTTTTTCTTGCAATTTTAACTTATATTCATCACATTTGTGAGAGAAAATTCAGTAAATCAAGATAAATACACTAAACTATGTAACACCCTGTGACAAGTGACATACTGTATACTGTACATGTACATGTATATATATTGTGTAATTGCTTCTTTGAGGAAGTCAAAGGACATGCATATAGCTAACTTGCTGTTGCAATATCTAAATATACACAATGTGATCTCTTGAAATGGTACCATAATTGCATAACGACAGTTCCATATAATATGTTTTACCTTGAGGAACTCAGTCACACATTCAGTGAGGTTCTTGTGACCCTGGATGTTAAGCTCCAGCTCATAAAATCGGGACGGCAGTGCAGATGCACGGCTGCACTGGTTACACCTGGGGCACAAAAACACATCAAACACATTCAACCAATGTCTTCATCATTAATCAATGTAAAATAAAATAAAATGGTAATTGGTGTACTTACATAGCGACTTTGTTCAAAGTGCTTTACAATGTGCGTTGCATTCACAAACACATTCACACACTGATGGCGGAAGACCACCAAGTAAAGCACCAATCTGCTCATCGGGAGTAGCCAGGTAAGGGTTAAGTGTTTTGTTCAAGGACTCTTCGACAAGCAGCCAGGATCAAACCGAGAACCTTCCGATTCCAAGTTGGCAATTCTACCTTCCTTCCTTGCCACAGCTGCTTATACTATTACTAGAAATAATAAGTGAACCAAATAACCTCACTTCCTTAAAATGCATTAAAAGATCGGTAGTTTTCCTTGGATCCCAATCCAGCGTTCACGTGTCCCAATTCAATCTGCTTGCCGAGGGTTTAAATATTTTCAACTCAGGCGTTTGGAAGCGTTTTTAAGTGAGCGCATTGCATTTTCAGCTAGGAAGAAATGCTTTGATGGGCACAACCTAAAGTCTTTATACTCAAGCTAACCCTGTTAAACCTGCAAACTATAACATTTATGTCCTTCCTAGGATTAGAACCTACACAGGACAGGTGATGACATTTCTACCTGTGAGCTAAGACAGCCTGCTTGGGCAAGGGAGATATTGGGTTTATACAAGTTCATGGACAAAGTTCTGATGCCTCCTTTGATATACAAGCCTTTAACTGGAGGTGTTATTAACGTGAAGAGTGCGATGCGTGAAACTCCCCCAAAACAATTTGTTAAGTGGCATTGTGGTTACAAGGCTGATGGATGTCATAACGTAACGATTAAGTTGAGGCCCGACTAATAGATGTACGTATGTATGTAGGGTTGTATGTCCTTACATAGTGACATAGGAGAACTGTCCACAGAACTGCTGCTGGATGACACCCTGCAGGCTAGGGTCCTTCTGTTTGGACAGAGTGTCCTCCAACAAAGACAGGAAGAGCTTGGAGAACTCTTGGGCATCCTGCAAATTAAACACAACAAAACACTGAGATGACCGGGCTGGCAGGAAATAAGAGCAGCTACTGTAATATGGAAAACTGCTTACATCTGTTCTTGTTAAAGGCATAGTAACTTTGCCCTGTGTTTACATAACTAAATAATATATGTTTTACCTATCATGTCCCTCGTATACCAGCAGCCACTGGAGAAGTGTGGTGGTGTTTTTTAGTGTTTTCACTGTTTGTTTTGGTAGCCCAAAAATGCCCCGGTCTACCAAAACAAACACCAAAATACAGTGAGAGGGTAGTGTGTTTCAGTAGGTAAACACCACCACACTATTGCAGTGGTTGACAACTGCAGGTATAGATTAAAAGATAATTATATATATATATATATATATATATATATATATATATATATATATATATATATATATATATATATTGTTTTGTTATGTAAAGTTATATAATTTGCCTTTAAAACAATCAAACCACAAGTATGAAGTTGATTAAAATTGCTCTGTTTTAGACTGTATCTGCGCCTGTCTTGTTCTATATTTTGACTGTGAACTCATCTATATTATAAGATAAAAAGAGGCAGACTTTAGGTGAATGCTCACCTGCTGTTGTCCTGTGTCAAGTCCCAGTGCCTTGACCAGCCCCGACGGGTCAATATACCGTCTGTTGCTGTTCTGCAGTAGTGCAAATAGATACTGGAGGTGCTCAGAGATGGACTCGGGATCATAGTCTGAAACACATTTACACTACCGGTATTAATTTATTGCATTTTGAATCTTTTTCCCACTCGCTCGTCAGCCAAGCCGTGGACATACAACGCCAAATTCAAGACATTCATGAATGGTTACCAATTACCATGGAACGTCCTTTACTCAAAAGTCACATGCGCGAGACGAATTGTCCATGGACAAACAAACTCCAAACATGCGCAGGATTAACAGCAATCATTCATGGATGAACACTGCAGTTCAGCTCTAGTTGGGGCACCCCCCCAAGGCTATGGTAGGACATTTATTCAACCAACATTAGGGGTTTAAACCTGACTTCTACAGGTTGGACGGAGTTGAAAAGGTGTTCAGAATCAGTATGTAGCAAAACTGGAAGGGATAGTGTGCTCCTACGCATGGTTTACATTACACCCTCCCGGTGAAATTCCTCATGGTCAGGTGAAAAGTAGTAGTATCAGAGAAAACATGTGATTGTGTACACCTTCCGACAAGTAGTGGCTGACACTGACAGGGACTATATACAGTACATGGGGGTTATTGTCAATAACTAAATTGGGAAAGAATTAAAAATAATAATAATCCACCAGCCTACATAAAATGTATCATCCAGACATGTTTTGTGTAGGCTGGCATAGTTTTATTTTCCCCCAGCGATTCGGGTTAAAAAGTTGCCACGTCTCGCTTAAGTGTCTGTGATATTGAATTTTCCTTACCCGACTCGTCATTGTGCTCCTGTGCTCGAGAACTGTGACACAGGTAGAGGCTCCTGCGCAACTCAAGATTGTGGAACCACACCTGCAGGAATGTGTTGACGTAGCAGGTTGCACCCAAATTGGTCAGACCCACAAAGGTGTTCTGATAGAGACAGGCAGATAGACAAGTCAGTTGTTTTCTTTTCCAACACTGCCTTCTCTTGACATCAAAACATAGTACTCCTCCTCTATTAACCACCTAAGCCCTATATAATTCATGCAAGTAATAGCGAAAATTATTCTGCCTACACAGCCGTCATGTCTAGTATGAACTATCTAGTATGAGCGAATAGGGGAAGGGGATCAATGTCACGTGATTCCCTTGTTTGACCCTTTGTAGGGTCAAACAAAGGTGCACATTGGTCAAAAACCTGGATGTCTGTCTCAAAGAATAGTATCCACAAGCTCCCAACACGTCACATCGCTTGTAGATCTGCTATTTATCTATTTTTTGCATGCAATGACATGCCCAAAATAGGGACCACAGGTTGAAAGTGATTAAAATTGTCCATGACACTGTCAGACCATCTTGTTACCCCACCTTTGAACCCCAACCCAATGCTCAAGAAACCCTGAAGTGAGTAATCTGGCAACGACAGAGCTAACTGATGCTGGACTTGAGCAGCCTAACATTTCCATCATTTGGGACAGAGGTCAGGTGAGGCAGACGAAAACAATTACCATATCTCGACGCTCCGAATTTGGGTCATCGATGTTGTGGAAAGCATTCTCATCGATCTCTCCGAGCCATGCCTGTTCACCAATACCTACAAGGCAGTTAGGGTTTCCCTTGCAATTCCTCCTGCAAGCAATAGCAATGTCTGATTATAAACGCTGACACATAACACCATTATATCATGCTGTTTGACATAATGGAATTCATCCAAAAAAGTTCTGAGGCTTCATTTAACTTCACAACTTTACTGTGTAAGACAAGAGTTTAACATTAGTCACTATTGGAGGTGTTGGGGGTGTTGTGAATAGGTGCATGTCATGAATACAGCAGTGGTTCTCAAAGGTGGGTCTAGGGACTCTCAGTGGTCTTGATGGGGTTCTAAATTGACCCTCACAAGTCAGTAACTGTGACAGTATACACATGGAACCAAATGGACCCGTTATTTGTATACTGTCAGAGTTAAGGGGGGTCCTTGACATTTAAAAGTTTGAGAACCACTGAAATACAGTATAAACACATCACACCTGCACGTTCCTCTCTTGCAGGCCGCTAAATTGACACGATATGCCATCTCTATGTGCTCCTGGCAGATGTCCTCCGGTCTCACGCTTTCAACCCAGCGCCAAGCCGCTTTCTCCAGCTGTAGACGCGGTGCCATGATCCTTGTAACCCCGCAGCTCGGTGTGGGGGAGCCGGGCGAGAGAAGGTCGTGGATCCTAACGGCCCGTTTTCAACATATGCTAACGGGCTAACTGTGGCTAGCAATGAATGATATACCAACTTAACTAGCAGCTAAAATTCTAGCCGCTATGCTTTGTAACAAATAACGTCACCAATAATAATATCAAACGTCTAAACGTCTCTATAACAACACTTCACTTCTACATAGGAATACGACACAGATAAGACTAGTGGCATTTTATCTACCGCGTTAGCTACACATTTAGCCTGACCCGGCAAGCTATGCTAACGTTAGCGTTAGTCCCCCTTTCCCAGTGCATCGTTAACGTTAGTCAGCACTGCGCAGCATTTGGTCAAAGTGGAGCATCATAGTCGAGCCTTAATGTGCGTAGTGCATCTACTTCGGCAAAAAATATTTTTTTTTTCACATTTTATTGATAGTTTATTTTAGATTTAGCGCCCTTGCGTCAGTTTATAAATAAATTATTTCCTTGGTTGAAAAGCAACACGACGTACGCTGTTGACGTAGGCAGCGTCACGGTTGTTGTGACTGGAAGGTGTGTCCCCCCCCTTCTAGGCCCGATCAGTGCCATTCATTGACATCCAGGTGGCACCAGTTTTATCAAAGGGAACATCTGATGTCAGTGTCTCTCACACAGTTTACCAGAAGTAACTATAAATTTACGCTATCAAACGTAAACGTTGCTCCACAGCTGCAAAAGTGAATACTAAGTGGGCACTAGGGACATCTGGGCACCATATTTTTGGGATGACAGGGCACTTGGAGAGGTGGGCACCAGGACAACTGGGCACCAAAACCATCTGGGCACTAGGGACATGTGGGCACCTGGACGAGTGGGCACTTAGGGGTGGATATAACTGGGCACCTGGACGAGTCCCACTGAGCATTTCTCGGTCTAAAAGACGTATAAAACACGTCTAAATGGCCCCTATACGGCTAGGCTAAAACAGGTTTATAATTGGTCTACTGGTGAAAGTTTTTTAGCGGTATAGGTTTAGCCTAGCCGTTAAAGACGTCTATTCAACGTCTATATATATACCTCTTAGACGTCTAAATAACAGCTAATATACGTCTAAAGCTATATTTAGACGTTTGTTAAACGTTTATTTTTATATCAAATGTATAACCCATAGACGTCATTTAAACGTCTATTTAATTATAAGGATATGAATACTTATAATTAAACCCAGACGTTTAAATAAGATCTAAACTTATTAGCATTAGATAGACTACCTTTACAAGACATATATTCATTTAAAAGCCTCAATATTTAATGCAGATCCAGCTTCTCTATTTAAAAAAAAAATACTAAAGGGAACAAATTTAACCTGTTATCCTTACCTTGATAAATGTGGTAATGTAGTCCCAGGATGTTCTGACAATGTATTTACATTGTTATCTTTATGGATATTTTAAACAGCTTTGAGTGTAACACTAATGTCATTTGTACTGTACAACAGGATATAAATACATGTATTTATGTTAAGATTTGACTATCCCTCAACTACATTTCAATCACAACATGTTTCAACAATTTTTCAAAATTGAACTTTTTTATTCCTTAACTTATTTTTCTACTCATATTGAGTGAAACAATGGAGGTGCAGGTAAGAGTCAAGAACCAAACCAAATATAACAATTTGTTGAACTTTACTATACTTTGCTATAGACAAGCACACACACATATATATTTAACTATCATACACATGATCCCTCCCCACACACTCAGTTTATTACACACACTCTGCATCTGCGTAAATAGCAGGCAAGCAGCAGCCAGCTTCCCAAATGCACTTTGCCCAAAACTGTGAAAACATGCTGTGCTCTGAAATTGAATTAGAACTGCCTTAAGTTTTAGATAGGATTTAGAAACACGGCGGTATGTGCGTCTTCTGGGAGCTAAAGCAAACATAACTTGTAAGTTAATGCCTTTGAACACTGCCTCCAGGGACAAATCTAAGGCATTCTTCTTCTCACCATACCAATACTCATCAAATATATCTCCACATTCCACTTTGAAAGGTTAGGCCTACAGTATATCTTTGTCCTGAAAGAGGTATTTTTTAGAGCCTGTTAAAAATCCTTTTGATATTATCACTATCAATCCTCACAGGTTGATCAATTCTTGAAAGTGGCCAAAGAGCACAGAGATTGTGAAACAAAGCAAAAACTGCATTTCAAAGCAGTGACCTGGCTTAAAAATCTTGAAAATGATTGACCAGGAGAATAAAAGTGTGACAGCAACATTATGAAATGGCTTGCAGCAACAAAGAAACACACAAGGCTAGGAACATGCATGCATGACACACACACACACACACACACACACACACACACACACACACACACACACACACACACACACACCCACACCCACACCCACACACACACACACACACACACACACACACACACACACACACAGGATTATGGTGGTATGGTGCAGACTTCAAATTTTCAAGGGGTGAGTAATCGATAGTCATTTTGGGGTCCTTGGGGTCCTTGTCCTTGGCCTCTTGTACCCCCCCCTGCCACTTCGAGCTGGCGCCTGCTTGAAGTGGTCGGCTATTGAGGCGCTGACCTGGGCCTCCGTTGCCTCTGCAAAATTCTGCCGAACAGCTTCTGCAATCAAAACAATGACAAATATCTACACTCAGACTTGACAGTAGCCATTACAGAGATTGCCACATATAGTCCAGACAAATTGTCATTTGTTAATGTATGTCATCATGTCAGTCACACATTTATAACATGAAGAAGCATCAACAAAGAACTAGCACAGACAATTGTTCTATTTACCCTGTGTTACGGCCCTAGCCGTATGGTTATATTATGTGTGGTTATATTTTGGTTATATGTCTGTGCTATGTGTGGCTTGTGTTATATTGTTGTCTTTCTGTGTTCCATATAAGGTCATGAGTGGTGGTGGAAGCTGTGAGTCTGAGTCTGGGTGTGGTGCTGGTATGAGTGAGTGAGTGATTGCCTTCCAGCTGTCCAGATTGACAGGTCCAGCCTCTGGCCCTGTTCTCCTGCTCCCATTCGTCGCCCCTTTGTCTCCGCCCTAGCCAGGGCTGGCTGTTCTCTGAAGCTCACCTACAAAAGCTCATTCTGCTCTGTCTGTCATGGGGACTGGTTGCTCTCACTTGAAAGAGCTGCAGAGATTCAATCCCTCTGTCTCCCCGAACCCATGTAGCCTGGTCTGATCTGTTCTGTTTTGTTTTGTTTCTGTTTCTTTGCCTTCTGTTTGTTCATTTGTCCATCAGTGACTTTTGATTCAATCAGTTATTTTGTTTGTTCTTTAGCTACTTCTGTTTGCCCTTCAGTTATACCTTTCAGTTTCTTAGTTTAATCTATAATTTAATTATAGTTAAACTTGTTGCTTTTTGTCCAGTATTATTTTGAGTTAAGCATTATCTTGTAACTATTTGTCCACTTCCATTATTTCTTGTATTTAGTTATTCACTCGCCTTGTAGGGGTGTTTGGTCTTTTTGTTGGTTAAACCACTTTGTTTTTGTATATTCTTTAGTTAGGTAAGTAAGTTTAGTAAATGTATATTTTTCTTTTGTTAGGTTTAGGTTAGGGGTAATTTTCTTTATTAGGCAGCCTTTTTACAAATGTAAACCGGCACACTGAAGTTCTTTGGCACTGGTGAAAAAAGACAAAAAGAGTTTGAAATCTCTGCATAAAAAAAGGAAATAAAAACAATCCATTTTTGAAAGCGACTTTGTCCTCCATTATTATGTCACCTCCCCTACCCTAGACAGGGGGTCGTAACACCCTGGATGAGGGAAAAGAAGTTTGTACTCTTTGAACGCCCTCTTTTTTTGCTGCCCACCACCGGACATATTGTATTTCCGCATCAGGCCATTGGTGAAAAGTCTGAAACAGATTTTTTTTTAAAGCAGATACATTCTCAACAGCATGCGCTAGCAGCTTGTAATGAAGACAATGTATATGGAACAGCAATAATACACTGACTACCACATTGGACCCCCCCCCCCCCCCCCCACATTATATTTCTTTTTCTACAGTGTCATGTTATTAAACTTCAATTTGTATTCATACCTGTCCAGGATCTTTCTTGTACATGCCCTCACGTCGTACCCCCCAATGTGGGACAGCTTTGAAATCTGTATGATATTACAAATTATCAACATTGATGTAATCGTTTTGAATTCAAATTATTTAAAGCATATCCTTTTTTGTATTTACCATTGAACGTCGGAATCGTTGCTTCTCCAGCTCCTTAGACATGAGGTTGAACTCCTCCTCGTCGTCTATTGGCAACGCTCCACCCTCATCATCACTTTCTCCCCGATTGTTGAGTGTCCTCAATTCATCGAGGATCTCCAACAGCGTCTCCACAACGACCTTCTGAAACTCTGAGTAAAAAAACAAAATATTAACCTAAACACTTGCCTTAACAGATATGACCACTTTATATCAAATTATTTTAAAACCTTAAAATACTTCCATTCTTACTTTTCTCGGGCATAGGGTAGTCGTACACCTTCTTCTTTGCTGTTAAATTATAGAATGAAACAATAAATGTTGTATTAAAGGTTGAGAGTCTGGTGTGGCTGGCTATGTGATGCTGCTTTACTTTTGGCTTGTCAATACATCAAATTAATTGTTTTCCAAGATCAAAATCTTCCTCTCTCCCCCCCAGTAAGATCACTGCCAAACTTGATAAAAATGTACCTTTTGTAATCCTGGGACTTTTTGGCCCTCTACTTCCAACACGCTTTCCTGATGGTGAAAGACAAGCCAATTACATTTCATACTTGCGACATCACTATTTAAGATAGTCAATCTGTACCTTGTGGGGTCTGGCCATTTCTGAAGACTGACGGTCTATTTGGTGGGCTAGGAGTCTCTGTTGAGAGAGGGCTAGGAGTCTCTGTTGGGGGAGGGGGTAAAGGAAGTAACTCATCTTACAAAGTCACCAGTTACACTGTATATCACTGTGAAACTAAATACTTTTTTACCTTGTTGAGTCCTTTGCCTTGGACTCCTTCGACTTGGAGTGCGATGCCCTGTTGAGGGCAAAACAAATCAAATTGCACATCTTAATCACACCATCGTCATCACTGTTACAGCAAATACAAATCTATCTTTGATAGTCCTGTTTCTTTGATTGAAACTATAGCCACGGTCCACTGGGGTGGAAAACAATTACATTATACATCCAAATTAAATCTTTGCTATGCCATCTCAAAATCTGTCAGCCTTGCCATCTACACTTACAGTTTGATCTCTGTGAGAGAACATCCCTGGCTAAGTCTAGTAAGCCGGATGTTGCTGTCATCTGCAACAACAAAAAAAATGTTTTAATGTTACAGCTTTCACATACAGATCTATTATATAATCAAATAAAATGTAAAACATTTTTCTCTGTACTGCGAATATCATCTGTTGATGACGAAAACTTCAGTCGCCGACTGCACAATCACCCTTGTGATCACCTCTGTACTCAGAACACCTACCTTGTGGGGTTCCAGCTCTTCCACCTCCACGTTTAACTGTTTGGGGGGGGGGGGGGGCAATTAAATTTCTTATTAACAGTCACCATTGTGATCTCTGCTATAATCAATAGAATTTACCTTGTGGGGTCCTGGCTCGAGTCAGTACTGGACTGCGTCTAACTGTGGGGGGGGGGGGGGGGGGGGGGGGGGGGGGGCATACAGTAGTATTGAATAAAATACACTGTATTAGTGATATTAGTTCTGGCCATGCCAGGCTAAGTGAGTGAGTCTGTTAGTTAGTTAATGAATTAGTGAGTTAGTCAGTATGTTTGTTAGTTAGTGAGTTAGTTAGTGAGTTAGTCAGTATGTTTATTAGTTAGTTAGTAAGTCTGTTTGTTAATTAGTAAATTAGTTAGTTAGTCAATATGTTAGTAAGTTTGTCAGTTTGTTAGTTAGTTTTGGGAACAACATTAGTACCTCTAAAGCAGTGTTTCCAAAACTGGGGTTTGGGACAGTGGTGTGTTCTAAGTTTTTTCGGAGGGTATACGATACGATGCGCGTGGTCGTGGGTATACACTCGAACGTTTTCAATGAAATGGTTATTAGACTGTATGCGCTTTTCCCCCAAAAAATCTGGACTGTATACGGCATATACAGCGTGTAACGGTAGAACACACTACTGGTTTGGGACCCCCAGGGGGTCCCCAGATGATTAGCTTAATGGGCAACATTGTTTACTCACTCATTAAACAAACCAACATACAGTATAAGCGCATACAGGGTATCTGCACATTTATAATGTTACAATTTAATGACTTTAAAGACCTTTTTAAAACCAAATTGATAAATATTACGTAAGAAAGAGGCAAACATTGTGAAAATAGTCGATCTACAAGCTCACAACGCCTCACACTGAGAGGCGTTGTGAGCTTGTAGATCGGCTATTTTCACAATGTTTATCCATGGAACCGAGTCAAACTAAATGTAATGCCTACATCTCCAAGTCCAAGTGCTGGTCAGGGTGGGGGGTCCCCAGTTCAGATGTGATTATTTTGGGGGGTACCTGTAAATGACTACACTTACAAATACACTTTTAACCTAAATGTAACCATCAGGACACCTCAGGGACTTGAACCCCGTCCTAGTGAACCAGGAGTGCCATACCAGTGTCTTTTACCTCTTTGACTCATTTACAGGCAGTGGCGGGAACATTACTCAATTTCTTTACTTAAGTAAAAGTATCAATACTGCAATGTAGAAGTACTCTGTTGAAAGTAAAAGTCCGGAATTCAAAATGTACTAAAGTGCCAAAAGTAGAAAGTACTCATTATGCAGATCCCATTTCACAAAGTTTTCGAATGTATAAAATGCATAAAAATCTTTTTTGAAAATAGCAGATCTACAAGCTCACAATGCGTCGCATCGCGACGTCCATATACATTATATCACAATATACTAAAGGTCATTTGTACAACGTTTTTCCGATGTACGGCACTCAGCTTTTGGAAGCGAGTTTAAATCAGTGGTTCTGGGACTTTTTCGTGCCAAGGATCCCCAAATTGATACATATATATATATATTTGGCCACTGACCCCCCCCCCCCCCCCCATCTGAAAATGTTTTTAAAATCTAAAATCAAAATGACACAGATCCTTTCCCGGTTTTAATGGGTTAAATGGCCTGTCTTGGTTTAAAGCCCACTCACCACGACAAGGTGCAGGCCGAGAGTGGGGACACCCCCACCTCCCCCCTCTGTGGGGGGGGGGTGGGGATTGGGGGGTTGGGGGTGGTGGGGGGATTGCAAACAGACGTACACGGACGCCACATACATTACAAACAGACGTATTACATATATTACAATATATTACAAACAGAAGTAAATATATATTAAATATATTACAATATAATACAAACAGAAGTAAATATATATTACATATATTACAATATAATACAAACAGAAGTAAATACATATTACATATTACAATATATTACAAACATAAGTGAGAATCAGGCTTCTTCTTCTTTCGTTTATCATCATTAGATGTCCAGCTCAATAACGTGCAGCCACGCCCTCATCTCGGATCCCACATCAAAGCGGCCGGCCTACGATGGTGGTCTGTACAGGACACAGAGGTGATTATGTGATCGGCAGATCGGCAGGGTTCTGGATACAGGGCTGCAGGCTCTGGATACATTTCAGACTTACACGGACGTCACATTTATTACAAATAGACGTAAACAGATATTACATATATTACAATATATTACAAACAGAAGTAAATAGATATTACATATATTACAATATATAACGAACAAAAATAAATCATTATTACACTTATTACAATATATTACAAGGAGAAGTGAGACTCAGGCTTCTTCTTTCGTTTATCATCATTAGATGTCCAGCTCAAGGTCGTGCAGCCACGCCCTCATCTCGGGTCCCACATCAAAGAGGCCGGCCTCCGATGGTGGTCTGTACAGGACTAAGAGGTGATTATGTGATCGGCAGATAGGCAGGGTTCTGGATACAGGGCTGCAGGCTCTGGATACAAAGTTATGGATACAGGGTTCTGGATACGGGGCTGCAGGCTCTGGATACAAAGTTATGGATACAGGGTTCTGGATACGGGGCTGCAGAGGACGTTGCAGAGACCAATCAGTCATCCATCCCGTCTGTCGAAGTGTCCTATCCATCCATCCACCCCGTCGGTCGAAGTGTCCTATCCATCCATCCCGTCTGTCGAAGTGTCCTATCCATCCATCCATCCTCCGTCGGTCTAAGTGTCCTATCCATCCATCCATCCCCTCTGTCGAAGTGTCCTATCCATCCATCCATCCCGTCTGTCGAAGTGTCCTATCCATCCATCCATCCCGTCTGTCGAAGTGTCCTATCCATCCATCCACCCCGTCGGTCGAAGTGTCCTATCCATCCATCCCGTCTGTCGAAGTGTCCTATCCATCCTCCGTCGGTCGAAGTGTCCTATCCATCCTCCGTCGGTCGAAGTGTCCTATCCATCCTCCGTCGGTCGAAGTGTCCTATCCATCCATCCACCCCGTCGGTCGAAGTGTCCTATCCATCCATCCCGTCGGTCGAAGTGTCCTATCCATCCATCCCGTCTGTCGAAGTGTCCTATCCATCCATCCCGTCTGTCGAAGTGTCCTATCCATCCATCCCGTCTGTCGAAGTGTCCTATCCATCCATCCATCCCGTCTGTCGAAGTGTCCTATCCATCCATCCATCCCGTCTGTCGAAGTGTCCTATCCATCCATCCATCCCGTCGGTCGAAGTGTCCTATCCATCCATCCATCCCGTCTGTCGAAGTGTCCTATCCATCCATCCATCCCGTCGGTCGAAGTGTCCTATCCATCCATCCACCCCGTCTGTCGAAGTGTCCTATCCATCCATCCATCCCGTCGGTCGAAGTGTCCTATCCATCAATCCATCCCGTCGGTCGAAGTGTCCTATCCATCCATCCACCCCGTGGGTCGAAGTGTCCTATCCATCCATCCACCCCGTCTGCGGAAGTGTCCTATCCATCCATCCATCCCATCTGTCGAAGTGTCCTATCCATCCATCCTGTCTGTCGAAGTGTCCTATCCATCCATCCCGTCTGTCGAAGTGTCCTATCCATCCTTCCATCCCGTCGGTCGAAGTGTCCTATCCATCCATCCATCCCGTCTATGTAAGTGTCCTATCCATCCATCCCGTCGGTCGAAGTGTCCTATCCATCCATCCCGTCGGTCGAAGTGTCCTATCCATCCATCCATCCCGTCTATGTAAGTGTCCTATCCATCCATCCATCCCGTCGGTCGAAGTGTCCTATCCATCCATCCATCCCGTCTATGTAAGTGTCCTATCCATCCATCCATCCCGTCGGTCGAAGTGTCTTATCCATCCATCCACCCCGTCGGTCGAAGTGTCTTATCCATCCATCCACCCCGTCGGTCGAAGTGTCCTATCCATCCATCCATCCCGTCGGTCGAAGTGTCTTATCCATCCATCCATCCCGTCGGTCGAAGTGTCCTATCCATCCATCTATCCCGTCGGTCGAAGTGTCCTATCCATCCATCCATCCTGTCGGTCGAAGTGTCCTATCCATCCATCCATCCCGTCGGTCGAAGTGTCCTATCCATCCATCCCGTCGGTCGAAGTGTCCTATCCATCCATCCCGTCGGTCGAAGTGTCCTATCCATCGATCCATCCCGTCGGTCGAAGTGTCCTATCCATCCATCCCGTCGGTCGAAGTGTCCTATCCATCCATCCATCCCGTCGGTCGAAGTGTCCTATCCATTCATCCATCCCGTCTGTCGAAGTGTCCTATCCATCCATCGTTGGTCGAAGTGTCCTATCCATCCATCCATCCCGTCGGTCGAAGTGTCCTATCCATCCATCCATCCCGTCGGTCGAAGTGTCCTATCCATCCATCTACCCCGTCTGTCGAAGTGTCCTATCCATCCATCCATCCCGTCTGTCGAAGTGTCCTATCCATCCATCCCGTCGGTCGAAGTGTCCTATCCATCCATCCATCCCGTCGGTCGAAGTGTCCTATCCATCCATCCACCCCGTCTGTCGAAGTGTCCTATCCATCCATCCATCCCGTCTATGTAAGTGTCCTATCCATCCATCCATCCCGTCGGTCGAAGTGTCCTATCCATCCATCCCGTCGGTCGAAGTGTCCTATCCATCCATCCATCCCGTCTGTCGAAGTGTCCTATCCATCCATCCATCCCGTCTGTCGAAGTTTCCTATCCATCCATCCACCCCGTCGGTCGAAGTGTCCTATCCATCCATCCACCCCGTCGGTCGAAGTGTCCTATCCATCCATCCATCCCGTCTGTCGATGTGTCCTATCCATCCATCCACCCCGTCGGTCGAAGTGTCCTATCCATCCATCCATCCCGTCTGTCGAAGTGTCCTATCCATCCATCCATCCCGTCTGTCGAAGTGTCCTATCCATCCATCCACCCCGTCTGTCGAAGTGTCCTATCCATCCATCCACCCCGTCGGTCGATAGTGTCCTATCCATCCATCCATCCCGTCTGTCGAAGTGTCCTATCCATCCATCCACCTCGTCTGTCGAAGTGTCCTATCCATCCATCCATCCCGTCTGTCGAAGTGTCCTATCCATCCATCCACCCCGTTTGTCGAAGTGTCCTATCCATCCATCCATCCCGTCTGTCGAAGTGTCCTATCCATCCATCCCGTCTGTCGAAGTGTCCTATCCATCCAACCCGTCGGTCGAAGTGTCCTATCCATCCATCCACCCCATCTGTAGAAAAGTCCTACCCATCCATCCATCCCGTCTGTCGAAGTGTCCTATCCATCCATCCACCCCGTCTGTCGAAGTGTCCTATCCATCCATCCATCCCGTCTGTCGAAGTGTCCTATCCATCCATCCCGTCTGTCGAAGTGTCCTATCCATCCATCCCGTCTGTTGAAGTGTCCTATCCATCCAACCCGTCGGTCGAAGTGTCCTATCCATCCATCCACCCCGTCTGTCGAAATGTCCTATCCATCCATCCATCCCGTCTGTCGAAGTGTCCTATCCATCCATCCACCCCGTCTGTCGAAGTGTCCTATCCATCCATCCACCCCGTCTGTCGAAGTGTCCTATCCATCCATCCACCCCGTCAGTCGAAGTGTCCTATCATCCATCCACCCCGTCTGTCGAAGTGTCCTATCCATCCATCCATCCCGTCGGTCGAAGTGTCCTATCCATCCATCCATCCCGTCGGTCGAAGTGTCCTATCCATCCATCCATTCCGTATGTCGAAGTGTCCTATCCATCCATCGTTGGTCGAAGTGTCCTATCCATCCATCCATCTATCCCGTCTGTCGAAGTGTCCTATCCATCCATCCCGTTGGTCGAAGTGTCCTATCCGTCCATCCACCCCGTCGGTCGAACTGTCCTATCCATCCATCCACCCCGTCTGTCGAAGTGTCCTATCCATCCATCCACCCCATCTGTCGAAGTGTCCTATCCATCCATCCCGTCGGTCGAAGTGTCCTATCCATCCATCCACCCCGTTGGTCGATAGTGTCCTATCCATCCCGTCTGTCGAAGTGTCCTATCCATCCATCCACCCCGTCTGTCGAAGTGTCCTATCCATCCATCCACCCCGTCTGTCGAAGTGTCCTATCCATCCATCCATCCCGTCTGTCGAAGTGTCTTAGCCATCCATCCAACCCGTCTGTCGAAGTGTCCTATCCATCCATCCATCCCGTCTGTCGAAGTGTCCTATCCATCCATCCATCCCGTCTGTCGAAGTGTCTTATCCATCCATCCACCCCGTCGGTCGAGGTGTCCTATCCATCCATCCACCACGTCTGTCGAAGTGTCCTATCATCCATCCACCCCGTCGGTCGAAGTGTCCTATCCATCCCGTCGGTCGAAGTGTCCTATCCATCCATCCATCCCGTCGGTCGAAGTGTCCTATCCATCCATCCCGTCGGTCGAAGTGTCCTATCCATCCATCCACCCCGTCTGTCGAAGTGTCCTATCCATCCATCCACCCCGTCTGTCGAACTGTCCTATCCATCCATCCTCCCCGTCTGTCGAAGTGTCCTATCCATCCAACTACCCCGTCTGTCGAAGTGTCCTATTCATCCATCCCGCCTGTCGAAGTGTCCTATCCATCCATCCATCCCGTCGGTCGAAGTGTCCTATCCATCCATCCATCCCGTTGGTCGAAGTGTCCTATCCATCCATCCATCCCGTCTGTCGAAGTGTCCTATCCATCCATCCATCCCGTCTGTCGAAGTGTCCTATCCATCCATCGTTGGTCGAAGTGTCCTATCCGTCCATCCATCCATCCCGTCTGTCGAAGTGTCCTATCCATCCATCCCGTCGGTCGAAGTGTCCTATCCATCCATCCACCCCGTCGGTCGAAATGTCCTATCCATCCATCCACCCCGTCGGTCGATGTGTCCTATCCATCCATCCACCCCGTCGGTCGAAGTGTCCTATCCATCCATCCCGTCTGTCGAAATGTCCTATCCATCCATCCACCCCGTCTGTCGAAGTGTCCTATCCATCCATCCATCCCGTCTGTCGAAGTGTCCTATCCATCCATCCACCCCGTCTGTCGAAGTGTCCTATCCATCCATCCACCCCGTCGGTCGATAGTGTCCTATCCATCCATCCACCCCGTCTGTCGAAGTGTCCTATCCATCCATCCACCCCGTCTGTCGAAGTGTCCTATCCATCCATCCACCCCGTCTGTCGAAGTGTCCTATCCATCCATCCATCCCGTCGGTCGAAGTGTCTTATCTATCCATCCATCCCGTCGGTCGAAGTGTCCTATCCATCCATCCACCCCGTCTGTCGAAGTGTCCTATCCATCCATCCAACCCGTCTGTCGAAGTGTCCTATCCATCCATCCACCCCGTCTGTCGAAGTGTCCTATCCATCCATCCACCCCATCTGTCGAAGTGTCCTATCCATCCATCCATCCATCCATCCCGTCGGTCGAAGTGTCCTATCCATCCATCCACCCCGTTGGTCGATAGTGTCCTATCCATCCCGTCTGTCGAAGTGTCCTATCCATCCATCCACCCCGTCTGTCGAAGTGTCCTATCCATCCATCCACCCCGTCTGTCGAAGTGTCCTATCCATCCATCCATCCCGTCTGTCGAAGTGTCTTAGCCATCCATCCAACCCGTCTGTCGAAGTGTCCTATCCATCCATCCATCCCGTCTGTCGAAGTGTCTTATCCATCCATCCACCCCGTCTGTCGAGGTGTCCTATCCATCCATCCACCACGTCTGTCGAAGTGTCCTATCCATCCATCCACCCCGTCGGTCGAAGTGTCCTATCCATCCCGTCTGTCGAAGTGTCCTATCCATCCATCCATCCCGTCGGTCGAAGTGTCCTATCCATCCATCCCGTCGGTCGAAGTGTCCTATCCATCCATCCACCCCGTCTGTCGAAGTGTCCTATCCATCCATCCACCCCGTCTGTCGAAGTGTCCTATCCATCCATCCTCCCCGTCTGTCGAAGTGTCCTATCCATCCAACTACCCCGTCTGTCGAAGTGTCCTATTCATCCATCCCGCCTGTCGAAGTGTCCTATCCATCCATCCATCCCGTCGGTCGAAGTGTCCTATCCATCCATCCATCCCGTCGGTCGAAGTGTCCTATCCATCCATCCATCCCGTCGGTCGAAGTGTCCTATCCATCCATCCATCCCGTCTGTCGAAGTGTCCTATCCATCCATCGTTGGTCGAAGTGTCCTATCCGTCCATCCATCCATCCCGTCTGTCGAAGTGTCCTATCCATCCATCCCGTCGGTCGAAGTGTCCTATCCATCCATCCACCCCGTCGGTCGAAATGTCCTATCCATCCATCCACCCCGTCGGTCGATGTGTCCTATCCATCCATCCACCCCGTCGGTCGAAGTGTCCTATCCATCCATCCCGTCTGTCGAAATGTCCTATCCATCCATCCACCCCGTCTGTCGAAGTGTCCTATCCATCCATCCATCCCGTCTGTCGAAGTGTCCTATCCATCCATCCACCCCGTCTGTCGAAGTGTCCTATCCATCCATCCACCCCGTCGGTCGATAGTGTCCTATCCATCCATCCACCCCGTCTGTCGAAGTGTCCTATCCATCCATCCACCCCGTCTGTCGAAGTGTCCTATCCATCCATCCACCCCGTCTGTCGAAGTGTCCTATCCATCCATCCATCCCGTCGGTCGAAGTGTCTTATCTATCCATCCATCCCGTCGGTCGAAGTGTCCTATCCATCCATCCACCCCGTCTGTCGAAGTGTCCTATCCATCCATCCAACCCGTCTGTCGAAGTGTCCTATCCATCCATCCACCCCGTCTGTCGAAGTGTCCTATCCATCCATCCACCCCATCTGTCGAAGTGTCCTATCCATCCATCCATCCATCCATCCCGTCGGTCGAAGTGTCCTATCCATCCATCCACCCCGTTGGTCGATAGTGTCCTATCCATCCCGTCTGTCGAAGTGTCCTATCCATCCATCCACCCCGTCTGTCGAAGTGTCCTATCCATCCATCCACCCCGTCTGTCGAAGTGTCCTATCCATCCATCCATCCCGTCTGTCGAAGTGTCTTAGCCATCCATCCAACCCGTCTGTCGAAGTGTCCTATCCATCCATCCATCCCGTCTGTCGAAGTGTCTTATCCATCCATCCACCCCGTCTGTCGAGGTGTCCTATCCATCCATCCACCACGTCTGTCGAAGTGTCCTATCCATCCATCCACCCCGTCGGTCGAAGTGTCCTATCCATCCCGTCTGTCGAAGTGTCCTATCCATCCATCCATCCCGTCGGTCGAAGTGTCCTATCCATCCATCCCGTCGGTCGAAGTGTCCTATCCATCCATCCACCCCGTCTGTCGAAGTGTCCTATCCATCCATCCACCCCGTCTGTCGAAGTGTCCTATCCATCCATCCTCCCCGTCTGTCGAAGTGTCCTATCCATCCAACTACCCCGTCTGTCGAAGTGTCCTATTCATCCATCCCGCCTGTCGAAGTGTCCTATCCATCCATCCATCCCGTCGGTCGAAGTGTCCTATCCATCCATCCATCCCGTCGGTCGAAGTGTCCTATCCATCCATCCATCCCGTCGGTCGAAGTGTCCTATCCATCCATCCATCCCGTCTGTCGAAGTGTCCTATCCATCCATCGTTGGTCGAAGTGTCCTATCCGTCCATCCATCCATCCCGTCTGTCGAAGTGTCCTATCCATCCATCCCGTCGGTCGAAGTGTCCTATCCATCCATCCATCCCGTCGGTCGAAGTGTCCTATCCATCCATCCACCCCGTCGGTCGATGTGTCCTATCCATCCATCCACCCCGTCGGTCGAAGTGTCCTATCCATCCATCCCGTCTGTCGAAGTGTCCTATCCATCCATCCACCCCGTCTGTCGAAGTGTCCTATCCATCCATCCATCCCGTCTGTCGAAGTGTCCTATCCATCCATCCATCCCGTCTGTCGAAGTGTCCTATCCATCCATCCATCCCGTCTGTCGAAGTTTCCTATCCATCCATCCACCCCGTCGGTCGAAGTGTCCTATCCATCCATCCATCCCGTCTGTCGATGTGTCCTATCCATCCATCCATCCACCCCGTCGGTCGAAGTGTCCTATCCATCCATCCAACCTGTCTGTCGAAGTGTCCTATCCATCCATCCATCCCGTCTGTCGAAGTGTCCTATCCATCCATCCATCCCGTCTGTCGAAGTGTCCTATCCATCCATCCATCCCGTCTGTCGAAGTGTCCTATCCATCCATCCACCCCGTCTGTCGAAGTGTCCTATCCATCCATCCACCCCGTCGGTCGATAGTGTCCTATCCATCCATCCACCCCGTCTGTCGAAGTGTCCTATCCATCCATCCACCCCGTCTGTCGAAGTGTCCTATCCATCCATCCATCCATCCCGTCGGTCGAAGTGTCCTATCCATCCATCCACCCCGTTGGTCGATAGTGTCCTATCCATCCCGTCTGTCGAAGTGTCCTATCCATCCATCCACCCCGTCTGTCGAAGTGTCCTATCCATCCATCTACCCCGTCTGTCGAAGTGTCCTATCCATCCATCCATCCCGTCTGTCGAAGTGTCTTAGCCATCCATCCAACCCGTCTGTCGAAGTGTCCTATCCATCCATCCATCCCGTCTGTCGAAGTGTCCTATCCATCCATCCATCCCGTCTGTCGAAGTGTCTTATCCATCCATCCACCCCGTCGGTCGAGGTGTCCTATCCATCCATCCACCACGTCTGTCGAAGTGTCCTATCATCCATCCACCCCGTCGGTCGAAGTGTCCTATCCATCCCGTCGGTCGAAGTGTCCTATCCATCCATCCATCCCGTCGGTCGAAGTGTCCTATCCATCCATCCATCCCGTCTGTCGAAGTGTCCTATCCATCCATCCATCCCGTCTGTCGAAGTTTCCTATCCATCCATCCACCCCGTCGGTCGAAGTGTCCTATCCATCCATCCACCCCGTCTGTCGAAGTGTCCTATCCATCCATCCACCCCGTCTGTCGAAGTGTCCTATCCATCCATCCACCCCGTCTGTCGAAGTGTCCTATCATCCATCCACCCCGTCTGTCGAAGTGTCCTATCCATCCATCCATCCCGTCGGTCGAAGTGTCCTATCCATCCATCCATCCCGTCGGTCGAAGTGTCCTATCCATCCATCCATTCCGTATGTCGAAGTGTCCTATCCATCCATCGTTGGTCGAAGTGTCCTATCCATCCATCCATCTATCCCGTCTGTCGAAGTGTCCTATCCATCCATCCCGTTGGTCGAAGTGTCCTATCCGTCCATCCACCCCGTCGGTCGAAGTGTCCTATCCATCCATCCACCCCGTCTGTCGAAGTGTCCTATCCATCCATCCATCCCGTCGGTCGAAGTGTCTTATCTATCCATCCATCCCGTCGGTCGAAGTGTCCTATCCATCCATCCACCCCGTCTGTCGAAGTGTCCTATCCATCCATCCAACCCGTCTGTCGAAGTGTCCTATCCATCCATCCACCCCGTCTGTCGAAGTGTCCTATCCATCCATCCACCCCATCTGTCGAAGTGTCCTATCCATCCATCCATCCATCCCGTCGGTCGAAGTGTCCTATCCATCCATCCACCCCGTTGGTCGATAGTGTCCTATCCATCCCGTCTGTCGAAGTGTCCTATCCATCCATCCACCCCGTCTGTCGAAGTGTCCTATCCATCCATCCATCCCGTCTGTCGAAGTGTCTTAGCCATCCATCCAACCCGTCTGTCGAAGTGTCCTATCCATCCATCCATCCCGTCTGTCGAAGTGTCCTATCCATCCATCCATCCCGTCTGTCGAAGTGTCTTATCCATCCATCCACCCCGTCGGTCGAGGTGTCCTATCCATCCATCCACCACGTCTGTCGAAGTGTCCTATCATCCATCCACCCCGTCGGTCGAAGTGTCCTATCCATCCCGTCGGTCGAAGTGTCTTATCTATCCATCCATCCCGTCGGTCGAAGTGTCCTATCCATCCATCCACCCCGTCTGTCGAAGTGTCCTATCCATCCATCCAACCCGTCTGTCGAAGTGTCCTATCCATCCATCCACCCCGTCTGTCGAAGTGTCCTATCCATCCATCCACCCCATCTGTCGAAGTGTCCTATCCATCCATCCATCCATCCCGTCGGTCGAAGTGTCCTATCCATCCATCCACCCCGTTGGTCGATAGTGTCCTATCCATCCCGTCTGTCGAAGTGTCCTATCCATCCATCCACCCCGTCTGTCGAAGTGTCCTATCCATCCATCCATCCCGTCTGTCGAAGTGTCTTAGCCATCCATCCAACCCGTCTGTCGAAGTGTCCTATCCATCCATCCATCCCGTCTGTCGAAGTGTCCTATCCATCCATCCATCCCGTCTGTCGAAGTGTCTTATCCATCCATCCACCCCGTCGGTCGAGGTGTCCTATCCATCCATCCACCACGTCTGTCGAAGTGTCCTATCATCCATCCACCCCGTCGGTCGAAGTGTCCTATCCATCCCGTCGGTCGAAGTGTCCTATCCATCCATCCATCCCGTCGGTCGAAGTGTCCTATCCATCCATCCCGTCGGTCGAAGTGTCCTATCCATCCATCCACCCCGTCTGTCGAAGTGTCCTATCCATCCATCCACCCCGTCTGTCGAAGTGTCCTATCCATCCATCCTCCCCGTCTGTCGAAGTGTCCTATCCATCCAACTACCCCGTCTGTCGAAGTGTCCTATTCATCCATCCCGCCTGTCGAAGTGTCCTATCCATCCATCCATCCATCCCGTCGGTCGAAGTGTCCTATCCATCCATCCATCCCGTCGGTCGAAGTGTCCTATCCATCCATCCATCCCGTCGGTCGAAGTGTCCTATCCATCCATCCATCCCGTCGGTCGAAGTGTCCTATCCATCCATCCATCCCGTCTGTCGAAGTGTCCTATCCATCCATCCATCCCGTCTGTCGAAGTGTCCTATCCATCCATCGTTGGTCGAAGTGTCCTATCCGTCCATCCATCCATCCCGTCTGTCGAAGTGTCCTATCCATCCATCCCGTCGGTCGAAGTGTCCTATCCATCCATCCACCCCGTCTGTCGAAGTGTCCTATCCATCCATCCACCCCGTCGGTCGAAGTATCCTATCCATCCATCCGTGGAACGTGAGAACCATGTATGAGACATTACAAGTGGCAGCAATGATGAGGAACTACCAGTTGGTTCATGTAGAAAGTGAACTTTCCCAACACTGGCTACACTTGGTTGGTACAGATGATAAGATTATGACTATGGCATAAGTGGCATTCATCTTTATGGGTCAGTATTTATATTGTATTTGTTATTAGTGTCTTATGTCCTCTGAAACAATGTGGTTTATAGTGAGAACTTGTTTATATACTTTTAAACTGAAGATGATGGTCAATGTTGATGATAATTTGGGGGAAATTACAATAGTATATTGTGTTATCAACTATTAATTAATTTCCCAGTCCCCACTGCGCTGGAGGAGTGACACATGCTTAATTGATTTGACTAATTCATTATTGGAAGCAGTTGTATTCCAGAATATTTGGGGACGATCCTCCACTCTGTGTCAGGAAATGTATTCCTGCTGCTGTAGATCTGCCATGCTGCATTATCATGCATAGTACATAATTACCTCAGTTATCAAACTGCAAGATTTTTGATTGAAGAAAACATTTGAATTCAGATCATAGTTTTACTGCAAAACATGGTGTTATTCTGTGAAATGTTTTGAAAAGGAAATCCCACAGCCTTCAGGTCTATGTCAGCTTGTCAGCTTCTTGAAGTGCGCATGGTACTTTATTTCCCTGTGTTTAACTTAAGGCAGAATTGCAGTCTTATGTGGTTGCTGTGCATCTGCCTCCAGGCACCACTTTATGTCGGGGAGGGGGGGCGAATTTGCACTAACAATTAAATGAAAAATAAATTTGAACCATTTAACCGTTGGTATTATCTGGTTACAAATGTCTTAACAGTTACCGGTTAAACGGTTAACCATGAACATTTGGTTATTTTCTTTTGTTTTCATAGGCCTGTGGCCCCCGACCTCAATTCATTTAACAATTTTGGGCCCCTGTCTAATCTAGTTGAATGCCCCTGGCCTAGTATGTCGAGGCGATAATCTCTCATCGTCTTCAGCACCTGGTCCAATCTGGGTCAAGAAAGAAAGAAAAATGCTCATTAGATTGTTCATAAAATAATAATAATAATGTGAACGGAACGAAATGACCAGGTCCAGGCCTGGATTTACAGAGGCTTATGTCTAAAAATATATTGAATGCAAATTCTCTCTCTCTCACACACACACACACACACACACACAAAATAACAGCCACAACACTACCAACATAGTCATACTCCAACCTGAAAGAAACGTGTTAGGGTTAGGGTTACACTACCAACATAGTCATACTACAACCTGAAAGAAACGTGTTAGGGTTAGGGTTACACTACCAACATAGTCATACTACAACCTGAAAGAAACGTGTTAGGGTTAGGGTTACACTACCAACATAGTCATACTCCAACCTGAAAGAAACGTGTTAGGGTTAGGGTTACACTACCAACATAGTCATACTACAACCTGAAAGAAACGTGTTAGGGTTACACTACCAACATAGTCATACTACAACCTGAAAGAAACGTGTTAGGGTTACACTACCAACATAGTCGTACTACACCCTGAAAAAAACTACCTTCTAGATTCAACCTGAAAACAATAAATACATATACAATTGTCGATTCCACAACCTGAAAAAAAAAAGCAGCAGAGCAACATCTTTAACCACATCAGCACACATACGACTCAATCAGCATCCAACATGCATACGCCACAAGCACCATCCAACAGACTGCAGCATGAAGCAACTGCAGCATCCAGCAAAGGAAATGGAAACATTAGTTCCTAAAATTAGGTCCTACTATGAGGTGTCTTCAGAGGAAACCCCCGCCGGGCCGATGTCTTTGGCGGAGACCACCAGTGGAGACCACCGTACGGCGACCAGAAATCTGATCGCTCAGCAATCGAGCCACAGTGGAGGTCCACCAAAGACCAGGGTCAACCGCACGGAGGAATCCCCCCCCAGGCAGACGGATCCATGGATAGAGAGAGATCTCTAAGGGCATCCTCGGGTTGAGCCTTCCAGCGCGTCTCCCGCCATCTCTGTGAGAACCTCAGTCTTCTGGGCATTTAGGGCACAAGAACAATCTCAGCGCAGTCTGTGTCTCCACTCTGAGAAAGAAAGAAAGAAAGAAAGAAAAAAAGAAAGAAAAAAAACAATTAATTCAAGTCACGACACTTAGACAGACAGGACGGACACGACACTTACAGAGACAGGACGGACACGACACTTACACAGACAGGACAGACAGGACACCTACACAGACAGGACGGACACGACACTTACACAGACAGGACGGACACGACACTTAGACAGACAGGACGGACACGACACAGACAGGACTGACACGACACTTACACAGACAGGACGGACACGAGACTTAGACAGACAGGACGGACACGACACTTACACAGACAGGACGGACACGACACTTAGACAGACAGGACCGACACGACACTTAGACAGACAGGACGGACACGACACTTAGACAGACAGGACGGACACGACACTTAGACAGACAGAACGGACACGACACTTACACAGACAGGACAGACAGGACACTTAGACAGACAGGACAGATAGGACACTTAGACAGACAGGACTGACACGACACTTAGACAGACAGGACAGATAGGACACCTACACAGACAGGACGGACGGATAGGACACCTACACAGACAGGACGGACACGACACTTACACAGACAGGACGGACGGGACACAGACAGGACGGACGGGACACAGACAGGACGGACAGGACACAGACAGGACGGACACGACACAGACAGGACGGACACGACACAGACAGGACGGACACGACACAGACAGGACGGACAGGACAGAGACAGGACGGACAGGACACAGACAGGACGCCTACACAGACAGGACCGATAGGACACCTACACAGACAGGACCGATAGGACACCTACACAGACAGGACGGATAGGACACCTGCACAGACAGGACGGATAGGACACCTGCACAGACAGGACGGATAGGACACCTGCACAGACATGACGGATAGGACACTTGCACAGACAGGACAGATGGATAGGACACTTGCACAGACAGGACAGATGGATAGGACACTTACACAGACAGGACGGATAGGACACTTACACAGACAGGACGGATAGGACACTTACACAGACAGGACGGATAGGACACTTACACAGACAGGACGGATAGGACACTTACATAGACAGGACAGATGTATAGGACACTTACATAGACAGGACAGATGGATAGGACACTTACAGACAGGACGGATGGATAGGACACTTACATAGACAGGACGGATAGGACACTTATATAGACAGGATGGATAGGACACTTACACAGACAAGACGGATGGATAGGACACTTACACAGACAAGACGGATGGATAGGACACTTATGTAGACAGGATGTTTTTTCCCAAAAAAATAAAATAAATTCAAACATGTTTTTTTGGGGGGGTTAGTTAAAGTTACAGGTATGGTGTGTGCGATAGGAAATGTGAGTTTACCATAATCACAGTAATCCTTATTCATATTCCATCAAGGGCTTTTGGAGAGGAATGAGACAGACTGCATTAACTTTAGAGCACTGCAGAGGGGAGGTGTGTGTGTCTAGTATTACTATTAGTACTAGTAGGTGTTAAAACAGGAAAAATAATTGCTGTCTGTGGTTTAATAAGGCTGTGGCAATATTTTTTACAAATAGCTCGCAGCAACGTATTGAAAAAAAAAGAACAATAAATGAACTAAATAGTTCATTTTTGGAACCATGAACTTTAGTTAAAAATGTGTAATTATGAACTGAACTAGTTCATGTAGAAAGTGAACTTTCCCAACACTGGCTACACTTGGTTGGTACAGATGATAAGATTATGACTATGGCATTAGTGGCATTCATCTTTATGGGTCAGTATTTATATTGTATTTGTTATTAGTGTCTTATGTCCTCTGAAACAATGTGGTTTATAGTGAGAACTTGTTTATATACTTTTAAACTGAAGATGATGGTCAATGTTGATGATAATTTGGGGGAAATTACAATAGTATATTGTGTTGTTATCAACTATTAATTAATTTCCCAGTCCCCACTGCGCTGGAGGAGTGACACATGCTTAATTGATTTGACTAATTCATTATTGGAAGCAGTTGTATTCCAGAATATTTGGGGACGATCCTCCACTCTGTGTCAGGAAATGTATTCCTACTGCTGTAGATCTGCCATGCTGCATTATCATGCATATAGTACATAATTACCTCAGTTATCAAACTGCAAGATTTTTGATTGAAGAAAACATTTGAATTCAGATCATAGTTTTACTGCAAAACATGGTGTTATTCTGTGAAATGTTTTGAAAAGGAAATCCCACAGCCTTCAGGTCTATGTCAGCTTGGCAGCTTCTTGAAGTGCGCATGGTACTTTATTTCCCTGTGTTTAACTTAAGGCAGAATTGCAGTCTTATGTGGTTGCTGTGCATCTGCCTCCAGGCACCACTTTATGTCGGGGAGGGGGGGGCGAATTTGCACTAACAATTAAATGAAAAATAAATATGAACCATTTAACCGTTGGTATTATCTGGTTACAAATGTCTTAACAGTTACCGGTTAAACGGTTAACCATGAACATTTGCTTATTTTCTTTTGTTTTCATAGGCCTGTGGCCCCCGACCTCAATTCATTTAACAATTTTGGGCCCCTGTCTAATCTAGTTGAATGCCCCTGGCCTAGTATGTCGAGGCGATAATCTCTCATCGTCTTCAGCACCTGGTCCAATCTGGGTCAAGAAAGAAAGAAAAATGCTCATTAGATTGTTCATAAAATAATATGATCATAAGTACCACATTCTGATTTTGGATTGTATAGTTACCTTGCCATGATGTAACTCCAAATGTGGGCGAGCAATCAAAAATAGTTGCTCCATTGGGTAGAAATTTTTCATTCAAAATGTGCATCTCGTTGTTGATCAAGATCACCATGTTGATGAAATACATCAACATGGTGATCTTGATCTTGTTCTTCTTCAGGCAAGAAATTAAACTTTTAAATGAAAAACGTAGATTGTCTTGATTAAAATGTAGCAGCGTCATGTGATTAGTGTGAACGGAACGAAATGACCAGGTCCAGGCCTGGATTTACAGAGGCTTATGTCTAAAAATATATTGAATGCAAATTCTCTCTCTCTCACACACACACACACACACAAAATAACAGCCACAACACTACCAACATAGTCACACTACAACCTGAAAGAAACGTGTTAGGGTTAGGGTCACACTACCAACATAGTCGTACTACACCCTGAAAAAAACTACCTTCTAGATTCAACCTGAAAACAATAAATACATATACAATTGTCGATTCCACAACTTCAAAAAAAAAGCAGCAGAGCAACATCTTTAACCACATCAGCACACATACGACTCAATCAGCATCCAACATGCATACGCCACAAGCACCATCCAACAGACTGCAGCATGAAGCAACTGCAGCATCCAGCAAAGGAAAAGGAAACATTAGTTCCTAAAATTAGGTCCTACTATGAGGTGTCTTCAGAGGAAACCCCCGCCGGGCCGATGTCTTTGGCGGAGACCACCAGTGGAGACCACCGTATGGCGACAGAAATCTGATCGCTCAGCAATCGAGCCACAGTGGAGGTCCACCTAAGACCAGGGTCAACCGCACGGAGGAATCCCCCCCCAGGCAGACAAATCCATGGATAGAGAGATCTCCATCTCTAAGGGCATCCCCGCCATCTCCTTGAGAACCTCAGTCTTCTGGGCACTCTGAGAGAGAGAGAGAGAGAGAGAGAGAGAGAGAGAGAGAGAGAGAGAGAAAGAAAGAAAGAAAGAAAGAAGTTTGCTTTAAAAAATATTATATTCAAAGATTTTCACAAATATTCATGATTTTTCTAAAATAGCAGATCTACAAGCTCATAGTGCGGCACTCGGTGCCGTGCTATGAGCTTGTATATCTGCTATTTTTGAAAAGTATAAAAGGTTAAAGTGGTTACAAATAAAATTATTGTGATTCTATATTAACACATTTTGCTGGGGACCCCCTGGAACCCCCCGCACTTTGAGAACCAACGCTCTACAGCCCTTTCCCAATCAACAGGATTACCCTACCAGCTCAGGGTTCCCCTGAATTGAGGTGAGAGGTGATGTTATTTTGGCTCGGCCCTCCAGGAGCCTCGTCACCCTCCACGCCCTAAGCGTGTTGGAAACAATTGGGGTTTTACAAAGTTTCAGGGTTTTAGGGTCTGTAAGAAACAAGAGATGCCGGAGAGGACAATCACACTGTGCAGTTTCAATATCTAGCCAAATTGAAGGCTGGTCACCCTTTAACCAGGCCGCTACAAACCGCAATAGGCTCTATGCACAGCAGCCATATTGGGAATGAATTGGGCCCCTTGCGTACTTCCTTCACAGGTGTTACCAATGATACTAATGAAGGCTCTGTTCCATTCTGGTCAGGGTGCTGATATTGTGCATGTTGGCTCACTAGAAACACATTTTGGTTCCCAAATGGCCCCTTGTGTGTAACTCTGAGAGTGTAAAGATTTAACCAAATGGACCCGTAAGGGTCCAATTGGTTCCATTTGTACACTCTCAGAGTTATGGGGGTCCTTGAAAATAAGACAACTACTGTGCCACACTAAATGGAACAGAGCCTTAATTAGTATTATTGGCAACACCTGTGAAGGAAGTAAGGAAAGGGCCCAATTCATTCCCAATATGGCTGCTGTGCATAGAGCCTATTGTGCAGCTGCCTGATACCACTTTATAAGATCTAGTCCACCCTCAGGGCCAGACAGAACTTGTAATTTTGATCATTATAACCTGGGCCGTCTCTTGCTCCAAATGAACGAGCTCAGCCAGCCTTCAATGATCTTAACCACCTTGCTTGAGAGACAAATAGGAACCAGCGGACCCCCCATCTCAAAATGTGTTGTTCCAGGGACCCACCAGAAGCAAAGATTTGACTTTTCGCTTTTAAAAAATATATATATTCAAAGATTTGACAAATTTTCACAATATCTTTTTCAAAAATAGCCAAAGAAATCTTAAAATGACACAGATGTGTTCCCGGATTGAATGGGTTAACTCAACTATTATGTTATCTACACAATGACTCTTAATCATAAAGGAATTTCCAAACAGATCCCACAATATGTCACACACAGGCCCAGTTCATTCACAAATTATAAAAAGACAAAACATGATACAAATATGAACATCCCTCCTCCTCTACAGCAGTGGTTCTCAAACGTTTTCATGTCAAGTACCCCCAAAATGATATGTATTTGGCCGCGGACCCCCATCTCAAAATATTTTGTTCCAGGGACCCCCAGAAGCAAAGATTTGAGTTACAAATGTTTGCTTTAAAAAATATTATATTCAAAGATTTGCACAAATATTCACGATTTTTCTAAAATAGCCAAAGTATAAAAGGTTAAAGTGGTTACAAATAAGATGATTGTGATTCTATATTAACATATTTTGCTGGGGACCCCCTGGAACCCCCCAAGGACCCCTGGGCGTCCCCGGACCCCACTTTGAGAACCAACGCTCTACAGCCCTTTCCCAATCAACAGGATTACCCTACCAGCTCTGCAGAGGAGAGACACGTGACCCACACATCATTTAACTTCCTCACAGGGTCAACAGCCTCAATAAACACATTTAAAACCCTTTTAGTCCTTGTGTGTTGCTTTAACAAGGGAACCAGGAGACCTGGTACTGCCAGACCCCTAGTGGTTGAGATCTGGATGGCTTTGCATGACGTGTGTGCAGAGGAAAAGAGGGACAGACCGACCGACCGACCGACCGACCGACAAAGCCTCATGTAGGCCGACCCCCTGGGTCTGGCAAAAATGTCATTATGCACACAGAGGAAACATTGCAACACAATTGATCTGTCACTTCCAAACCAGCTGGTGATGTCAATTAGTCATTTGACTCAGCTGTCTGTGTGTGTGTGTGTGTGTGTGTGTGTGTGTGTGTGTGTGTGTGTGTGTGTGTGTCACACCACAAGGTGTTGGCATCAAAATGCACTTTAAAACCCTTTAAAACCTGGAACGCATCTGTACCATTTTTAGATTTGAGCTAAAAAGCTTTATTTTACACTTTGGCTATTCAAAAATAGCAGATCTACAAGCTCATAGCGCGGCACTGAGTGCCGCGCTATGAGCTTGTATATCTGCTATTTTTGAAAAATCGTGAAAATGTGTGCAAATCTTTGAATATATATATTTTTTAAAGCGAACATTTTTATACAATGTGTCGCATCACGACGCATTGTGAGCTTGTAGATCTGCCATTTTCAAATGGCCGAAATGGCTGAAGTGTTTAATATATGTTTAGTAATAATCAAAATCTACAAAGTAACTAGTAACTTAAGTTTGCAAATAGTAGTGGAGTAAAAGTACAATAGTTGTCTCTTAGATGTAGTGGAGTAAAGTAAAAGTACTGCAAATTGGAAATATAATATATATATATATATATATATATATATATATATATGTATAAGTAAAGAAAAAAAGAAAAACTCACAGAGAATTCCCAGGTAGCTTCACCAGATAACCTCTGTGTAGTCATTAGAGCTGGATGTTCTGGTAGGATGTTCTACTATGAGAACCTCAGTCTTCTGGGCATTTAGGACACAAGAACGACCTCAGCACAGTCTGTGTCTCCACTCTGAGAAACAAAGAAAGAGCGAAAGAAAGACAGAAAGAAAGTAAGAAAGAAAGAAAGAGAGAAAGAAAGAAAGACAGAAAGAAAGAAAGAGAGAAAGAAAGAAAGAAAGAGAGAAAGAAAGAAAGAAAGAAAGAAAGAAAGAAAGAAAGAAAGAAAGAAAGAAATAATTAATTCAAGTGAGCGAGAGCCAGTCACAACATACACAGCCTAGTGTATTGGTTCTCAAAGTGGGGTCCGGCGACCCCAGGGGTCCTTGAGGGAGTTCCAGGGGGTCCCCAGCTAAATGATAGATTAGGAACAAATGGACCTTTATGGGTCTGTAACTCTGAGAGTGTACAAATGTAACCAAATGGACCCTTATGGGTCTGTAACTCTGAGAGTGTACAAATGTAACCAAATGGATCCTTATGGGTCTGTAACTCTGAGAGGTAAATTTGTACACTCTCAGAGTTACATTAACATAGATTTTACAGTAGTGGGGTCCCAGAGATAGAAATGGCATGAAATGGGGGTCCGTAGCCTAATGCATGTCAAACTGGGGGTCCTTGAGATTAAAATGGTTGAGAATCACTGCTCACCTGTTTGTCTGGATGGAGAATTCATTCACTTGTGTTTTAAACAGCCTGCTCTTCACCAGCCTAATAAACACTGATATCTTTACCCATAACCATGTTCATGTGGACTAATGTTACTTTAGGAGTTGTTAAAGTTCACTTTTAAACTGTCTTTTTACTGCAAAACAATTAAACGTCGTGTTTGCTGCTTTGAGAGAGAGCGAGCGAGCGAGCGAGGCGGCAAACACCTGCTGTCCCTTTGATCTCTCACCGCAAAGCGGGCTGCTACTGTATGAGCAGATCTACAAGCTCACAATGCCTTGCACCGCGAGGCATTGTGAGCTTGTAGATCTGCTATTTTCAAATGGCCGAAATATATATATAGGGCTTAAGTGGCTACTGTAGGTTTTGTAATAATAATCAAAATCTACAAAGTAACTAGTAACTAAAGTTTTCAAACAATTGTAGTGGAGTAAAAGTACAATATTTATTTCTGGGATGTAGTGGAGTAGAAGTAAACGTACTGCAAATTGGAAATACTCGAGTAAAGTAAAAAAATATATATATATCTCAAAATTGTACTCAAAGTAGCCTACAGTACTTGAGTACATGTACTCGTTACTTTCCAGCACTGACTAGGCCTGTCATGAAATGAATACCAAGGACCTCAATGGAAAAAAAACAAGGCCTTTTAGACAAAGTATTATAAATGTAATTGTGATGTTTTACATTGTTTTGCCTAATAAAACACAGCTCAATAAAACACATTATATATTCACTTCACACATCCTACTAGTTGCAATTGTGAAATTACTCGCAATTCCATCAAAAAAAAACTCACCTGCTTGGAGATAATTGTCTTGTTTTAGCGTTTTAACAGCTTGTTCCACCTCCCTGGTTACTCTACTCGACGTCCATGTGGAATAATGTTACATTATGAGTTGTTTAGTTAACTTTTTAACACTCTTTTTTACGTCCAAACATTTAAACAGAGCTGCGTCACAAACGCTCGTTCGTATTTGCCGCTCTGTGTGTGTGTGTGTGTGTGTGTGTGTGTGTGTGTGTGTGGGTGAGGCGGGGCTAAACGCTGCTGGCGCTCTGGCTTTGATCTCACCCGCAAAGCCACCTGCGCTGGGCGTGGGCGGTGACGTAACGAAGAGTGGACACTGACTGAGCAGATCTACAAGCTCACAATGCGTTGCGTGGCAACGCATTGTGAGCTTGTAGATCTGCTATTTTCAAATGGCGGCAATGTTTATAGGGCTGAAGTGGTTAATGTATCTTTAGTGATAATAATCAAAATCTACAAAGTAGGCCTAACTAGTATAAAGTTTTCAAATAATTGTGGTGGAGTAAAATTATGATATTTGCCTCTGAGATGTAATGGATGAGAAGTAAAAGTACTGAAAATTGCAAATACTCCAGTAAATAAAAAAATACCTACATATTTTTGACATATCAAATATTTTACTGAGAATAAAGGGTGAAAATGTGAATTACATTAATAAATATGATTGACAGATTCATATGGTAGAATAATTAAATTAATACCATTATGGTAGAAGGGTGCAATTTCAGACAATTAAGGCACAGAGGAGATAGCTGCCTAAAATAAAATGAAATATTATTCACAGACTGTCTCACACAGACTGACATTGTACTTATATTCACAGGTTGACTGTTAATTCTGCACAATCACCATTGATACACAAATCAGTGTTTTTGAAATAACGTTTAATTATGCAGTGTGCAGTCACGTCGAGATTATTTTGATTTAGGCTGTCCTCGACCGCAAATAGTGCGAACTGCCGTTATAGAAATATATTTTAAAGGACTATTTGCATTACTGGCCTATCACCATTAATGCAAACTGCCATTATTTAAGCGATAATAGTGAGATATTATCACTTCTAAACATACTGTTAGCGTCCTAATAAAACCCTTTTTCAAAAACATGTCTAAAAAATAAAATAAATGTCATGGTTTAAAACTGGTCTAAATGTTTATATGGTTTTGATTTAAACGTCTAAATCTTGGCTAAATTTAAACTATACTGTATAATGATCAATGGCTATTCAAATTGTTTTTGTCCAATAATTGGTGATCAGTTATGCAACTTACAGTTGTTTTTTTAATCGATATTTATGGAATAATGCTTTAAATTCAGTCGGCTAAATTCGGTCTACATTATAGACCGATTCTAGACCAGCTAATTTAGGTCTTTAAAAAAACGGACGTCTAATATTCGACTATGGCTCACTGGGCGTGGGCACCCCCCGTTGGTGCCCAGTTGTCCCTAGTGCCCAGATGGTTTTAGGTGCCCACCTGTCCTGTTACCGCAAAGAATTAAACAGACAGTCTTGCAGGTGTGGAGTTGTGATGCTGACTCAGCATCAACAAGAGACAAGAGTTGACGCAAAAACATGGTCATTACAATATTGTTGTAACTGTTACAGTATTGTAATGATGACCAGTTCGCTTTAGATCCAAAAGAGTAGTCATGACAATGATGTTTTATTAGGAATACTCTATTCACATGCACGCACTCACATGTATTTCTGACGCCATCAAAAGGTAACAGGATAGGTGAGCACAGGCTACAAGATTAGAACATGCTTAAACATTTGACAATTAAAGTCTAATATCTCTACAATTTCTACAAATTGCTACAAAACCATCATTTTGGGGCATAAACAAGAAGTTGAAGTATAGAATTAAGTCTGATAATGATGTACCGTGCAAGTTCACATCATGTATACTTTACATTACTTACAAATATTTTATTTTTTAACATTTTTGGACAAAATAGCCAATTTTACATTGAGGTAACCAGATGTCCCTATAGTGCCCACCTATCCTGTGTATCCCGTCAAAACACCCAAGTGGGCCTGGACCGCTGGCATAGCGGTCCAGGCACCTAGGCTCAGTGTAGCCTGACAGCGTGTCGCGGGTTCGAGTCCCGATCCCCCAACGGCCTTTGCTGCATGTCACTTCCCATCTCTCTCACCCATTTCCTGCCAGCAAAAACAAATCGTTAAAAAAATGGCGTCAACTCATGCACCACTGAGACATGACAGACATCCATTTCATATAAGTCCCTGAAATCACCCCTCTCACTCAGGGTAACTTCAAGAACACATCAAATAAATGCTAACTGAACATAACCCAAGGACAATAAACACAATGACACACCCTTTTTCATCAAAAGCCAGTTTCCGCCGAGCCCCAGCCTCTGCCAGCACTTACTGGGTCAGTTCATGTGTTTCTTGCAGTCTCCCTCCCAGCTGTGTGAAGTAATCCAGCCCAGCCTCCCCCTTAATTCCAGGTCTGATGGTGACCCGAAACATCAGGTCACTGGAGTCCGTAGCTCTCTCCTGAACATAAGAGGAGCTGCTGGGGTGCAATGTGTTGACTTTTAAAATGTGGCCCAGCGCATCGAGAGAGGTGAGCTTCCCTCCCTCCAGGAATTACAAAGGCTGTTGCCAGGCTGCCACACATGATTACCTTGTTCTTTCCTTCTTTTTCTATTCTTTGTCCCTTTCCTAAAAACTACAAATAATGGGAGCTTGTACAAAAATAATTTCACCCACTGTTTTATAGCTGTAAACCTCGGATTGCATGGTTCTCACACTGTTAATGTGTGAATGTGTGTATGAATGGATGAATGTAACACACATTCACATTGTGAAGTGCTTTGGATAACAATACTACAACTTCCACCGTCTCTCTGGCAATATCACTTTCGTATATGACTATGAATATACTCTATTCTCTCACATTTAATATACTTGATATTCGGTTTTAAGTGATGTATCTGTCTTACTTGCACAAGAGACTGAAGTACTCTGCCTAATTTCTATTTTATTTAAGTACACACCTTATATGGTCGTTTTATAATTTGACATTTCCCGTTTATACCTGCAAACTTGAAGTTGAAGTCAAACTACTGTAACACATTAAGATAACCATAACAATGACAAATGTGACAAATCATGTTTTGCAGGGAATGTAGTTGCACATTTAGCAGAGGGATTCTAAGTGGTAATGAACACAGTAAAAGCAATAACAGTGAATAGCTTTGATAGAGCAATTGTTTTCTCTATATACACGTTTATTGCTATAGTGTTGATGATTTCTTGTATGTCTTTAAATGTCTTGATGAATTGATTACATGGACCACAATGGAAACGAGCCCTTACGGCTTTTTGGGTTATCTTTTTAGCATCATTGTATAATCGTACCACTGAACCATTTGCAAACTGTTAATAAGGTATTCAGTCAGTCAATCAATCAATCAATCAATCAGAAGACTGATGCAGATTATTTGACAAAGATTGAATTTCCCATTACTGGTGCTGTTACTATACAGTAGCAACCTCATACTCACTGGTGGAGGTGGCGTTAGTGGTGGTGGTTTTTAAGAGTGCTAGTGATAGGCCTAGTTGTGGTCCTAATACTGGTAATGGTGAAAGCGCTGATTATACTGCTGGTGGAAGTATTCCTCCTATATCTGATTCTAGCCCTCCTTAATTCACTCTTATCCACCTTCCAGTCACCCTTCACCCCAGCTCTTCCACTCAATGCCATCCACTACTTCCATACCATGCTTTTTTCCACAATGTTCCACTTATCCTCCAACATTCTATCCTTATCTACCCCTATAATAACGTTTCATCCTTCTGCATGTCCCATTCCCTCTTTTTGTCCGCAATCCTCCTCCTGCTCACATTCTACGATTCATCCACTCCATTCTTAAATGACACAGGCACTGTGTGTATCACATTGTTTTTATTATAATATACATACAAAATACTTCAAACCAATAACTTAATCAATATAAAATATCCAGCATATAACCTTGTGTACATAGAATTTTGCATTAGCCTCCTGAGCTTTATTTGAAAACAATTTTGTGCTGGATTGATAAATAATCTATGGAAGCTAGAGTGGAGTAAAAACAAAAAGTCGCAATTCTGACTTAATTTTTGTAAATGTGTAACATATGTGTAATTGTGATTTTATATCTCAGCATTCTGTGTTGCCTTCTTGTATTTGCGAAATAGGCAATTGCAAGAATTGCAATATTCATATAATAATTATCTGCCTTGTAGACAAAAACACCAGATATCAAATCAGACCCAACAGCATGCAAATGGTCAAATGAATAAAGAAAAACAGATGTTCAGTATGACATATGATGACATACACTTAAATTAACCACTACGTCACAAATTCAACCTGCTTTGGCCTGCTGGGCTTACACAGAGGTGAGCGTTTAGACATGGATAAATTGTCAATTATGGCAGTGACAGCATCTGGTTTTATCTCCCGTTCCTTGGGTCCAGCAGCTCTCCTCCGCTCGGCAAACCCTTTTCTACACTCAGAACCACTCCGTCTGTTCTCAGACACATTTCGTGAACTTTCTGTTCGGCCTCTTCTCTGCTCTGAGCCACTCCTCCTCAAACCCGCTGACCTGTGGTCCTCTGACCATACATTCCCTCCTGCCGAAAGGTCTCTCCCATCCCTGGCACATGAGCCTGGGACAGTGGAATGAGGCATTGTGGTAGCACCATGTACAGGGTTGCGTACATTCCCCAAAGCTTGCATACGTTTCAGGTGGCTGCTGGCCCTCACAGGGCTGCTGCCCCTCACAGGGCTGCTGAACCTTTGAGCTCTGAATACTGAGCCCTTGTCTGATGAGTGCGCCCGGCTCTCACTGTAGCTCCTCTTGGGGAGGGGCGAGGGATTTCTACGGTCTCGCACGGGACTCATTCCGGACAGACGGCTGTGGCCATAGGCAGAACGGCAACACGTCTTACTGCAGGAGGCATAGCGTAGGCGGCAGGGCGTGCAGGCACAGCCAGAGAGAAGGGCAGAGTGGCTGTCCAGCGCTGAAAGGAACGTGAGTGGGAAGGCGCGCTGACCCTGCAGGATGCACTTGGGAGAGCTGAGACGAGAGGAGGCAGCGCTGTGGGACAAACAGGTAGCACGTGGGCAAACAGGAAGCACGTCTGCCAAGCCGGACGTCCCGCTCTCCTCCTGCACCGTCCGGACCTGAAGCCACTCCAGCCGCAGCAGCCTCTCCAGGTAGCGCTCCAAAGGGCCCACGGGCCTGGGCCGAGGGGCTCCTCTGCCCTCCAAGTTGTAGAACACAGCCAGCTGACTGAGACTCCAGGAATTAAAGGGTGGCGGTAGGAAGTCTGGGAAGTTAAAGTGGCCATGACTCTGTCCTCTGGGTGCCTGGATGTGTGAGGAGAGGTCATCGGGGCCAATGACCTCTGGCCTCAGGCTGAGCTGCGGAGGAACGCGGGCAGAAGGGGGCAAGGGTTGTCGCTCTAACTCTGACAGATCACGGTCACTGGCATCTTCTCTGTTGTGGCTACTTGCAATCGCATCCTCCTGGTCTGGTGACTGGCTCTCCGGTAAAGCTGGACTTGAGGATGATGGGCGGTGGCTGGGAATAGCTGATGCTATCCTATTCTTTCTGGCACCTGGAGCCTTCTGGTCTCTGTAGAGACAGTGCTGAGAGGCCTGCTGAACTTTGGGATCCTTTTTGTCTGCAGAGGTCACGGTACGGGACTTTGACTCTGGTGTTTCCTGAGCACTATAGAATCAAGAATCAAGAAGGGTTTTATTACTTAAGCAGCGAAAAGTTGGTGGGATTTGTTCAGCAGAACAGTGTAAACATAACAATACACTACAACAGCAAGGTAATAGTAGAAAAAAAAAATCTAAGTATGAATAATACCACAAAATAAAAATGAGGATAGAAATACTGGATGCAATAAAAGTTGTGGTCCTAATACTGGTAATGGTGAAATGAAGTGCTGGTTATACTGCTGGTGGAAGTATTCCTCCTATACCTGATTCTAGCCCTCCTTTTCCTCTCGTCCACCTTCCAATCACCCTTCACCTCCTCAGCTCCTCCTCTCATCCTATGCCATCCACTAAGTTAGGGTCTTGTCTTACACTAGCTTATCTAAAAATGTGCAGGTACAATGTCCAGATACAATATATCTTATCCTAGCAGTGTCAAAAAGTGCACAAGCAGAGGCATAAATTATCCTGTATCTTTCTATCAAGACAAAAGAGACCACTACGTCACAAATTAATTTGACTTTGTCTTCTTATCCAGACACCACCAGAATGACATTAAATATATATTTTCCCGACACAATAACAATATCTGGTTGATCTCTGACCTGATTTGCGGGACATTGCATTTGTTCAAGGTGCTATTAGGTTTGTGCCGTCTTTTTTGCTGGAGCCGCTGCAGATATAGAGTAAAGAAAGAAACATAATTTCAAAGGTAGGTACTTTAAGTGAAAACATTTTAAAGCGTTGAAAAGCTCTGTATTCAGATAGCAATTATTTGTATAGAGTGTTTGTTCAGTAACAGGGGTCTCCCTGTCTCTCCAGCTCAGGTCGGGAGCCAATTCTTTCCAGTCAGGAGAGAGAACTCACAGGATATGGATAATGGAAGTAAGAAAACAAATAAATGAGCAGACAAAATTGGAACTCGAACGCTATAAAATTGAAGCTGATAAATTGGTTCTCTATCCCGAAAGAAAAATAGGCTATTCCGAACGTTTTGTTTAAACCTAAAAAATATCAATACAACACCTTTAAGTCTACGTATACTGTATCAGTGTAAACATATATTTTAACTAGTATTCATCACTATTCAGCATTCAGGATTTTTAAGGTTTGGTTCATTAAAGGACGACTTCACCCATTTTCAACCTATCTTCATATAATTGGTCCTCACTAATGCTCATGATAATATGGTAAAAAATGTTCATGTTAGTGGGGACCAATTATATGAAGATAGGTTGAAAATAGGTGACGTCATCCTTTAAATGCATTTGTGTTGTGATGCACTTACTTTGTCTGTAGTATGGACACTGTCTTGACTTGTAATCTGGACTTGCATTGACTTCCTTTGTGATTGCCGCCTACCCATTTTGACGCTTGGAATAAAGAATTCAGAAATACAATCTGTAACAAAACAACCTAATACATCATTTTTTTTAATTGTATAGGCTAGAATTTGAAACAGCCCCAATCCCATTATAATGCAAAAATGCAATACCTCAACTCCTACAATTCTAAGTGCTTGTCAGGGTGGGGTGTCCCCAGTTTAAATATGGGGGGGGGGGGGGGGGGGGGGGGGGTGTTAAATGTGATTATTTTCAGGGGTCCCCAGTTCAAATATGATAATTTTGGGGGGTCGCAGCCTGCAAAGGTTGAAAATCAGCGGGCTAAACAACAAACCACATTACAGTCACAGGGGCATCATGCACAGATCTCGCGTCTCCTCTAATTACAGGAACTGGAAGCAACAGTGAAATTGCATCACGATCTCATTAGAAAACATGGAGTGCTGCTGCAGCTACAGTAATTCATCATTAGAGCTAAACATCAATAAAATAATTACCAGGCCACATTGGGACTGTTTCTGCACCACGACGTCTTATTCCGTTCCCTTTCCCTGGTGGAGATGCATTGGGGCACTCGTTCCTGCAGAATCGTGCCCATCCCAGGTTGCAATAATGAATATCCACCAATCAAATTGATGAGAGGGTAGTGCTCCGTGCAAAACGACATATGATTAGCCTACATACAATATAAGGTTGAAAATGTCCATAAAATAATGGTTATTTTTTAGATGCATGCAGTTCGCGATATAATGCTATTGTTCGTCCTGCCAAGAAAACATGCCAGTGGGCTGTGCTATATAACATATATGTTCTTTTACAGCCTTATTTGAATCAGATGATAATATTGACATACATGTCAATACGATATAGGCCTATATACTGTGTGACTCTAGCATCACATGCTGGTGGTGCCCAATACATTCTGTGCTGTGGTGGAGATCATAACACCTGCTATGTAACATGGGACATGTAGTCTATGTGCGAATACGCATGATGTGTTTAATTTATAGGCTAGCCCTGAAACAAAAACTTCAACCTGTTTTTTGCACTTTCTCCATTTACAGCCCGTACATCTACATAAACGTTCAAATCTCAAATATAAAGTGCTTACCCCATGGCCACGGATGTTATAATTCACTTCGGGTGTGTATAAGTACCCGTATCTTCCGTATTGTTAAATAAAATGACATTTAATCCGATCGACGGCCATTTTGTCATAGAGTTATAGTGTATCAGAGTGCAATACACCTTCCAACTGATAGGGTCACGTTGTTGAAAGCGTATAAGAAAATGGTCACTGATTGGATTAAAATCAGTGGTGAGCTGTGGATTTTTGAACTATGGGTACTCTATTTTATGACGTCACGTGCGTGCGCAAGCATGTGCACATAGCCACTCAGCTCAGTGCTAGTTGAAATACTGTATTCAACATGTGATTATTAATGTATTTATATTTCTTATTATTTTGTTGCATTGTTAATTTGTTGTTTCAATTAATGAATTATTTTATTTTCCTTTTAGTTTTATATAAATGCCCTTTACATAGATTCACCCACACATAAGTGCTTAAAATAATCAGTCAACTTGTCTTTACTTGAATTACTTTTTTTTTAAGACTTACATTGCTTTCAAAACAGTGTTTTTTAAAACAAGTAAAAAAAAAAAATACCCTTTTCTACTCACCAAAACAAAGACGGTTTTATGGAGTTGAAAGCCTACTTTACTAAATGGGAACACTGTGAGCCCCCACCTCACGTCTAAAATACACTTTTTGGACAGAAAAGAAAATATTTCACCGGAATTAAAACCTGTTTTTGGTTACTCCACAGTGCCCTCTACAGATCTGGTCAATGGAATTTTCCTATTGACCAGATTCTTCCTTCCGGTGAAATATTTTCTTTTCTGGACAAAAAGTGTATTTTATACGTGAGGTGGGGGCTCAGAGTGTTCCCACTTAATAGAATAGGCTTTCAACTCCATTAAACCGTCTTTGTTTAAGTGAGTACCAAAAGCGTTTTTTTTTATTTTACTACAGACGAGAGGCTGCGCTACCGCGGTGCGAGGGGAAATAATCTAAAGTACCATAGCGTTAAGGAGAACTCCTTCTAACGCTATGGACCAGAGCTAGATAAGGATGCATTTGTGAGTGTCTGGTAGGCTACCAGCTCTTGTTATGCAAAGCAGCCAGGTTGAGGCCATTGTTTAAGGTGTTAAAAACGGCTCGCCCCTGAAGGTGCGTTGTTGTGTTAATGATTGACTTCTCGCGGGCGGCTGACGTGTGTGCTCGCGAGTCCAGCCCCCACAGTCTCAGAACTAAGGGTACGCCGTACCCCCCCGTACCCCCTACAGCTCAACCCTGATTAAAATGCTTTATTTAATAATACGGAAAATACGGGTACTTATGTGGGCACACATAATTGTAACATTAGTGGCCATAGAGTAAGTATTTTGTATTGGAAATTTGAACGTTTATGTAGATGTACGGGTTGTAAATGGAGAAAGTGCAAAAAACAGGTTGAAGTTCAGCCATGACGCTCGTGACGGACGAGCGTCGTATGATCCATGCCACTACGGGTAGTCTATGCTGAATGATAGCCTCTTTGTATTTGATTTGATATAATCATATACAATATCATTTGGATTAAATATGTAGGCCTGACCTAGTCACTGTATTGGTAGACTAGCCGTCTATTTTATAACCAATTAAAATGCATTTCAATAGGCTATAATTAAATATTAACAATGCTTAACGTTATAGGAATACTGAGTTGGAACATTAGATATAGGCCTATGATGTCATTGTACCAAAAAAAAGAAAAAGTGTAAAGGCCATCACACTCAGCCCCCATGGGGAACATTGACACAAATTAAGTATAATTCCACATTCAGGTGTAAAACAATTGTATTTAGTAAACTGTTGGTGTGTCCAAGTTTGTGCATCAGTTGATGTTTTTTTAACTGAAAACTCTGGGAGTGGGAGTACCAGTAACAAAGTTCAAGGTTCAACTTTTTTTTTTATTATGTCCCAAAAGGGCAAATAGGCTTACAGCAAGAGTTAGCAAAACATATTACATACATTAAACATATCTCTCACTGCCAAACAGGAACAGACTGGGTGATGACCACGAAGAGTGGACATCTGGAGAGACAGAGGACGACCGGAGAGATGGCGACCCGGAAGGGTTGGCAGCCCAAACCACTGCTTCCGTGAGGGAGAACCCAAAATCTACAGACTGCGGTAAAACCTGCAAGGAGGGTTTAATCCATCAAGATAGAATGAGATGTTTGTGCCCAGCAGCAACGACGACAACACAACGCACAGAAGAATGCTCGCTTCTGGTCAGACGAAGGAGGCAACCCACAGTGCCTAGAGCCTCCTAGTGTTGCCATCACTCGATTTTGATTCATAAATAAATTGTTTTGATAGCACATCAGTGAGCTGGATGCAATCCTATTTGGAGGGGAGAGAACAGGTGGTGGAGGTGAACGGTACCCTGCCCCCCCCCCCCCCCCCCCCCCCTCCTAGTGAGCTGTGGCGTTCCGCAAGGAAGCATATGAGGGCATTTACTGTTCCTAATATATGTAAACAACATGACATCAGCTTTTGACTGCAACTTGAGCCTGTTCGCAGATGACTCGGCTCTGCTGGTGTCGGACAGGGACAAGTTGCAGGTTGAAAAAGCCCTTAGCTCTGAACTCGGTAGAATCTGCACCTGGCTCACTGATAACAAACTATCATTACACCTGGGAAAAACTGAATCCAATCTCTTTGGGTCTAAATTTAACCTCGGCAAGGCCGACGGTTTCACAATCAAAGTGGGTGACAATGTTATTGCAAGAAAAGAGGAAATTACCTATACTGTAGGTTCCATTTTAGAAGCAAATCTTTCCAGTGATAAGATGGCAACAAGAGTAATCAAAAAAGTCAACCAAAGAACACGTTTTTTTGTATAGGATCTCTCAGTAAGAAAACTTTGAGGACTCTAACAGGAGCACTCATCCAAGGATACTTCGACTATGCATGCAGGCTCCAGACATCTCAAAACAAACTGATATGGCTACTTCTTGGCCTTACATCTATGACTCATCTAACCCCTGCTCCCTTTTCTAGGGTCGGATGGCTCAGGGTTGAGGACAGAGTACAGCAACTTGCAATGGGCCTGACACCGATAAGACACCCATGTACCTGTCAAAGTACTTCAAAAACGTAAATGAAGTTCACAATCATAACACCAGAGGTAGCTCCACTGATCACGTTCAACCCAGATTTGGCACTAACAAGGGTTTGAATTTGTTCTCCTGCTATGCCACAAAAATGTGGAATGCCCTACCAAAAGCCGTGAAAGAGTGTAAAACCCTACTCTCCTTCAAAACTGCTCTAAAAGAGTAGGCTACCTACAGGTGGCTGCAATTCAAAACTGGCAACTGTAAAAGTCAAAGCCTTTTCATAACATTAAGAAGGAGTATTGTGGGAGCCATGGACATCTCTTAAAATAACATGTGGCGCATTGTTTTGCTGTTTTTTATAGGCTACAGCCTGGGGGCCTTTTACCCCAAGGGGGGCTTTTAACCTACTCTACCCAACAACTATATGAATGCTAAGGTGCCCTATACCATGCTACCAGCTATCTATGGCCTAACCTAACCTTTCAACTTAAGGGATCCTTTTGGAAATAATAAATATAAAGCATAGCAGCTCCAGAATCTGCTATAAATATTCACACTACACTTAACCTCAGTTAGGGTCTCATGTTAAATGTCAAACGCTGAGCTCAAAGAGTGGGTCCACCCACTTCCATCACTGAACGAGTCGCTCATCAAAAATAAGTGCAGTAGCTCTGTAGTCCCTCTATCAGTGTTTAGGTCAACATCATCTCAGTTACAGCCGATGTCTTTTGCAGAGCTGGGATTTTTACAGTTATATGGTCACAGCTGGGATTGCAACAACATTAAGGTTTGGGAGTAGTTTGGCCCCTGCAAGATTAATAGGAATAATGTTTTAACCCACTGTAAAAAAAATCTGTTGCATTGACTAACATTTATTAGTGTATGTCAAAATTGTACATGTACATGCTGCGTTGAAGTCTGATTGATTATGTCATGGTTAGTTTGTTTCTCTTAACAAGTAATCTTATTCATGCAGGTGTTATAAACATGGCTGGGGCTTTTGGAGGACGGCAGGGGAGGCCTTCAACTGGGAAGTCCAGGACACATCCTTCTCAGTTCATCAGTGGATTCAGCAGTGCATCTAGCACTGGAAAAACCACTATCCGTCTGACGGACATTTATAATCCCAAACCTCAACCTGCCAAAACCACAGTCCGGATCCGCCCTCCAAGTCCCATAGTTCCTTCTCCTGCAAAGAGCCCTGAGTTAAGGCGCAGCTTGTCAAGCGATCCACCCACTAGTCCTATCATCAGGAGACGGGCCCAGTCTCTTCCTTCATCCACAGAGAGGAAGAGGGAGGCTAAGGTACGCTTTGTGGACTCCATGGGCCTCGAACTAGAGGAAGTTAAGGTCTTCAAAGTCGGCGAAAGACCCCAGATACCCCCATATGTCAAGTACAGATTACTGATGAGCTCTGAGCTGGCCTTTGGAAAGTCATTGGAGCTGTCCCTGCCGCACTTCAAGCCTTGCTTCTGCGACAATAAGGGAGCTCAGTCTGACTTCTTGAAGTGCGTCCAGAGCCAGAGGGTGTGCCTAGAACAGGTCCAATGCTCAGAGCTGGGGATATCAGGCACTATACAAGTGCTTAATTTAGCTTTTGAGAAAAAGGTCAGAGTGCAATACTCTTTCACCAATTGGCGGACCTGCACAGACACAATGGCATCCTGGGTATCAACTATATGCCGGGGGGAACCTGACTCACCAGACACTGATATCTTCTGTTTTCGTCTTCCTGTCCCGCCCTTCATCTTGCAGCCTGGTGCTGTTTTGGAGTTTGCCATCTGCTATGAAGTGGAAGGGTGCACCTACTGGGACAATAATGATGGGCGTAATTATAAGCTTTCGTGCCATAGCTACAAGGTGACCGTGCCAAGAGAGATTGAGGATAGCTTGCTGCACTTTACATGAGTGGCCACATGGGACCGCCCTGTCTAATGAATATGATTGCAAAATGTAAGTGGGAATTGTGCCTTGTCATTATTTAGATATGTTTGGCTTTAACATTTGCAACTTTGAGAAAATGTATAATTGTGTTTTCAAATATGTACATGTAGTTAAAGCCACTGGGTAACGCTGTCCACAGTATAAGGCTTTTTATTGGCTTGTTGCTGAAACAGTAGTACACACACACACACACACACACATACACACACACAAAATGGTTCAGAGTCAATGTGTTTTGTGTGAATGCTGAAAAAAATGTCAAAATGTAATATTTAATGCCCCAACATTCTAACAGTACATACTATCATCTTAAAAGTCCTAGCATGCACTAGATTGAGTGACATGACCCACAGGAGCTGGCCCAAGCCTGCTTTGTTTTGGTCAGGGGCTCACATGGATATAGGGAGCAATATTGGGTCACCTCTGTGACTGGTTTCAGGTCAGCTGGCTTCCTTAGATTCCAGACAGTGTTGACCTTTCTGTGAACAGTTTCCACTCAGACAAGTGCCAAGATTCCAAAGAAGTTTCTGGCAGGTTGCCACATTTGGCTCTTCAAACAACATTCTCCCATTTGCCTTACTCACTGCAGCTGAATAATGGTCACATGGCATGCTTTGAACTGAACATGAGAGCCGCTTCTGTACAAAAATATCCACCATGTCCTTTTACACAGCAGCAGTGTGTTGTTTACACAGCAGCAGTGATGGGACTTGCTCAAGTGTCCTTGAGCAAGGCACTGAACCCACATCTGCTGTTCATTAGTGGCATGTGTACAACTCAAACATTCAGGTTTCAGGTTTGATACAAAAACGACCTGCCTTACAGCACTGAAAAAAATCAATGAAACTTGAGATTTGTTTTTAATCTCTCTGAGCCATCAAAACAAATTTATTGTATTTTAATATAAAATACTAGTGTTATATTATATGACAATATTACTATATTATGTTACCCTGAATGACAGATATAATTATGGCCCATCATTACATGTAATTCCTATGGCAATAACATTAATGACCCTATGAACTATTATCACTAGCAGAAAAATAATTTAGGTAGAATAAGATGTTCGCTACTAGTAGTAGGCTATGCAATAATAACACGTTTAAAAGTTCTCCCTTTCTGTCTCAAACTATTTTTTTCTTTTAGCCTACTTGCACCCATTGCACTACGTCATCATGTACAGTCTTGATTTTGTCTTGACTCAAGTGCCTCAAACGTGAAGCAGATGAACTGTACCCTAACTACAGTGCAATAAAACATTACCTGCAGTGTAATACTGCAACTTAATGTTAACTTAACTTAACTTAAAGTGTCATCCACCCAGCTTTATTACTGTATATCATATTCTGTTGCTGACACTCAACATAAACCCAATACCTTGCTTTTCTTTTGGCCAGTCTTTCCTCCCTAGCAAATGATCTGTGTTGCAGTCCTAACCTACTGTATGGCATGTCAAATTTAAAGATAATGACGAGATGACTAGAGAGGCTGCTGGAGGGCTCATCTGAAGACGAGCTAGAGACAAAGCTACTGTCATTCAACATAACTTGTGACATTGTGTTATAACGTGACAATTGTGTTCTGCTGAAGTACAAAAGTGTGATACTGAAGGATGGATGTGATACATAAAGATACATTTAGCTGTAATATCTATCCCTTGGTTCAATACAAAAATAGTAACATTTTCTTACTGCAGCTCACTTCATTATTTTTAGCCCTAGTCCAAGATAACTCATGTACTGAGTGTTAGCACTAGATGGCGGTATTGTCACATGAAATGCACTTGATTCTATCCCAAGCTTCACTATGTTCCAAAAAAGGCTCAAGGCTAAAATGTCCCTATCAGAGAACCTCTGTTTTAAAATCTTTGGCTCTGCCATCTTAAGTAGCATATACACCTGTAAGTGACCGATACAGCATGAAGATATTCAATGGGGCACAATTTAAAAAGCTAAGCTCCCCAAAGATATCCATTGCCTAATAAAGGTACACAGTGTGCTAGGATTTTAGTATATTTAGTTATTTTATTCTCGTTACTTTATTGCTATTCTTTTTAATTTGTCTTGTTGCAACAATGTCGAGGAAACAAAAAATGGAACTCTTGTGTAACTCTATAGGGATGTAACAATACAAATCTTGTATCTTGATCTAACATCCATGGTTGAAATGCAAACACGTGTGATCTGTTTGTGATCTCTTGTTCATAGTCTGTTTGCTTAAAATTATTGCCGATACTGATACTATTGTGTGTGTGTGTGTGTGTGTGTGTAGAACAGTACTGCAATTGACTGCGGTAGATATTGCTGAATGATGTGCTGTTCATATTTTCCTTTCACCAGTATGCACTGACAATATGTAAATGAGAAAGTGGTATAATAATATATTGTATTTCACGATGTAAATACATTTTCTATTGAAGAGCCTCTCCATGGATTTTGTCAGTGTGCATGCTTTTCTTATATTGGCACATACCGTTAGGCAATACATTCGTGATTACAGCAGCCTAAAATCCACATATTGAAAAGTGTGTACAGTAGGGGTGTGTGTGTGTGTGTGTGTGTGTGTGTGTGTGCGCTCAGGTGCTTACTCTTGGCTAGAAGTGTGAGGATCACCCGGAAGTCAGGATATCCCACCCACGCCCATGAGAGCATCCTTTCCTCCCACACATCCGTGATTCAGACTCTGTTTTGGGGCTCACTGCCCACGAGCCCTATAGGACGTCCAGCCTGTAACCAATCAACTCATTACTCCAGTCAGCGAGGGGTCCTGATGTCAGTTACTGTACAGTGTGACTTACACTAAGCCTGCCATCTGTTTCTACACAGTGCCAGGCTGGACTATCTGAATCAACATGTACAGTACGGTGATGTCAACTATATACTGTAACTGGAAACATACAACGTAGGTGTGAGGGACAGCCTGAACTCTAGATGTGAGGGCCGCGGAACCGGTCGAACCTCTAATAGTACATAAAAGGTAATCCTTTGTATTGAGATAATTTGTCTTATCATTTAAGGTAACAAAAAGTATGATTATATATATATACATATATATATATATATATATATATATATATATATATATATATATATATATATATATATATATATATATATATATATATATATATATATATTAAAATCTGTGGTGTAAATATCAACTTAAATCTGATCTTTATTAATGTATCACTACATGTACATCTGTTTTTGTCTGTCAGAATGATGTCACATGTAATTTAGAAACCCCATTAAAATCATACCATACACAAACAAGATTTCTTACAAATTCAAAACCTGTATTGTGCAGACAATAAATAGTGCTTACAAATCGATTTTTTTTTTGTCTTCTACACAGACATGGTTTTTCCATTGAAGAACATGTACACAATCAATATGAAACTGAATCAACTCAATCAGTGAAACCCAAACACATCTTGGGATGTGACTAATGGTACTGGAGTGGGACAGATAGTCGGTCACATGCACATTTTCTTCACTTCCATCAAAAAGGCCATCTTTCAAAAGAGTCAGTTAAAAAAAAAAGAAGTCTTTATTTTTTCTATGGTGGACATGACCATGTAGCTCCTGCTCCTCTGAATGGGTGGAAAAAAGGTAAGGAGATGTTCCTCTGAGCGTTAAGGGGAGCTGCATGCACCTCCCTCTTCCAGCAGCTCCGAATCTGGAGACATAGCCTCCGTGGTTCACTGCACCCAAATATCAGGACACCCAGGGACTGTGGGCTAGGGCACTGGAAGACTCCATGCAAGGTCTTCTTTGACAGAACCAGACATCAGCAACTCTTCACAGAAGAAACACTTGCTATGGCCTGTGGAACCTGCCAAATAAGAGGAAAATAAGAGAATTTGTGAGTGTCGTTGACTGAAATAATAATTTTGTCCGATTTCACAACCGAAATCCTATTGATTGAGGAATGGACAGAGCTCTTAAGCTTTGGCTTTTCTTCAGCCTTGTGTTGGCAGTAATTCACAGTGCAGAACAATGTACACATTTGATCGTAAAGCGTTCTTCAGTGTTATAGTTACTGTACTTGACTGGAAAGCTGAAGAAGGCTTTGGGCCAAAACACAACCGTTGTTTTGTATGCTGCCTGTGCCAATTAAATAAAAGTGCCTGAAGGATATTTCAGAGAGTGCTGGTAAATGATAATCTCTCTGAGTGTTAAATAACTTTTCTAGACCGTGCACCCAGTAAAAGGTTACTCGAAGAAACTTAGGTAGTGCAACAAAGGAAAAAACCAAGGCACTCTTCTGGTGAAATAGTTAAAAAGCCTATATTCAGAATGCTATTTCAACATTGAAATGAATTTAAAAACTCTGACAGGGATACAACCCATGCGTAGCGGCCCCACAACCATCTTCAGGGTGTTACCAACTTAGGTAGTCGTAAGAAAAAGTTTGTAAAGTTAAATATATATTTTTGCATTAATAGCAGAGAGACACATGAGAGTAGGTTGAAATAACAAACAAAAAATCTATAGGGGGCACATGCGCACATGTACGTGCACAACTTCTCCAGCCTATTCTGGGTCCAGCCCACATGGAAGTTGCATTTTGCCCAGTCTGGCCCGTGACCTAAATGAGTTTGACACCCCTGTCTTGAATATATACTAATTCACAGCACTCCTCTTTTTAGCTCCTTATAGAGAGGTAACATGTAGCGTAAGCAAAACGTAAGCTAAATCTGTGCACACATTCTTCATATTTGAAGGGTGGAGCAAAAGGCTGCAGCTTTCTTATCTCCAGAGGGCTAAATGTAGCTAAATCTGACCAAACCTTACACTGTGCGTACGCACTGATCTGAAGGTGTAGAATATTCTATATTAAATATTCTTTGCACACTTTGAGCTTGACCCTGATGAAAGACCACATGCTGAAATGCTTGCAAAACAACCTGTCTTATTTCTATTGCTTCCTACTGTGGCTACAATTATTTGCCTTTTATGACACACTCTTGCCTTGACCCTTACAGTAATCAACGAACACCAAACAAAAAGTCCCATCCCAGTCATAGCCACTGACCTTGTCAGGTGTTTACTGGAAGTATGAACTTCCATCTCATTACTTTTGAACTCGTTCAGCTCCTTCCTGATTGCTGCCTGTAGAACAAAAAAACAACAGCCACAACAAGCATGAGCACAGGTGTGTCCCATTATATGTAAATGGTGGTGCTCAGGTGGCAAAGCTATTCAAATGAAAACGAGCATGAATTATATATCCAATGAAAAATTGACAAAACATCTGAGGCTTATAAGAGAAATAGGCCAGCTTTTCAGAGTTTCAATTGAGCAAAATGTCAGTGACATACAGTAGCATCAACATACCATAAAAATGAAGCCATCAGTAAATAGAACAATTTCAGCCGCTGCTTCACGTGGTATATAGTGCTCATAGTATATCACAAAAAAAGTATTTTCTGGGACAATAGCCTGACCTCAAAACAGAGAGGCAACGCAGAGGTGTCTTGTGAGTGTACCTTGTCAGAAGCGGACAGTCTAGTCCAGGGCTTGTCAGCCCGTCGGTCATAGTCCTGAGCTTTGGCAACCTCCACATAATCACTGAAACGAATGAGGATCTTTCTGTCCCGCAGCTCGTCCACTGTTGGCCTCTGGTTAAGCTAGGAAAATGAAAAACAGATGCAAATGGCGCTATAAGAGATTGCTGTAAAGTCAAACCCTGTATATCATTTAAGTTAAAAAGCAGTTATGGTCAAACTAATACAACTAATATAAAGTGTAAAATAAATAATATTATACCAGAAGATTCAGAATCAAGTTTGAGGTTTGAACTATAAAATGTAAAAGGCAGATCATGGGATCAGGGACAATCTGATCTCAGGGACAATCATGTTTGTCCTGATCTATGGACTGAAACATCAGCTCATTTTAATATAATACATTTTTTCCAGTCCTAGACAGTGTGCACGACCTTTATCATTGTATGAGGTTTGAACTATACCAGAATCCCTAAAGAGATTTGAACGATACCAGATGCCAGGGTGTATATAGAGGTCTGAACTATAGCAAAAAGTATTTAGAGGTTTGAACTATACCAAAATGTATATTGAGGTATGAACTAGATCAGAATGTATATTGAGGTTTCAACTATGCCAGGCTGTATATTGAGGTTTCAACCATATCATGCATATTGAGGTTTTATATTCAGTTTTGAACTATACCAGGCTGTATGTACATTGAGGTTGAACTCTACTCAGTAATATACTGAGGTTTGCATGTGTTTCGGAGCATTTGAGTTGCAGCTTCAGTGTAAATGTGCAGGTGTGAGTGTGCATGGGTCACTGTCTGCAAGTGATTGAATAGGCTCCATGCACAGCAGCCATATTGGGAATGAATTGGGCCCCTTCCTTACTTCCTTCACAGGTGTTACCAATAATACTAATTAAGGCTCCGTTCCATTTAGTGTAGCACAGTGGTTTTATTTGGTCTTATTTTCAAGGACCCCCATAACTCTGAGAGTGTACAAATGGAACCACTCAGAGTTACACACCCACCATAAGGGGCCATTTGGGAACCAAAATGGAGTGTTTCTAGTGAGCCAACATGCACGATATCAGAACCCTGACCAGAATGGAACAGAGCCTTCATTAGTATCATTGGTAACACATGTGAAGGAAGTAAGAAGAGGACCATTTCTTTCCAATATGGCTGCTGTGCATAGAGCCTATTGCGAGGATTCACAAAGTAATCCTTACCTTTCTATTGAGCCGCTGTTTGATCTCTCTCCTCTCCTCCTGTTCAGACTGGTCATTTCTTTCTGTTACATATCAGAAAATGGGAAATTAGGAAATGCATATCATCATACATATAACTTTTCTGGAGATACGAGTGCATTGCCATGGTGATGCAGAAACGAAACAAGTGTAACACACATAGGCAGAATGCCAAGTAATCAGAACCAGAAGCATTTCACCAAGTGTTAAACAAAGTAAGCAAATACCAAAATTCTCAAGTGGTTTTATATCAAAACACTTGAGAGTTTAATAGTACAGAGCAGACAGTACAAGGACAAACAGGACACCACACACTGTCATAATAATGATAAGCAGATTATACAATCTAATGTATTCTGTCACACGTCAAAAAGATTTGATTTGATGCTGGGACAGCGAATAGCAAACACTGAATCCAGTCTGTGACGATCTGTGCCAATTGATCCCCTCCGCTCCCTTTGTACTAAATACTTTGAACAGGTGGATTGGAACTATGGTCAGGACAGTCAGGACACTTGGGTTGGCTTCAAGCCTTTGTGTGTGTGTGTGTGTGTGTGTGTGTGTGTGCGTGCGTGCGTGCGTGCGTGCGTGCGTGCGTGCGTGCGTGCGTGCGTGCGTGCGTGCGTGCGTGCGTGCGTGCGTGCGTGCGTGCGTGCGTGCGTGCGTGCGTGCGTGCGTGCGTGCGTGCGTGCGTGCGTGTGTGTGTGTGTGTGTGTGTGTGTGTGTGTGTGCGCGTGCGTGCGTGCGTGCATGTGTGCGTGAGAGAGACACAGAGAGAGAGAGAGAGTGCAAAGGAGATTGACAGATTAAGGCTCGTATACAGTAGGATTCGTATTAATCAGATGGAGCAGGAGGAAGATGGTGCTAAATTTGTTTTTAAATCTCTGTATTTCTAACAACTATCTTGACCTTAAAGAGATGGAAAGTGTCAGCCTGAGCTGATTAAATGTAATGCCATTGTTGAGTTCTTCCACTGCCTGTGGTTCTTCTGAGTTATGAACGTAAAGGGGTAACACATCATGGATCCAATGTAGGTTTAATCTGTATTCCCTGGCTGCAGCTCAGACTTCAAGTGTCCTAATAGCGATGGAACCTAAATAAAGTTTGTTCTTTTGCATTGACATGTGACTGTGCTAAGGGACAGAGAGAGCTATATAAAATTAGCTAAAATAGACAGCTGCTGTGGGTCAGGCTCACAGGTGCAATGTCTGAAGTTAGAGCCATGGCTGTCTGACTTACCTACATATGCAAAAAGAGCCACAAAAAGCCAGAAAATGGCTTTCAAGCTTCTTAGATGAAGAAGTCACAGTAAAAGTGTCATGATCGGTCCATGTGATCTGAGTTGACTGTGCTGCATTCTAGATTTGACTTTTTGACTTTGTGGATGTGAAGTGTCATGAATAGGCTTCGGCGCAAACATGGGGTTAAATTCGTTCTATTGCTATGCCACCAAAATGTGGAATGCCCTACCAACAGACATCAAAAAGTGTGACCCTCCTTCAAAAATAAAAGAGCACCTGTCTGCAATTTGTAACTAGAAAAGTATAAGCTTAACACCACAAATGACCCCCCAGTGTTGATGATGTCTTGTATATTGTTGTCTTTATGAATTGAATACACAGGACCACAATGGAAACGAGCCCTTGGGGCTGTTTGTGTTATTATCATTTTAGCATCATGGTAAAATCGTACCACTGTAGGCTACTATTTGCAAGCTGTTAATAAAGTATTCAATCAATCAAATCAGGCCTATTATCTGCATTACTGTAGTTTCTTATATCAGATCAAGCCTTTTCCCTAAAATGAAAACAAAACTTTTTGTAATTTAAAGAACTCCGGGACATAAGCTGGTGTAACTGACAGTTCACTGTAAATCACAGTAAGCTTGGAAATGTGAACCAAGTAATGATAGAAATCTATGTGAAATAAATGTCTTCATCACCAATTAACTTTAATGACCTCACCACACATTTAAAATCTAAAGGATAGGCTAATTTACTTTTGGCCAACCACTCTGAAATTTCTTGGACTGTTTTAAAAACTCTGATCAGCTATTATTAATTAGATCCCAATAATAATATCGATGATTAAATTAAACAGGGCTACTCACGCTTCAAGATGTTTCGACTCTCCAGTTCTTCAGGGGCTGGCCTCTGGCTGAGTCTCCTACGAAAAAACACCAAAATTACGTTCTGGACCATTTTGGATCCAGTTCCACTCCCGCCCCAAAGTCTCTCACTGTCTCACAGTCTTTTAATAGCTGCACATAAATGTGTAGATCGAGCACCGCGATCTACACATTTTACAAGAAAACACTCCCATCACGTCCCATGTTGAGAGCAAAAAACGACTTCTTTTACAAAAACTCGAGGCCACCTCCTCATCGGGGAATAAATAAAAGTTGCGCGTTTATCACGCGACTTGTCCTTATATGATTGAAGCCACCATCATCATCACGCCTACAACAAGGTACTGGAAAAGTTGGATGAACAAAAGCGTAAACGATCCCAGTAAGAGTAGAGTGAAAGTTAGGATCATCAGTAGATTAAGAGTACAGTGAAAGTATCCGTTGCTGATGCTGTGCACAGTGCGCTCCTCTGTGCTGCTGCGCTCTGTTCAATTCTGTTCTGCCTCGCAACGCAACCTGATGAGAGAAGTAGAGGGTGCGAGTGTTGCCAGGTTTTGCGAGAGAAATAAGCAAGCAGGTCTAGGAAAACAAGGCCAAAAGAAGCAACATCACTTTATGGCTATTTCCCCCCAAATCTAGAGGGAAAATGTGGAATATTTTTTGTAACATCTTAACAACACAAATCATGTATGGGGGTCCCTGGCATAAAAATATGTTCAGATGGGGGTCTGCAGACACATTCTGGTACATATTAATTTGGGGGTCCTTGGCATGCAAATGTTTGAGAACCACTGGTTTAAACAACATTACACAGCAAGCCGAAAATAAGCAACACTTTAGAAACAAGGACCAAAAAACTGCAACCCGCAAACTGCCAATATTTACAAGCGACTTTACAGAAAAACAAGCCCAAAGTCGCTTATAAAAAGCCGACATGGCAACACTGGAGAGTGCCGCTTGCTGTGGAGAGAGGAGAGCCCGCCTCTTTGTTTTCATACGTATGCATCATTTGTGAAGGGGTGGAGCCGCAGAGGAGGAGATTCCCTTAGCAAGCCTTCATCAAAACTGCTGCATAGACTAGGATCGTAAAATAAGAAATATATTACAATTACAACTGTACACTACATCAGCATTGTCCCTAGTCCTTGAGATGGCATTTGATTTGACGAAGGTTGACATACCTAATAATGAATATCAGATCTGCTGTAGATAGGATATAATTAAACAGCCTGTGTGTGTGTGTGACGTATAATTAACAATATTTTATGATTAATTAGAAAAAGTGTAATATATTCTAATACCTAACAAATATAACATAAACAAAATAATTGATACATAATAAAATGTGCACAATTCAAATCAAATCTGACATTCTTCCAAATAAAGCACAGCCCCGTAGTTGAGCCAAAACAACATTAGAGGGGCTGTACTGGTATGACAAAAATACAGCACATAAATTCTCTGCATGCCACAGCATCTTAAATCTAAGATTCCATAGATGACTTTCCAAGATGAATGCCTTATTGCCTTCCCTACCCCCAACATACAAACTGTCCAGGAAACCAAGTTAGCCACGCAGCTGTTAAGATGCAATGCTGCGGCTTCCAAGACCACACTTCAAACAACCTTTGCCAGCTAGATTCAAATACCACCGAAGTGGAAAAAGCATTGGGAAGCGTTCCCAATAAATAAGAATGTTTATCTGAGCCAGTCTTGCATCCTTCATTTTGGAGTGCCGCCTTTTCCACTTTGGTGGTATTTGAATCTAGTTATATTCATAGCTGAGCACCCAATGCCTAAACACAAAGGCATCCAGAGGAAGCGCACTTGCTTTTTCTTTCTTAACTGTGCCAGCTACTTCTAAAAACAAGAAGAGACCCACCCGAGCGCCCCCTAAAAGCCACTTTTCAAACCGACCAGCAAGGGGTCGTTACATTGTACCCATGTACCCCACCTCAACTTCATTAGACACCCCCCACAGCTGACTGGGGAGAGGAACAACATGCATGGCTCGCATCCAGTGTCCAGACACGGCTCAGTCGCCTGACCTTTTTAGCTGAAAGTGCTGGCTGAGAAAGAATCGCTGTCTTGGAAAGAGACATTAGCTTTGTGGAAATGTTGAATCTATTTTGGGAAAGCTCTGCCTTTTGTAAACATTGCTGACTTCAGCCCAGTTATAGTGCACAGGTGCATTCTAGCAACTTGGAATGTGAGCTCAGAGCATGGGAAAATGGAATGATAGGGAAACCATGTCCTAGTGATGTATGTCTCCTACAATTTTCTCTTCCAAAATCACAAAGCTAGATCTTGTCATCAAAGGGTTAGGTGGAGTTAACATAGCCTACTGTAAAACATTTCAATATTAGCTGATCATGGCTGATCGTTAACAGTCATATGTATATTATGCAAACATCAGACCTCCAGTCTGAATGAAGCACCACAACAGCACAGCGGGCATCAGTCATTGGAGGGCATCTGTGATCCAGGAGATTGAGCATAACCAACAAATACATTAACTACCTCCACATGTGTCTGCTACAAAACAAAAGCAGTTATTCTTAGAAGTGGAAGGTAGGAACTCATTAAATAAATTGAACAGACCTGAGTCTTTTATTGTTGTTACAGTTAAGTTATTTTATTTTAAGTCAAGCTTGGCATTCTTACTTGCTTGCCATTTTGACTTTCTTGCTCTATAATTTGCTGTTACAAGGCTATCATCAATAATGACATCTCTATAATTCTTTGGGAGTATATGTAGAAGGCTATACTATCTGGGAGTTTGAGGTCATGTAATTTCATAACCACCCTCTTAGATCCTTAACCTAGCCTTAACCACACCAAACCTATACCTAAACTTAACAATTTCTAACCTAAGGACTAAACACAATCATTTGAACCATAAACTTATAGTTAAAGGCAAGGACACTTTGGTAGAGGTTTGGGTTGTGTAGTTACTTAGCCATGATGCAACTCCAAAGGTGGGTGAGAAATCAAAAATAGTTGCTCCAACCTTGACTTACATTGTACGGTGAAACAGCTCTCAAAGTCACTCTTTTAACCTGTAAACTAACACAAACATAGATGATTCTGACCATATAGAACATCACAAAACCCAGTACAGTTTTGTTTTGAATTACAAACGTCCATACAATCTGAATTTAGGTTGGCTTTGCTTGGCTCTGGCTGTTTGCACGATGCATTGTGGGTATGATACTGCAAATACCAGAAATATATCATAGGATATTTAATGAATACTTTCAGAACTTTTGGAAAGAAGGCACTGTACAAACAAACAAAACAAAATCCATTGGGCAAACTGAAGGGGTGAAAGAGCATTTGTTTGGTCATAGAGTTCAAATGGCTTTTTATTCCCAGCCTTCTACAGTCATTTACTCTTCTCGAGTACTCATCAGCTGCTCGGCGAGATGTAAAAGTTCCTCATTTGTTGGACAACTCACAAGCATGTCAAAGCGATGTGCGCATTGTAAGAGCAGGGGCTGATAGGAATGTCAGCAGAGGAAAAACGGGATGAGTCAGGAGCCACGGGGTGGACAGTGGCTTGCTATTGCCCACTGATGTGGAACCTAATGCCTAGCTCTATCTCTACAGTAGCAAGGTCTGAGGGTGGGAGCGCTGCTATGGCTGAATGCATTGTCTAAATGAGCCCAGGACAGCCCGAGGGCAGTGGAGTTGCCAGGGGAAATTAAAGGAATCCTCTTTCATCCAAGAACACCGGAAGTTTAGTGTTTATGTAACTTAGACAAAGTGCAGATCTGACATCAGGTCTTGGGTGTTTGAATGTTGACCTGAATGTCTCGTGTTACTCGAACATGGACCTGAAAGATGGAGTGCACATGTATGGGTGCATCTTGACTAAAGAACACAGGGCATGGGCATTCATTTTCCACACCAAACACAACACCTTACAGCATCAGTAGTCAAATTACTAAGATAAAAAAATAAAAGAACCTCTATAAATAGCTCATGGCTCATGCACCATAACGTCTACCTTGTTCAAAGGCCTGCTGTGCTATTGATTACAGATGAATGGTGCGCATTCAAAGACAGACTTGATGCCTGCTTGATATAGCCTATAAAAAAGTATCAATCGTTTATCCAAGCACATGTGTGACTCCAAGGCTTTGCCCTTTACTGCATGTCCACAGATCACAGAGGGGGGCATGTCTGGCTATAGACAGTCCACTGTGAGCACAGCATGGTGGCAGCTTCAAACAGCCCAGTTCTGGTAAGAGCAGTTTAGATAATAGTTCTGCAACCTTTCAAATACAATAGAAATGTTTCACATGAATTCAATTATGAATTCATATAATTGCGATTGGATCCAAAATCATTAACTGTTGGCGCATTGAAGGTCAAGTTTACGGGTGGCATTGGCAATTGAATCCGCTCGTTCTATTGTGAGGACTTGAGAGAAACTGACATACAATTTCCCAATGCCTTCTGTGTCTCAAGAGCTCACTCTCAAAGGCTATAGAAAAACTCTGTCAACCTTAGAAATCATCAAAGAAGCCTACAGTATCATCTTATACCTGCAACGCATTTGAGTATGAGTTCATCAAATGAATACAACCGTAAAATCCCATCATAATGATGAATCATCCCATCTGGATTCCATAATCCTTTCTTTACTGTGTGGTGTCATGATAGGTAGAAATCCATTAAACTATTGACTATTGTGAAAGACACATTTTGGGGGTATAGCCTGAACAAACAATGAAAAGACCACAACCATTAGTGAACTATTCTGGGACATGATGTAGTGTGATCATTGGTTGTCTAATCCCGAACGGTGCAGGAATAGAAGGTTATAAAAGGGGAGAAACATCACAACTTTCACTGGGTGGGCTCAGAGACCTCGTGACATTTGATGTTTCAATTAGAGGGTACTAGCTTAGTAGCGTGTAGATCTTTAGAAATAAAAGTGATTGTGTACAGTTAATTACTGCATGTGTGGGCCATGGGTGGCACGTAGTGGTGACAGCCTGCAATTAGAGGGATTTTGGATCAGACCATATATGCACAACCAGTGACATCCGGTGCCTACGTACGTCCAACTGCTTTACAATATCTGCCAACTCCAACCCTATAATTGTGTTGAGGCCTGGTGGTGATGCTGCTCTCCATACGGTAGGCTCAAATAATACAGGCTGCTAGGGTGGTAGGGAGATGGGGCCTTTGCATGGGATCATATAGACTCAAATAGCACATGTTGTCATCATAATCTGAACCCTTATTTAACCAGGGTTGTTCCAACCTCGCATCACCAGACTTTCCACCACGGAGGAAAGCCTGGTATTCGTTCTAAACTAAAAAAAAGTGTTTCCGGTGGTTGGTTCCGGTTGGTGTCGCATTGTTTTTGTTAACCACATAATGCAAATCAATTAGTTTATTCTCGCTAGTCACGCTACGAGTTAGAATGAAAGATGAACATACCAAACGATTATTATACCAAAAGAAAGTCAACGATTATAGCAATTTAAACCAATTTTAAACTAGAGGTGGTTCCGGTCGGTGGTAACGGCCACCTGATAGCTACATGTATTTCGCTCCAAATCAGAAACCCGAAAATTGTATTGATCCCAGGCTAGGGTTGTTCACTAAGATCCCATGGAGGATTCTATTATATTTATACAATGATGTTATATCTAAGAACTTTCCAGTACAATCATGGGTTATAGGGATCAAACATTAATGAGCAAACATTGACCAACAGTCTATTGAAAGCAGCAACGCAACTTTCATTATAAAAGCCCTACGTATTAACATATAATGCTATGTAACCGCCACCACAACACAGCAGGTAAGTAAGCCTTGTAAATGTATGTTTGAAGAGAGAAGTACAAAGTACCACAGTTATGTTTTGAAGCCAAGAGAAGCTAAGGAAGGCAGCCCAATGAGTATGAGTAGTGTACCTGTGGATATGAACTAACTCCTGGCCTCGACTACCAAAAAAGCAAAATAATTTTCCCAAGAAACAAGAATCAATGCATGCTACTGCATTAGTCATACAAGTACAATTTGAATCAATGAATGTGCTCTGCTCTTATCCTAATTGAGTGAGGGGTCTGGATGTCATTAAACCAATCGCTTCACTGGCTGAGTTCCCTTGCTGGTCCATAAAGAAAGTGGGAGGGAAGCCCTAACGTTAATATTTCATCATCGTGAAACAGATTATGAAAACTGTCACAAACCACACATATTATTCCCCTTTAAGATCGTTTAAAGATCATTTCCGCTTTATTGGAGTAGAGACTGAATGGATGGGGGCGGATAAGAAAGACAAATAAGGCTGAAGCTGAATCCGCATAATTTCTCTAGCCCACTGAAACCATGAATCGTGCGATTCGTGCCAATGGCAAATTTCTAACTGCTAATGATGGATTCTTACAGTCTACTGCTGAGCGTCCATTTCAACGCAGGGATATTTATAGGGGCCCCAGGAGAGAAGCCGTATGTGGGTGCTTGTTCTCTCGCTTCAGTTTCACACACTGAGCTATAGTGTCAGCAGAAAACGCCACAAATATCCAATTATTGGCTTCTCTGTGGCTCAGTGGTCTGAAGCACATACTTTGCTTTCCTCCCTCTCTCTCTCTCCCCTCTTTTGCATGTCACTCGCCTTCTACATACTATTCACATCCAATACAGCATCAATATGCCCCAAAAGGGCATTAAAAAGCCACCTAATTATCCTCCTCTCACACTGCCAGATTCTAACAGACATAAGGGGCTTAATACATGTGGGTGAGGGGCCTATCATCATGAATAACTCAAGTCTCCTTCACAAATACCGTATACCAAAACTGAATCCGAATCTGTAGGAAATTTGGGGGACTCATGCCTTGTATATGTTTATCTATGTTTTATAGATAGTAAAATCACACGTCACAAGGAGCATGCTGATTACCCAGTCCTACTCAGTTTCTTAAATGATAATTGACTGAGTCTACAAGCAGAGGAAGACAAAGAGGTAGTGATGTAGTGTTAGTGTGTAGATGTCTGCAGTAAGCTGATGATATCTCTCTTAAGAGCCCTGTTGGGGAGTGGGTTCGGTTCCAACTGAGGGGATGGCAGGCACAGTCTCTCTTTTGGCAGAGTGAGGGAGGGAGGCAACTGAGGTAGCCTGGGTTAGTGACGTATATAAGCCATTGATTATGGCTGGTGCCGCAGTATATCACTGATGAAATAGCTAAATATAGAAATAGAGGGTTTCCCTCCCCTGTCCCTGGCCAACCCACTGCTCTGCATTCTGCGGCAGCCTCCAGGTGAAGTAATATAAAATCAATGCAGCACAGAAACATGCTGTGTTGTTCCATAATTGCATCACAGCCCATATAAAAATACAGTCACCATGAAAACAAAGACATTTGCGGCAGTATTGTTGGCCGCTTGAACCCTAGCATCCCTATTCTGCAGAGGATATTTGCCGAAAATAGCTGATCTACAGTACAAGCTCACGCAGCAACACAACGGGGGAAGAGATTTAGTATAGAAATTATAAATTCACAGAAATAACGTAGCTGTCGTTCATGGATTTGAACTATGTTGTGGCTGATAGCGATCCCCAATAAATTGATCAGCCGGCAGGCTAAGCCTGAGAGATTATATGGAGACTTGTATGACGCGCAAACTAAAAGGACTACCGTCCAAACGAAAGCTCAATTTTAAAATGCTTTACTTCAATGTCACCAAATACTACAGTACAAACTTCCAATAAATATGTGCAAAGAAATCAATGAAACAGTGAGCAAAATGCGGTCAACAAAAACGATCTCTCCAAGCTCACCCTACCCCCACGGTCAAACCAGTCTTAAGGTGAGCAGGTGAGGACCATTATTTGTAAGCTGCTGGAGGACACCCACAGAGACACTCCCATCATCAAAGTGCCAATACGGTGCCTACAACTATCACAAATCAATAATCCAATCCAGTGCACGAATACAAATATAAACGCCATTTGGCTCCTACACTAAGTATATAGGGTTTAAATGGTTACGATGCTTATTGCAAATACAAATATAAACCCCATTTGGCTCCTACACTAGTAGGGTTTAAGTGGTTATGATGCTTATTGCATTTTCACAACAGAAGTACAGTTTTATTAACTGAATCAAACTTATATGTAGGACGCAATGCTTGAATGCCTATGTAGCCAAATCATATCTACATTATGTGAAAATAAAGCAACCGGGACAACTTAGTCACGTTCACTGTTGAATATCTGAAAAAAATACCTGTTACTGATAACTGATGTGTGGGTATACAGTATGTGCATGTGTATGCATACTGTATGTAGAAACCATTCAGGGCATATTTGCCAGCACTAGCCTAGGCCTATATATGGAGATCGCCATAGATGGAGACCTGCCAAGTCGTCATAGAGACCTAAACGTGCCATATGTACGGAGTATGACATCAGCAACCTCTGCCCAGATCTCCATACATAGAGATAACCATCACGTACAGGACTGACGGCATAGTCCCATATTCGGGCATAACTGATGTAGGCCGACCCATATACGGAGATGTCTGACACTACCTGACATCATCATAAGGACACTAGGGCTACAGCTAACAGTATAAAGGGACTCGATGTGCCTTAGGAGGGTTCAGTTCCAGCAGTAACCCGAGCTATCTTAACTACCAGAGAGAGAAGCATCGAAGAGATTCCAGCAATAGGCGATTGCCACAGCCTAAAGCATATTCTCATACTGGACTTGGATCTGGTTAACGAATCAGCCGATATCAGTTTCTATACTGTACATGTAGCCAATAATAATTTGAACGTGTTCACATCACATTTCATATTTATATTTATTTCTTTAAAAGATATACCTTTTATAGGAGATCAATTGTATATTTTGAAATATGTATTTCAAATATGCATATTTACTGTATGGGGTGCATGTTGTTGTTGTTGTTGTTTTGGTAGTTTTCTTTTTCTTAAAAAAAAGAAGAAGAAGAAACAGGTGTTTTCAGTGTTTTCAATAGAAAAAAGGACCCCATCGTACAAGTTGCACCATATTCTAAATTCCATGTGTCTTTTGTTTTTGGAATCAATGTACTTTGTTAACCACAGCTGTTGAATGCACAGCATGACACATGCAGCCCTGCAGGCTGTCCTGTTCCATCGTAGCACAAATACACTACGCTGTGAGGTCCTCAGCAGCACATGGCGTTCTGTGCATGAACATGCCCTCTGATGAATTCAGTGTGATTCATACAATACAGGAACAAGATGGACGTTTTGGCTTGGTTTGGAGAGAAAGGGGGAGGCGAGGGGAGGGGGGGGGGGGGTCCAGGTTACTGCCAGTGGCCAGGCCAGTCATGTAAGTGTGCAACAGGTAATCAAACGAACCCGATTTTAATCCATACATTTTTTTTTTTTTAAATAAAATGATCAATTGTGGGTAAAAAAGTTATACAAATGAAATGTATTTTTTTCTTAGCGGGTGGGGGTGGGGCATTATAAAGGAAAATGTTGTAAATATAAAGTGGCTTAAGTGGTTAATCAGACTAATCAATTTAGTTAGATTATTTGAATTGTTTTGTGTGGATTCGTTGATATATGTTCAATAAAACAAAACAAAAAAACAACAACAAATTGATCTTCTCGGTTATTCGATGAATCGAAAAAAAGTCAATCAATTGAATAATCACTTCGAAAATAATGGATAGTTGCCAGCCCTCCGGTCATCCTCTCCCACAGGCCACCACAGAGTGAGGACTGGAGTGGGACATGGTACTGGAGGAGCACATGGTGCTGTCATCTAAAGTAAGACAACAATGGCAGGCCTCAGCTGTCTCCTGTCCGGAGCAACAGCTCCGCTCATATTGGCTGACCATCAGTCAGTCAGCTATGCACACCTGTGCTGCCAGTACCTCCAGACTGCACACGACTGACCGCAGAGACATGCTCAGTCCTGTCAACAGCACCAGCTACACCTCAATCTTACTCAACATGATTTATTTTACTACTCCTGTTCCTTTCTTCTTCATACATGGAATGACTTATTTCCATTTGATCTTATTTAACCCATTAAGACCGGGAAAGCATCTGTGTCATTAAAAAAAAAAATGTTGTTGTTTATTTAATATTTATACTAACTAAAAATAGCAGATCTACAAGCTCATAGCGCGGCACTCGGTGCCGCGCTATGAGCTTGTAGATCTGCTATTTTTGAATAGCCAAATAAATCTAAAATGACAGAGATGCGTTCCCGGATTGAACGGGTTAATTATATTCTCATACACACTTGCTTGGAGTACAATCATTTCATTGCCTGCTAATCTTGCTACTAACTATGTTGTATGCAACAAATAATGGCTTAATTACCTAACAATAATGCCTTGATTAACTTGAGATTAATTCAGCTATTTAAATGCTTGCTACACACACCACATGTGGCTCTTTTGCTTGCCAGGATTAGTCAGTTCATTCCAACTGTGGTCCATGTTGACTTCCCATCAAGATGTCCCTGGAGAGTACATCACACTATGGTGCGGTGTCGTTCATTCAGTACATTCAGATACACATACTTGTTTGTCTGGGCTTTGTCCTGACCCGATGGACCAGCTATAGTGCATACCTCCCATAACCCAGCACACGCTACAGTCACACTTTCCCCTCATGACACCCGATTGATTATTTCCTGTGCCCGACTGCCCGTTACATAAGACCGAACGGGAGTTCCCATAACATAATGTTCCTGTATGGGTAGAAACCTCATTATGTCAAAAAACGAAATAGAAAAAAAGAAACCGTGTTCCAATGGATCCAATGTAGTTATTATTTAATCACAAGCTCTAGTCAATACTTCTCATTGGTTAATATTAATAAAACCCACAGACAGACTTAACCACTTTCACGTTCACTAGTTTCAATTAGTAAAAGTGAAAAGATATAAAAGAAATAGCAAAAATAGCAAAACTACAAGCTCACTGTGTGTCGCAATGCGTTGTGAGCTTGTAGGTCTGCTATTTTTGCTACTTTTGTGTGACACTTGATGAAGTAGGGTATTCATTTAGAACAACTAAAAACTAAAAACATAAAACATTGAAATATTGAGATACAAAATGAGGTTTCTGCCCAACAGCAACGATTAGAGGATGGGTGTAAAACGTATAGCCTTTTTTAATGCCCCGTGCTGACCTGCTGACTTCAGGCTAAAATGCCTCCATAAAAAAAACAGCATTGTCATCATAACATCCCTTTAGGAACACGTACAGTAAACGGAACATTGCACCAATGTGCCAGGATGAAAAATATGCTGAATATTGCACCTACAGTATATTCCTTACTGGGTTTTTAAATTCATTGACAATTCTTCTCTTCAACTCAGCAAAGTGGTCTGCATTTCCATGTAACACCGACTAATATTCATAACACTGTCTGAGTGTTTTGTCAAAACAGATCAACAAATGTGAGTACACGTGGAAGCTCACATGGAAATAGTTGTGTCTGGAAAAGCCGTTTATGTACAACCTCACACACGCCCACACACACACACACACACACACACACACACACACACACACACACACACACACACACACACACACACACACACACACGCACCCACAGCTGGCCTGCTACTCGGTGTTATTCAGATTGGCATGGCACACACAGCTGTTGAATGCCCTGGGTAGGGTTGCACGTGGGGAGGCACGATGCGAGACGCAAAGATCCTCACGGTCTCTTGGAACACACCACCCTGATGCCTGACTTAGCTCTCACACCATCTGTTAAATTACTAGAACAACAAAGCCTCATCTGCCCTTTACAAAATGATCTACGGTTCTTTGAACACTCTCTGCCATGCCATAATCTCACTCTGATGTCTTAATCTCTTCAATTAGCAGCCTTAACCTGAGATTACACTAATCATTTTGCCCGAATAGGCTACTGTGAAAGTGTACGGAGAGGGAATTGAGATAACCACTGTAAACCACAGTACCGATTGGGAACTCTTCTGTAGTCTTTACTTTTCACCTTTTCACCACTCATATAGTGAATATCAGGGTAAAGAAAGGCTAATGTACGGTATACTTCATCGTAAGACCCTGTTGCTTGATAAAAACTGATTTTCAACTGAAAAACATGTTATGTGACATGACATGATGTGATTTTTCTTGACTGTAAAAAAGCACACGAACCAAACCAAAATCCACATGTCTGCATGATCAAGCCGAAGTATTAAAAAAGGCACAATCAATGAATGCCAGTACTTGCCAGTACAATCTGTTACATACTATAACCTGTGACACCTGTCTTAGTTTTTTTTGTTGTTGTTTAGTTAACCACTTTAAACCATGCCCTATTTTGGGTGAAGACTTTCAAAAACATATCACGTTTTTTTTATAACTTAAAATAGGTGATAGCGAAAATAGGTGAGCTACATTGGCTATTTTTGTGATCTACATTGGCTATTTTCTGCATGCAGGAGCTGTTTGGGCCTAGATAAAGCAAGTATGAACTCAGGGGAACTGCTATTTTTAACAACAAAATTGCAAGGACAAACACCAAACAGAGGTGTATATCTGCCACTGGGGTAAACTTATGGAATAAACTGGATAATGAACTTAAATTGAGCAACTCCATAAGAGAACTTATAAAGCTAGGGTAATTGATATTGTTATCTTGTTGTCTTTATTCTGTATGTTCAACTGCTGCTTTGTTAAATCATGACCGAGATAAATAAACTAACTAACTAACTAACTAACTAAAACTAACTAAGTAAGCTACTGTATAAAATAGGGTTCAGAGGTTAACATGAAGCACATTGATTCCACCTGGGATGAAATGTGCTATCCTATATTAAAATTGGCTTAAGGGAGGACGGGCGGGCCGGCCGGCCGGCGGGTGGACCTCTGATGTCACGCTCATGTCACCATGACTCAGCCATAACCATATGGAGTTCCAAATGCAGAAAATAACCTCAATGTGTCATCATGGGATCAGGCACAAACAAATCACTCAGCTCCATATATAAATATGGGCACAAATGGGGCATGCCCATATATGGGCATATACTGATGACATCAGTGACTCGACTTGTGATAATACAATTCACTTTTCGAATTGGCCAACAGCCTGAAAACTTATTTCAGTACAGACAGCTTGTGACCAATTTAAACCCATCTTTAAGGTGTAACTAAAAAAGAAGAAAAAAATGGGTCAACCTCAAAATGGGTCAACTTCAAATAACGTAAAGCCCACCGAACAACAATACACAGTAAGGTGTGAATAACTTTGGCGTGGGCCGCGGCGTGGCGGTCCAGGCACCCTATAGGCTGCAATGCCAGTCTGACAGCAGGTCGCGAGTTCGAGTTCCGATCCCGAGGACCTTTGCTGCGTGTCACTCCCCATCTCTCTCCCCATTTCTTGTGAGTCTACTGTCCTACCATTAAAGGCATAGAAGCCCAAAAACATACCTCAAAGGTATGACAGACATTTTAATGATCTACAGAGGGAAAGAATGAAAGAGGCCTGCTCAACTTACTAATTTAAAATTGGGTGAACAAATGATCGTTATTATCATTTATTATTAATAACAATAAGTTATTCATTTGATCACAATGCTGATTTCATCTGGAGTGCTGGAATGCTAGAGTGTTCTATTTCCCACACATAGATTCTATGTTCAATCCACCTGAGTTAACGGTCCAGGACACAATGCTGTTGGCCAAAATGATACAGATAACACACAATTACACATTAGCTATATTTTGGATTTCCTTGTGGTTTTCCAGGAGGTCAGCTTACTCTTATCTGTGTTACATTATACTGCTTGGTGTTAGGACTTCTCCACTGTAAAAATGTCAATGGCAAGCAAGTCAACATTGTAACCGTTAGGTGAAACATTCCACCTGGGTGTTGCATAAGACTTCCAGTACATGCTGCACTGTATTATTCAGTGAGAATGAACCCCATCTGATTGTTAATCCTATTTAATTCCCCACAATACCACCCTCTCATCATTTACATAACGTTGCAAATAAGATTATGTTCTCTGGTGCATTCCTCCTCAGCCTTTCACAAAAAAATCCTGTTCCATACGCCAACAACTCAGACCACTTGACCCAAATAAGCTGCACCTGTGGCAGGTTAAAATCACAACCTGACAATATCGTGAGATTTTGATTGACTAGGACAAGGCAATTAGAGTATCAGTTGTTTAAGGAAAGCTATCTCTTTCCATCAGAGGTCAGATTATTTCCATCTTTGAAATATTCATGAAGGCAGTGATGAGGCCCTTACACGCACGCACGCACGCACGCACACACTCTCAATGAGACTTAATGAATAAATTAAAATCTAGTGTAGGTAACAGTAGCAGCATACACTTTAACGTTCTGAATCAAAGAGAGCAAGAGATATGGAGTTAGAGAAAGACAGAAGGGTACGTCAACATGCATGGAGGTTTTAACAGTGACAACATAGACAATACATTGAAACACATGAGCCCTGTCCATTGACAACCTCAAAAATCGAGGTTAACTAGGCATGCTTTTTGATACATGCCATAGAGCATGATATGATATACATTGCTTAATTGTATCATACAGTAAACCTGTATGGAAGCAGATGCAATTGCATATTTCTCCACGCAGGCATTCAGGTTTTTCCTTTAATTCGATACCCATCTGTATATGATGCATTAAATGTATGCATTGATCACTGTGTAAAGTGTCTTGTAAATCCATATCGGCTAGGCACCGAAAAGGTACCCAGCCGATATGGTGGTTCAAATCAATCAATCAATCAATCAATCAATCCAGTGTAGAGGAAATTCTCAGGTGTTTCAGGACAGGGGGGTTGTTAATGGTTGGTAAACAGTGGTGGACAGAAACAAAGTATATTTACTTGAGTACTGTACTTTTTTTTAATTTTTAATTTTTAAGTACCGGTACCTGTATTTTTGGACTTTCACTCCACTATTTTTCAAATAGTGACAATAGCAGATCTACAAGCTCACAACGTGTTGCGTTGTGAGAGCTTTTTTCACTATTATTAATATAATATATATTTTTTATATTTCTGTAAAATCTTTACTTTTTTATGTCTACATTCCAATACACCAATGCATTCATATTAAAAGGAAAATATACTTGAATACTTTTTAAAAGCAAGTGCTCCAGTACCTTAACTCAAGTACAACTTGTAGTATAATATTTGACCGGGAGTATCTATACAGCACAGAAGTCTTGAGGTCACTTCCGTTACCCCGCGGGTCACAGAGTTGTTTGCCCCATTCTAAATCCCATAGATTTTTTCCCCCACATCATATAAGAACTGTGTTCCAAAAATAAACTAATGAGTAGTTTCATTAATTCTGCAGTGGTACCTGGAAGTTGCGTTGGAAACTACAGTAGGAAACCATGTGACTCTCTGTCCCCACTGAAGCACGTCACTCTCAGTAAAAAACATGTTTGTTTGATGAAGCAACTGAGAACTGACAACGCTCTCCAACAGAAAGAAGAAATCCAGTGCAACACAATGTGATGCTGATTACGTGCGACGGTAGTGCCGTGATCCGCACGCATGTTTAATGGGAGATTTGTAGTCGTTGGGTAATTTTTAAGCCTGCGAACTGTGGTCAATTTGTAGGCGGCCCTTTATTTTCTAACTCTTTGGATAAATTAGTACCTTTTCACCATCAATTGATGCTTCAGATCCATATTAGTAAAATCACCGACTTCATTTTTTGTTTTTGGAACACAGTTCTTATACTTGTGATGTAGGATTTAGAATGGAGAAGTGACGTTAGACTTCGGTGGACTATGACTTTGACTCAAATAATGGGGTTGAGTTCTTTGTCCACCACTGGTGATAAAGCAACGGATGGGTTTAGATAGTGTGTAGATGTTGAATGATGAAACAGACATACATGGGACACAGTGAAGAAGGGGAGGGGTAGTAGAGGGCTGATGACGATGAACTGGACGTGTCGACGGGTAGCTGGGTCCACACAGAGCCACTCACTTGGCCAGCTTCGTCTCGATTTGCTGACGGATCTCCTGGCGCTCCTGGTCGCTGCGCATGGGGAAAATGTTGCGATCCTCCAGCTCCTGTTTGCTGGGCCGGTTGCGGAGTTTCACGGCCAGCAGCTCTTTCCTCATTCCGCGTGGAAGTGTTCCTGTTGGTGGGGTTGTGTTGTTTTGTTATTGGTGGAGCATTAGCGGCAAATTAGGGTCACCAGCTAAACCTTTGTGTCTGCCCTGGCCTGCTGAGTTTCGCGGCTGAAGCTGCTACACTCAAACCAATCGTCACACAGGCGGCTTTTGCCATTCTCCTAAGATCTAACACTAATCTTCACACAGGCGGCTTTTGTCCATTCTCCAAGATCTAAAACTTATCGTCACACAGACGACTTTTGTCCATTCTCCTAACATCTGCCGTGTCAATTGGCCTCAATCACAGTATTGAACAAACAATGATGTACTAAGTTCTTCAAAGCTGCGGACATAAGAGTTTCTGTAAAACAGGTATTATGTTCATGTTAACGCACAGTAGTTAATATATTACGTATGGCATAGTATTTTAGTATTAGGTATTAATATATAATAATCTAAAAGTGAAACACAAACACTCGTTTACATTGAGTCACGGGCAAGGTAACCTCAGACAGCTGTTTATGGGGAAAACAGCACCGACATGCTCGATGAATTGAATACACAGGACCACAATGGAAACAAGCCCTTAGAGCTTTTTGTGTTATCCTTTTAGCACCATTATATAATCGTACCACTGCACTATTTGCGAACTGTTAATAAAGTATTCGATCAATCAATCAAATTGACATCACTGGCCATGAATTAGGACTCTTTATTTTTCATCCACTCACACGATGCCTGGATTATACTGGCTTTATACATTAAGAGGTCAGAGACTGAATCCTGTATTGATATCAGCAGACCTACCGGAGATAACTGACTCATTCCAACTCTCCTGGTCACTGTAGTATTCATCCATGCGCCGGTTCTCCTTATTTTCATCAGATTCCTTCTTGCTCTCTGACTCGCCGACGGGCTCCTTCTCAGTGCTGGCGGTGCGAGACAGACGGCCATCTAAGCGCCGCTTCGGAGAAGAGCGTGCCTCCTTCCCCTGGAAGCTACAGTGACAGTGCAAAAGAAAGGCCTACTAATCAATGCTTTCCACATACATAGTTCAGAATGCACATATCATGCAAAACCAAATATGTGGTTTATGAATTGATGCCTATGGTGATTTTACTGCTCTGGTTAAACAAAGAGAGTTAAAAAACTAAAATATCTGAACACAAATGTAACATCAGGATCAACAGGAATCATGGCAAAGAAATCCCCTTATATACTGTATGGGCATTAAAGGGACAAGGCCAGAAAGATAGAGATCTTCATATATGGGCATATAAGGGGACACAGGTAGGCACAAAATGGACACTGAAAGGGAGTAAAAACTAAGTTTGAGACATAAAGCCTTCATCAGTGTGCAGTTACACCATAATTGTGAATCTAAACGTCTACTAACAGTGGGTCACTAGTAATTACCATCTGGTGTAGGGAGATTGCTGTCTCTGGAATAGCCAAACCAAAGAAATCCCATAAACCACGTCAATACATTTACAAATAGATAAATAAAATAGAATCTAGGGATCCACATAGGGATGGAATGGCTCCAATTTGGATCTCCGACTTCATATAGTCTGCCTGTGATGTCAATCATCATTAGTGTATAGCGTAAACAGGAGGGGGCCTTGACAGTATAGAGCCTTAGGGGACTCTGGTCAACTAATCATAGGGTTTAAGTGGTTAAAACACTGTTTCGATTTAAGGATAAATCCTATTGCACAATACTATTCTCCTGATAAATACGAGTTTATTGCTGATGGTGTGAGAAAGAGTAAAACAATTTGTATTCCTAAAATGTATTAATTCTGTTCTTTATTTTTCTTTAATGCCTTATGTAAAGCCCACTGACTTTTTACATAATTGTACCCAAAATACACAAAACTGTTGACCTGCGCGTCATCTATAAAGAGGGGTCATTTCCTCATCATGTCCTAAAACACTGATGAAAGTCACAGGCCGAAAATCATTCGTTTTTTCCTGTTGTGCATACAAAATGGCACATATTATTTATGCCAGAGAGTGCTGACATCTGTTCATCCTGGGCATAAAGAGCCACCATACAGATGTACAGCAGAGACCATATCTAATCCTGATGTTGTTACCTGTCCTGTCTGTGTTTGCTGGCCAGGGCGCGGTGCAGTTCCTCGATGATGCAGCTGGGGGGCAGCTTCGGGTGTAGCGCCAGGTGAGGGGACCCAGTCGGTGTGGAGATCCTGCCTCGCAGCAGGGAGCCCTGTGGATCTTTAGGAAGAGTGAAGTTCCTGGGCAAAGTGGCTGGGGACTTCTTCACCGGTACCGGATGAGGGCCTGCATGGTAAGGGGAGATTTCATATCGTGATACAGTGCTGACTTGGATCAATTTGTCATCTTGTTATGTAACGCAGTGGTTTTCAACCTTTTTTGCGTCAAGGACCCCAAATTGAAACATATTAGCCCAGGGACCCCCATTTGAAAAGATATGCCAGGGACTCAACCATTTTGATTTCTTGGGGGTCCCAATCTACACTGTAGTGTAGTATCATCATCAGTGTTAATTTAACTCTGAGAGTGTACAAATGGAACGAAATGGACCTTACGGGTCCATTTCGTTCCATTTGTACACTCTCAGAGTTACAGACACACAAGGGTCAATTCGGTTCCTAACTATTCATTTGTCTGGGGACCCCGTGGAACCCCCTCAAGGACCACTGGTGGTCCCCGGACCACTGGTTGAAAACCACTGATGTAACATATCGAATCTTTGTCCTGGCAGACCGACCTTCTAGACTGCCAAGTCGGGTGAGCAGTTTGACCGGCATGTTGGGCGGGGGAGGGGTGCTGGCTCGTCTCTGTGGTGGGGCCGTGGTGGCCTCCTGTTTCCCCTCAGGGGCCTCCACTTTGCCCACAGATTGGTCTTTGCTCGGGACTCGAGTTAGTGGCGTGGAGTCCTTCTCTATCTCCACGCTCTGACCTCGGTCTCCAATTGCATTTGAATGTTCTGTCAGGTCTTGCACTGAAAGGACACAAGAGCAACAACTTCTTCAACCATGCCCTAATATAATGATGAGAAGTTGTGATGGTGGTGAGGTTCAGAAGATGGAAGATCTGTTTCAGTGATATTTGGCTCCACCTTGTGGTCAAGCAATAGAACATTACAGTTACATAAAATTGGTTAAATACTAAAAATGTGCCAAATGCAAGGCTGAAAATAAATTGTCAACAATAATTTTCAGCTAGAATTATGACAGGCCCTACCCTAGTGTCCACAAGAATAAGACAAATATGTGGACTATGTGTGGTCTCGATGAATTGAATACAGAGGACCTTAATGGTAACAAGCCCTGGGCTTATTTGGGTTATCCTTTTAGCATTCTTTTGTATAAATCTGTGCCACCGTGCCTTTTTTCTTTTTTTGCAAGCTGTTAATAAAGTTTTCAATCAAAGTGTATAATGATTTCCATCTGCTGATACATTTAATAATGTTAAAATAAGAAATGTGGTGTTGTGTCTTTAATTTGTATTTGCAGTGGGTTAAGGTTTGCAGTGAGTGCCTGTGATGCTTTAGTGCAGGGGTGGCAACTTTGATGATGGAGAGGGCCACTATATTTCCACACTCATTCCAGAGGGCCACATTGCATATACTGTCGGACAGACACCTCTTTTCTCCGTATTTACAGTAAATAAATACTGTACTTACTGTGCCATTCTATGTCACACAAAAGTAGCAAAAATAGCCGATCTACAAGCTCAAAACACGTCACAGTGCGACGCGTTTTGAGCTTGTAGATCTGCTATTTTTGCTATTTTTGAATTTCAATCCTGAAAAGTAACATTTTTCTTTCATTTCAAATGCATTGAGCTCACATATACTTATGTTAACTTTATGAACTTAAATACAAATACATTTAAAAAAGACAATAGAATTGTAATACTAGTCATTAAGCTACTAATACAGACTGAAGTAATTAAAGCGGGTCTGTAACGAAGAGGTCCTCCGTTACTTATAATTGGCACTATTTTGCACACCACTTATTTTGCACATATATATATTGTAACAGTATTCATTGATTTATTTATATTTGCACAGCATTTTGCACTTTACTCTTTTGCACAGTATATTTGCACACAAGAATATTGGATCAGGATGGGCAAGTGCAATATAGTCAGTGCAATACCATAAGAGGAGTGTGCAATATGTTTTAGTGCAATATAATATGTGGCAATATATATGGGATGTTGGATTGTGATTTTAATACTGCTTATGTCTGTCTGTTCCAGGGTGTTCGGGCAAAAGAGTCCCCAGGGTGCCCGAGCACCATATATGGGTTTGGACTGGACCACAGTAGAAGAGAGAGGGGGGTTTTGGGTTGTATATTGGAAGCTGCTAATAATGTGATAATGTTTGTGTTGCAATAGGGTGCTTAAGTTATATGTATTTATCGGGGGTATTGAATTGATGCAGATGTTTAATGAAATGTGTGGTTTAGATATGTTGCATGTTTGAGGTAACCTGCAACATGGTTGAACCCACAATTGATTGACTGACACTTGATTGGCTCAGCTGAGCATAAAAAGATGCCAGAAACAAACACACTCAGCTTTAGTTTTAGTATTAGGACATGGTGGAGCTGCCGACCACCATGCCACCTTTTGCTGCTGATGCTCTTATCCTGTATGTGCACTTTGGCTGAATAAAAGCACCTTTGGTTTGCAATCGACATCCTGACTCTGTGCTGTTTCCAGCCGCTTATTGGGCCAGTCCTTTACAGGGTCATGTTTGCATGTTTGGAATTGTAACAGCTGAAATCAATAATATATCAGTTACTATATTAACCTGTGGGCCGCATTAAGTGAAGGTTGGGGCCGCATGTGGCCCCCGGGCCGCCAGTTGCCCATGTATGCTTTAGTGTCTAAAGTTTAGTCAGTAGTTTTACCCGTCAAGGTCTCCAGATCACTGAGCAGTTCTTCCAAGGTGGTGGCCAGAGGGACCATGGGCTCCTCGTCTATCTCCTCACCGTCTGACTGTGTGGGACTGTCTGGATCATCATGGTCAACCCCACAGGCTAGATCTGACTCTACAGATAACACACAGTGGAAAAGGGGTAAGAATGGGTCACTATCATTATGATGGGATAATAATAATTCATAATTATAATTATTATAATACATTCTATTTATGATGCACTTTATATTTGAACCAAATCTCAAAGTGCTACATGGCATAAATAGTCCAAAAGAAGAAATAAACAATTGAACCCATTAAGACCTGGAACGCATCTGTGTCATTTTTAGATTTGAGCTAAAAAGCATTATTTTACACTTTGGCTATTCAAAAATAGCAGATATACAAGCTTATAGCGTGTGCCGCGCTATGAGCTTGTAGATCTGCTATTTTTGAAAAATCAATAAAATGTGTGCAAATCTTTGAATATATATATTTTTAAAGCGAACATTTGTAACTCAAATCTTTGCTTCTGGGGGTCCCTGGAACAAAATATTTTGAGGTGGGGCTCCGCGGCCAAATACAACATGAGTTTTTTTGCGTGCGTGCGTGCGTGCGTGCGTGCGTGCGTGCGTGCGTGCGTATCCATGCCCTCTCCTTATGCACCTGGATCTGGTTCCTCCATGCCCCTGCTGACGAGGTCCATTTTGCTCTGCTGTTGTGTCGCTGCTTTCTTCTCCAGCGCTAAATGACACAAACGGTTTCCATTCATTCATTTACACACACTTTAACCACAAAACAACCACTGCTGGGCCTGGCAGAAAATCCACTCTTCATGATGTTCTTAAATCTGATAATCATCGCTATAAAGTGTTTTTCAACCCATTTTTTATATTGTTAAATTTTGTCCATTAATTTCTTTGTCATAATTTTCAATATCACTTGTTTATTTATCCTGTATCCTGTATGAGTTCTTTCTCCAGATTGGATGAAATTGGTATCGCGGCCTGAAAATACATTTTAGAGCAGAGAGACAGGGGAGACCCGAGAATATAGAGCTATTAAACACAAACCACAAAACCACAAAATATGACTTACTGCACCTTTAACCCTTTAAGACTGGGAACGCATCTGTGTGTCATTTAAGATTTCTTTAGCTATTCAAAAATCGTGAAAATGTGTGCAAATCTTTGAATATATATATATTTTTTAAAGCGAACATTTTTAACTCAAATCTTTGCTTCTGGGAATTCTACAAGTGTCTTCTAAATCCTACAGTTTTTTAAAAAAACTTATGTTTCTATATCAGTGGTTTATTTATATGTATTTGGCCGCGGACCCCCAATATTTTGTAATAGGGAATCCCAGAAGAAAAGATTTGAGTAAAACAAATGTCCCTTTAAAAATATATATATTCAAATATTCGCACATTTTCACGATTAAAAAAGAAATAGTGCCGCGCTATGAGCTTGTAGATCAGCTACTTTTGAATAGCCAAAGAAATCGTAAAAATGACACAAAGATGCGTTACCGGTCTTAATGGGTCAATCAAACATCCATAACAAAATGACTCCAAATGACGGGGGTGCAACTCATTCACGAAGCCCTGTGTGCTTCATTAAAGTGGCTGTGTGCGTCACTGAGCTTCACTCACTCGCAGTGGGCTTCAGCTTCTCGTTTTTCTTTTTCCTCCACTTCCAGGGCTTGAAGATCCGACCAATGCTGCTGGCCAGCTTGCTGTTGTGCCGGACGGGGGGCGTGCGGACACCTGAGACCGGGCAGCCGGAATTGAGCACCCTCTGCTGGTCCGTCATGTCTACAACACACACATGCACGCACACGCACACGCACACGCACACGCACACACACACACACACACACACACACACACACACACACACACACACACACACACACACAACACAAAAGATGTGGTTATAACATAATGTGCACTGCAGTATCAACTAACATTCCTGGGGTGTGAATTAGCACCCCACAAGAGTTGAGAATTTCTACCTACAATAGTTGATATAGGGCCAACTCTACTTCGTGTGAGGGCAATGTGGATGTAGGCCATTGACTGTAAAAGCTTGATTGATTGCAGTCTGATTGCTGAGGAGAAGACAGTGAATGCTATTGTTTACATCTGATACACACTGTTCCAGGGTTGACAGACCTTCCTTGTTCCAGGCACAGGGACAAAAGGATGTCCTTAAAAGTCATTGTGAAAGACACATGGAATTAAATTAAATTAGCCTCAGTTTAATTGCCCATGCATTCACAGACCAAATTAGGAAACTGCTGCCAGTAATGTAGGCTATCTTCTGCCTCCACAGTGGATTGCAAAAATAATCATTATTGTTTAATTCAGATTGTGGTATCCAGTCATGTGAATAAATTCACACCTCAACTCAATAACCATTCCTGTTAGCTAGCACTCTGACTACTTGTAGAGGAATGCTAAGCCTCCATGCTATAAACTAGGCCCAAGAAAGGGATTACAATGGAACAACAGACAAAGTAACAGAGAAGCGGGCAGGGTGTGCTGTGAAAGCTGACTTGTGTTATATGCTGTACTTGGGTGTTGGAGACAGGGAGATGTTCCTGCATGGTCTCTGAGAGGAAGAGCAGAAATAGAAACTCCTACACAGTCTGTCTCTGACAGCGAGCTGCCTGACACTTCAGTGAGTTTACAGCTGAGCTGTGGTGGGCTGTGCGAGGGATTATTCCAGTAATATTCCACTTTTCTATCTATTTCCAACATCTACTGTAACAGTGTAACAATCACAAAATCTCTTCATTTAGCTCTTAAATATATGGTAAAGTCCAGAATGATATGCCCACATGAAATAAAATCATAATGTATTAACACACTTTGTTTTTGTCACTCCACGGGTGTAACATCGTGGCGTTTGTTTCAGGCAGAACATATACTTTAGCCGCCTAAACAAGCGTAGCTCATTTTGTTATACAATTTCACACGTACAGCTACGAGGGGGAATGGAAATCGGAGGATTTGAATGGAATAACACGGAGGGGATGGAAATTGGAGGATTTGAACGGGATAACATCACAGACATCCAGACTGTTTGCACAGCGTTAGCCCAAACATAACTGAGCTCATCGATCCGTGAAAGAGTGGCAAATTGGCGCCTTGGGTTTCACTGACACCCGAGGCAAACCGCACAGTGGGTGCCTCGGTCTTTGACCTCAAACAACGGGAAGCGGGTCAATTGTCCAAGCCATGTCTGCCTCTTAATACATCCGCGTCTGCCTGCCTAGGCTAGCATGTTGTAGGGAATTCAGGTCAAGCCTGCTAATAACTGCAGCAACACTGTAGGGTCAGACTGCCGTTACCATGGTTACCAGCGTGGATGCTGCAGAAGGGACCCTTGGAGGCACAGAACCATAAGAGCATGAGGAATAGGGGGTTGCTGTTGCCACACAGAAAGACAGAGATCTCCAGCCAATCACAGCCGAGATATAATAATGCATAATGTAAGCAAAAAGTCTCTGTATTTTTTGAGTGGTGCCAACCACTCCTATATCTGACTTTGTCTGTGTGTCTGTCTGTATGTATGTATGTCCAATAAACAAACATTGATGACAACATCAATACGGGGCTCATCAAAGGCACCACTCTCTTCACACAGAGTGTGATTCTTTATTTCTAAGATGTATTTCTTCAGAGGGGGTGGCTTAGGGTTCTGTAAATCAAACATAAAGTTAATTCCAAGATTCTCTTTATTTTTGAGCATTTTATTTAAGTCTGTTCTAGAATAAGCATATTACGTCTCTATCGGTAGGCTACATTATTAGTCGTCTATATTTGTCACTGCAATGCATTTGGCATAATCACATCATCCTTGTTGTAGGCATTACCAGTAATTTAATTGGTCTCATGAAGCCTCGACTACTTCAGAGTTCCCATAATAAAGGAGATGCTAATCATCATTGAGATGTTTCAGTCACTTGCAGCAGGTGGTCTTCTTCAAAGCACTCAACATGTGCATGATCGAATATCTCCAAAGCAATAAAGTGATGCTTTCTTGTGGAGATGTAAACAGAACCACAGCTGCTGATGCAGTAGGCAATCTGAAGAGAAACACATCCTGTGTGCACGCCGTAGAACAAATAAAACAAAGTAATGTACTTTGACAGCAACTGAAGTCAGTGTGTTATGTACCGTATGTCAGTGGTTTATTGTGACTTGCCATGGAGACCCCGACCCTCTTTAGGACTTTTTGACATCCGTGCAAAACTTCCACATAAGTCTGAAAAAGGCATTATTTTTGTAGCTAAAGATCCTTTCACGTCACTTTTCAACATTCAGGTAACATTGACAACACCTTTAGATACATTGAAGACATGTTCTAAAAAGGCTGAAAAACAAGCGAGCAAGGCACACGCAGATCACAGTCAGAGCTTCTGTCAACTTAGTGCCGTTCTAGTTGTAGGCAGACAATAGGTTATGATGGGTCCTCATTAATATGGTATGTGAAAGGGGTACCTATCGTGTCCGCATCGGACAGGGAAGGTTCCTTGACCAAGCCTCAACATGAGTTAGGAGTTCAGAATGGGATTTTCTATCCTGCAAAATCACAGACAGACGTTGAGCAAATGTTCTTTTTAAGTGATGATGTACAGTAGTCTCTAACTTCAAATAATATGTGCTACAATAATTTGACAGTTCAAACAATGTAGTTACAAATATCTAGAAACTTGTCAACACTGTATTGCACCATTATTACGGCCATTTCTGGCTACTTTTTTTTCTACCTCTTTGTGAATTTTCTTCAAAATACACTTTTAGCTGATAGTCCTACATATTTTGACTCACAAAAATGGCTACATGTGATCTCTGGAGTCATGTGATCATACATTGTAACGCCATACCAATTGGTTATAATTGGCTTCCAACATCTGTGGGGGGGCCTATTTTACAAACAACATTTCTTCCAGCGCTTTCACTTGTCATACAAATGCGATTTGCCCATGCGCATTCATCTGGTCTTAGCGGCTGCAGCCCACGCCTTGTGTCGGGGGAAAACACACTTAGCAATTAATCAAAATTGTCTACTTTGTATTACTTTCATAGACTGACTGATCAGCAGATTGCGACACTTTGGCTACCTACTTTATAATTATAAATGTATACATTTAAGCAATTTGGATAGACAATAGATAGTCATTTACATTCCTGCCCTGATTTGTATTCCCAGTCTGGCCCTGTACAAACATACATTAAGTGACAAAAGGCATTAAAAATCAGCATCCTTTATCATAGAGTAAGATGAAGGCCCTGTGCCTTTTCATACACGTTCACGTTTCATACAGAAAACAATGCCAGAGAGCACACATCTCCTGGCAGAGATGTGTGCTCCACAGAACGCACCATTCTAGTTTTGTATCTAGAGTTGTTGCCAACTGAAGGCTGCTCTGGCAAAGACTCTTACAATAGCTTTGCTTAGCCAACATGCGATTGATTTTTGTGGTGGTAGGCCTATCTCTAAAACAAAAATATATCCATGCATCCATCCCTTATCAGTACAGAATGGGTATTTATTCATTCATTCATTGTTACAATTGATTTGGCATGTGTACTTTCAGATCAGTTTCAAGCAGAGGGGAGAGCAAGTAGGGATGTAAACGAGGATGTAAACAAGTTTAAATGGGAGGGGTGAAACACACATCAAACAGTATAAAAGTCAATTGTTTAATTTGACCCCAGGGACCCCAGAATAAATAAGTAAAGTGCAAAACCAAAGGCGCGTGCTACTCAGTCAACTAGACGCTCATTCAATATTTACGAGTTCAATAGATATGGCCGGGGTTGGAGAGAATGCTATATATTTACTCTTTACTATACAGACCAATTACTGAAGCCTTGAAGTGTTTAATACTGTTACTCTTACTGTCTTTAATACTAACAAGTTAACTATATTTACTTCTACTTAATTGATACTTGCGGCCATTGCTTCCATCACGTGTGTGTGTGTGTGTGTGTGTGTGTGTGTGTGTGTGTGTGTGTGTGTGTGTGTGTGTGTGTGTGCGCGCGCGCGCGCGTGTGCGTGCCTGCATGCACGTGTGAGTGGTGAAGGGGTTCTTCTGACAATTGATGTTACTGTCAAGAGAGTAGGGAAATGCAGAACCAGGCACTGAATCAGCAGCTCACGAGTCAAACCAGTAGCCATAGTGTGTCCATCACAGGAATTATTAGTACCAAAGTAGTTTACAATTGATTGCACACCTCATCCACAGAGTAACTTAATCAGAGAGCAGCTATTGATAGCCATAGCATGTTGTTGCTGTCGGGCAGAATCCTTGTATCTCCATATTTCACCTTTTTTGTAAATGAATGCCCTACTTCTTCGTTCAAGAGTGTCGCACAGAAGTAGTGAAAATAGCTCATCTACAAGCTCAATGTAGACTGTGTTGTGAGTTTGTAGATTGACTATTTTTGCTAAACTGAAATCAAAAGTGGTAAAGTGTATCTGTGGGTTTTATAAATATTGAACTAATGAAAAGTATTAACTTGTGACTGAATAATCACTGCATAATCGCTTCCTGTCTCTCTCCCTGTTTCCTGTCACTCTCCACTGTGCTATCCAATAAAGGCAGAAAAGTCCCAAAAATATCCACACAAAAAAAGAAAAAAGAAAAAAAGAAAAGTAACAAGGTTTTCACATGACAGCGACGACATGAGGACTAAATAAATGATGAAACAACGTACTCAGGACTTTATTTGCAGATTGTTGATGTCCAAATGCCTATTAGTTCTCACCTACAGTATCAAGATAAAGATTGTGTAAGTTCTCACCTATCAACATGTAATAAAGACTTTTGTTCAGATCTAGAAAATCAAAATCATGTTTTCTTATTACTATGTGTCTTTTCCTACTGCTTAATTTATACTCCATTAATGCAATTATGAAAATAGCAGATCTACAATCTTGATGCAACGCATTATGAGCTAAATGTCATATTATGATAAAGCAGTTACCATAGTTACGAACCAGAATACAGACAAAACCATCCTGCTAATATCCACTAGTCATCCACTAGTATGCCCATAAAGTTGCTGAATCATGCCTCAGATATAACCAAAAGGCTTTGCAAGTAGCCTATGAGCCAATGCAGTCTTTGTGATATTTGGGAGATTGCACACAGCAGAATTCTGAGCATCATTTTAACTCTGAGAATAAAGGAAATGGACTCTTTCGAAAAATGGACACTCAGAATTTTTGCTCTGTTGCTGCAGAGCACTTGGAGGATTCCACAGAAAGTGATATGTCAATGTTGGGAACTTGGGAGGGCGCCAGATTTCTCAGGTTCAACTTGGCACCGACTGGGCCTTGTCCTTATGTGTGGTAGTTCACAAAACGAAGCAGCCACCACACCAGAAGATGCTCACAGCACGTTGTTTGGAGGGAATTGCCAGATTATACACCCCGAGACAAGGTAGTAATTGGTTACAATTTGTAATTTTGCTGGTCATCTATTTATGACAGCTATTTGTGGAAAATATACATATGCCTTGATGACGTTTTATATTAAACCTAAGTCAATTCCTGTTGGGGCTTGTTGCATGAATGGAATGGATCCTTCTGAGCAACCATATCTGTGTTCTCTAAGAGGGAGGTTAAAGACTTAATTCCAAAGAAAGATTCTCATGCTTAATTTCAGTGACCAGTCTCTGCAGAATGAATGTATCTGTTGAAAGCCCCCACCCCAATCCCCCCCCCCCCCCCCCCCGCCGCCTTGTGTGAGTCACGTCTACAGTATGCGAGCGATCATCTCCACTCCTTCGCCGTGCTTGATCGTGTTGCTTTAATTACATCTATTACAACCACAACGAGGACGGTCTCTCTTTCGTGATAGAGTGCAATTCTCTTCTCTGTAAGACGCAGTGTGGATGTTTTCAAATTAAGAAATATAATTTAGCTCCGATGGGTTGTAGTCTACAAATGCCTATCCACAATATTCTGTGCACGATCAAAGATGTGTTTTTATTTTCCCCAAACCTCCCCTCCGTTGCTGCATAATGAGAATGTCAAAGGGATCAGCTGGATGCTCTAGTGTGTTCTCATGTGCAACATATTGCTTTTACTGAGCTCTGAAAGGATTTAGGTCAGCACATGAAACATTCATAAAAAATACATCATGTGTAAATGACTAACAGCTTAAGTCAAGTAGATTCCCTGAGGAAGATTGGTCCATTGCTCAGTCACTGGGTAGAAACCTGTCTTTACTTCTAGTCTTGATACAATTGGATAATTATCTCTCGTTCTGAATTACTGTAAGCATAATTATGTATTGCACGTACACATCCAACCCCAGAAGCTATTCTGTTATTGTGAACGCAGTCACATGTCTGGCGTATTGCATTCTCTAATGAAACAGAACATACATTCAATTATAAACATTTAAAGTGCACGTGCAAAATATATATTGCTTAATTACAAAGATCATGGGTACTGAAAGTGAAATAAAACAACACTGGGAATGAGAGTTGTGAGCTACTTAAGCTTTGGATAGCAAGCAGCCAGTAAAAACAAGCCGAAATGTGCAAGAATAACTACTATCTGAGCCCGGTTGGTCTGCCTTTTTTATTATTCATATTTTTATTGTTTTCATGTCTGGAAACATCAAACACAATCATCTGTTTCTGCAAGCTGATTATTCTGTCTTGAGGACACTATTATCATGTTAACATGGATTTTTACACCCTTCTGTAGCTAACAAGTAATCTCATATTGTGTAGTAAATAGGGGGAAGGGCAATGTTGTTGGTGGTGTGTACTGTATGTCTGTGTATCTGTGTGTAAGCGGGGGAGGGGGAGCATCTATGTTTTTTGCCCTATTTTCTCATTCTGAAACAGAATTACCACATTACATCAAGCTCTTCTTTTGATGTTGATTATTATATCCTGTGATCTTAGAAAGTTCACAACGCAATGCATTGTGAGCTTGTAGATCGGCTATTTCCGCTATTTTTTGTGGGACACTGTTTTTGCAACAAACTATAAAATAGGCCTTAAGTGGTTAGTCATACTAATTGATTTAGCTGTAGTTGGTAATAAAAATCTATTACATTTTTTTCACGTTGGTTTATTGATATATAAAAATGTTAATGTTGTTTAATAAAAAGTTAAACAAATGATCCCCCCTAAAAAACACGCTTCTCGGTTATAATCCACAGATGCAGCCCTACATTGTAGACCATTGGTTCTTTGATTCCTAGCATTTACATTACTTCAACAATTTCAGATGAACTATCTAAGATAAAGCTTAAATGCTCATTCACCCTTTGGGCACTTGAGGAAGAAACAAGGATCACAAAAGATGGGGCACCTTTCCAGTGTAGACAGGCATGCACTATAGGTGCAGAGTGGACACTGTCCAAATGCAAAACTTCCAAAAGAACAAAGATATTAGATGTCCATGCTGGTAAAGTGATAGTAGTGGAAAAGACAAATCTTACACCAACACTTTAAGCATTATATTGATAGTAAATAAAACGCAATGAGGCATATCAAGGGTCACTAAGGTTCACAAGAGAAAAAACAACACAGAAAAAAGTGGCATGTTGGCACAATTTTCTGTTGAAAGCCTAACTTTACAGTTGAGCTGGCCCTGCTGCAGACAGACAGTCTGTCAGACAGTCCCCACTCCCCAGCATTCTTGGGCTCAGTCAGCACTTGAGTATGGGCCAAACTAATACCTTGCCAGTCCAGTCTCCCTTAAGGTCCATTTTTACACTCAGTGTTAAATTAACACAGATGATTTCACTATGTGTCCTTCTCAACCAAACTAGCTTGTCACATGTGAGAGTCACACATAGTGTCCTTTCATTTGATTGGAGGAGGGTGATGTCATGTTTTGCCGTGTGTGTGTGTGTGTGTGTGTGTGTGTGTGGCGTTCTTGTCCCTGGAGTCAGTGGAACCCAGGGACATCTCTGCGTGGTGCATAATGGAACAATAGATGAGTATGCACAGGATGAGGTGCCTTTGCTTTTCAATTGGCTTCTGTAGCTCTTGTGTCTTAGCCAGAAGATATAAAAAATATAATCAATACTGCGCAAAGACCCAAGGGGGAAAAGGCACTCATGAAACATCACATAGGCAAAGTACATTTTTAATTGAAAACACTATAGTTTAGATTATTCAGTTATATGCAATGCACAACCAAACCACTGTCATGCTACTCATGACAAACCCTTCACCTCTGCTTTCAGATGTTCTAATTTTGAGGCACACGCTAGAGTCACAGCGATTCAGATGTTTTCTAACATTTCTTTCATAAAATGTCTCAATTGTGTCATTGTATCAAGGTGTCTGAAGACATTTACTGTCATCAAAGTGTGACATTTTAACGATACTTTCCTCTGAGGATTCTGGCACTAGCACATTAAGCAAGCAATAGAGTGCTCAGTGATGCAGTAAGTCTTATCTAAATGGTCTACATATGCAGCATGACCTTGGCTCCAAGTCTGGACAGACTGTGTGCTCATTCTCTCTGCGATTGGGCAGGTGGCTGAGCTGCCCAACTCACCCTGACGATGAGTCACAGACGCAGTAGTCGCAGCATGCAGCTGCTGAACACTTTTCATAACTTAATTTATGCAATACCTTGGTATCCGACCAAGTATGGCATTCATGTGGCCTCTTCAGAGAACTTCTCGTTTCACTTAGAGCACTGTCATGTCTCCTCTGTGTGTGTGTGTGTGTGTGTGTGTGTGTGTGTGTGTGTGTGTGTGTGTGTGTGTGTGTGCGCGCGTGTGTGCGTGTGTGTGTGCGCACAAATGAAGACAACTGACATGTGCGTCAAAGACGTCTAAAGAAAAGCCCCATTCTTGTTTCAGTACAGGCTGATGTCCCTCAGCCTCGTGGTAAATGGTGTCATTTCTACAACGACTTTATCCAGATTAATTCCAGAGCGCTTTATAATATGCGTTACATTCACCCATTTACACATACACTGACGGCAGAGGCAACCACACAAGGTACCACCCTCATTTGGAGCAGTTATGGGTTCCATGTCTTGTTCAAGGACACTTCGACACACACAAAGCTCGGAATAGCCAGTTGTAGGACCGGGAACATTCTGGTTCCCAAACAGTCACTCCACCTCCAGAGCCACAGCTGCCTCATGAGCCAAACCAGAGCCTGATGTGTGCTGTGATGATGTGTTGGTGGTGATGATATTAATATGCAATTGACTATTTGTAAGGAAAGATTAAACTGTATCAGTAGCTACTGTAGGACTTAAATGTTTAAAACTTGTGCCATATCACAAATCGCTATTACGATATCCAAAATCCCAGATTATTTATAGCTAGTCTTTTTATATCACAATATCAATATAATATTAAATAATGCCAAGCCCTATGTAACAGACATTAGCTTATATTCTCTGCAAACTTCTTCCACTCCAAAAGCATGGAATGCAGTTGTGCTAGCTCTGAACATCAAGATGCCATGTTGACTAATGCTCGTTCACAAGGGCAGATACAAAAACTCACAGCATATTTGTCGCTCTGTCGCTTTGTATCTGCGTTGCTCAACGCAGTCGATGTATCTTTGTACATGCCCGTGTGAACGCAGCAAAACATTTCATTCGAGCTTAAGAAAAATGTGGACATAACTGACTGGACATAGCTTCTCTGCTTTCATTCTCCTTGCATTATGCATCAGAATGTCTGGTCTATAAGCAGATAACAAATATATTTTATTCCATTCTCTGATTTTTAACTGAGGTCGCCATGAAAATGCTCATTGGGATTCAGCACATTTGTCTTTCAGCTGAATACCAGGCTCCAAGGTTCCACAATAACATGTAGGAGTATGCTGCCAGATGCCAGGAGCCAGGCTGGCTTTTCTTTGTGTTCAACCACCCCTCGAAACACCTAAATCATAGCTCTGAATAGGTAAACCAGGGAAGGACCACAACTATCCATGCATAGATATTTAATAAAACATGTTACTCATATATATGGCGTTCTAATCTCTTCATCGGGCCTCCTCCACCACCTGCTCTGATGGGATGCAAAAACGAACACAAGTCTGAAACTGGCTGGTGGATCAATGGGTGGATCAGGGGTGGGCAGAGTCCAAGGAGAGAGCCTTTGATGTGACAGCAGCCTGTCAGATTAGTGCAACAGCAGGGGGCCAAGGGGGGTAAACAAGAGCTCCTCCTACAGGTTAGAGGCTTCACAGCAAAAATCCTGAGCGTAAGAGTGACCTGTAGAGGGTCCATCTTTCCAGTCTCAGAGTTAACAATTAACACTCATGGTGTTGCTGTGTACAGGGGCATCAGCAAGGTAACGTCATCACTTGAGGGAACACATACACATACACGTACATGCACACGCACACGCACATGTACATGTACACGTACACGTACACGTACACGTACACGTACACGTACACGTACACGTACACGTACACGTACACGTACGCGCACACGCACACGCACACACACATACACACGCACACAAGTACACACACACACACACACACACACACACACACACACACACACACACACAAAACCTACAGCCAGCCCATTGGCTACTATATGAGCTTTCTGCACACTGCACAGATTATTTTAGTTCGTTTTTTAAGAGTGTCAACAGTTTGATGTGGAATGTTGATGGTCCTCATATGTCACCGTGCTTATGGCATGTAAAGCAGCCTAAAATGTTATGGCTTTACGTGAGTAATCATTTCTAAATGCCACACTGAAACCACAACTTTAATGACCAATATCTTCCAAAGATTGCTATCTTTTCTTTACTTTTTCTTAGTTAAGCCATAACCCAAGTAGTTTGACAGAATCAGAGGTAATTTTATATCAAAACTAGTCAATTGTATGGCTGAGGAATTGTGACATAACTGACATTGCCCTGACTGAGTGTCATGTTCATCAGTACTTTAAGATGTCATGTGTGTCCCCTATTATATTAAGCTAATAGTGACGGTTCTTCTCACTGTTCCTCAAGCACATGAGCCAAGATCACAGCTACCACAGGGATGCCAACGATATGAAAGGGTTAGAATTGAGCAGAGAGGTTGGGGAGATGGGGGAGGGCAGACTGGGTTTTCTGTGCTGCATTGCCCAAGCCTTATCTGCCTGCTGCTGCACAGCAAAGGACAGCTTTGCTTGAAATCTGTTTTGCCGCGGCAGGGGATCTATCTGTGTGAATTCGGAGTAAAAAATGTGATTGAAATGAATGGCATATGGCAGCATTAGCAGACTAATATGTCTTATACGGTATCCACTCCATTACATACTGTAGGCATAAAAACCATAACAAAATAACAATATAACAAGCACTGGATTCAGTACTGAGGGCGTGAAAATGAGAAAAGAACTTTGACATCTTTCAACAATATTGTTATATCTAAACTTTAGATTGACTTGATTGGCTAACGTTAGATATTTACTTTCGATTATATGTAATAGTTGTATCACATGCAACTACTAACCCAACTACACGTGATGCACAATCTTCCAAGAAACACATCGTTGCTGTCTGGTGGAAACCTCATTATGTCCAAAACTGTTACTTTTCTGGATTCAAATTCAAAAATAGCAAAAATAGAAGACGTACAAGCTCACAACACGTCACAATTGCTTGTACATCTTCTATTTTTGCTACTTTTGTGTGACACTGTAGTATGATGAGGTAAGGCATGAATCTACGCAAAAACATAGTAAGTTGAAATATGGAGATATAAGAGGATTCTGTCCAACAGCGACAACATTGAAGAACAGATCACACCCACAATTCTACAACACAATTGAGTCTAATTGGCATTTTCAGCATGATTGTGCTTTGCTGTGCATCACCGGGTGTACTGAGCAAACCAACCTGGGAAGTAGCCAGATAAACACCATCTCTGCTCACAGTGGGAGTGCCAAGTGCTAGCTTCTGCCATTTGGGTCACCATGGAAACAGCTAAATACACAACCAGTCATCAGCTTCTACTCAACACAGGCCATTCTTGTGTGATGCAGGTTTGAACATACTTGTCCACCCGAGGTTAATGGTAACAACCACTGATATATGGACACTGCATGAATCACAACACTATATATCATACACCATACTTAAAACAGTGTTGTAATACAGTGTAGGGTGTGCTTCATAGCCGTGATGCATAAGGGTCTGTGCAATCTCTGTGATCATTATACTGTACATGGATGGACTACCAGTAACATGTAGTAGGCGATTATCAATTTAAACAGGCACATTCTGTGTAGTCTACTACTACTGCATGGAACATCTATCCATATCCCAGAATCCCCAAATATGGGTGATATGGAACCTGCTTTCATGCTAATGATTTGGTTGCTTGAAACATATCTTCCAATTCGGAGATTTATGATAGATTTTCTTAAAATAATACTTTTTGAGTGTTAAATGATATTAAGCAATTATGAATACAATTCAAACAAAGGGTTAGAGGACAGCAGTGATCAAGCGGGATAGTTGTATAAATAGCACATGTTTAAAACATACACTAAGGCAGGGGTCTTCAACAGGCGGTCCTCAGAGATACTATGTGATAGGATTTTTTTTTTTTTTTACATTAACCACTGAATTGAACCCTAGAATTCCTTTTCTGAGGGGAACATAACATTAACCGAAAATAGCAGATCTACAAGCTCACAATGCCTTGCGCTGCGAGGTGTTGTGAGCTTGTAGATCGGCTATCCGGCAAACAGGTTTGGTGTAGAGGGAAAAAAGAGCAGATCAAGTACACGTTTTCTAAGCATTGAGGGTTTAAGTAGTCTGAAAATACACATTAACATGAATCCAACATACACTGATGACAGTGCAATGTCAAACAAGTCTATATGAAGCTATCTATGAAATCTATGAAAAACATAATGTTATTCAATATGTAGTGGGGGTCCCTGCTTCATCTCTCTCTCAGCTAAGGGGTCCTTCCTTGGCCTGACAAACGTTGAAGACCCCTGCACTAAGGTTGTTTCATAGCATGGCCTATACGTCGTACACATTATTAGGGATGTCATAACATAAGCGGTTGTGAGACGGGCTAATAATAAACGATCCGTTAAGGAAGCAGCTGACCACGCACACTGCATCAACGAATGGGAAGAAGAAGAAAAAAAGACTTAATGGGATTGAAAAGGGATGACACGGATGATGACACACGGCGACATGAAACATGAAACATCCATGTTCTTACCTGCTCTGTGCGCCTCCCCTAGCCGAGCCTCGGTGATGTTGCTCGGGTCACTTTGAGATCTGCCTCGCTGCAGCACGCAGTCTTCTTCCAGCCCGTTGGAAGAAGCCATGGTGGCGATGAGGAGATGAGCAGGACGGAGAATGACAAACGGAACGTGGGCAGCCTATCAGCGTCAGCCAAGGTCACCACGACCAGCATCAAGTGGGATTGCAGATTGAACGTGGTCGACACGACAGACAGATAGACAGACAGACTGCTGCAGCTTCACAGTCCTGCTGTTGCAGCTTCAGTCCTGCTGCTGCTGCTGCTTGCTGCTGCTGTTGGCTGTTGCTGCTGTTTAATGGGGTCCCGATCAGGAGCGAGGCTGCTGGGGGAAATCCATTACGCGCTGCAGCTGCAGCATCACATTGGTGCTGTGTGTGTGTGTGTGTGTGTGTGTGTGTGTGTGTGTGTGTGTGTGTGTGTGTGTGTGTGTGTGTGTGTGTGTGTGTGTGTGTGTCGTGCCTGCTGTGACAGTGCGCGCACTTGACGTTTTGAAATTGGGGCACTAGTAGCGCCCCACTACAGTAGCTGTACGTGAGGTTCCCCCTACCTATACAGCCCTCCATCCATCCATCCATTGATTTGCCTTCAACCCATTGATTTAGTATACATAGATGTTTTAATCATGCACTGACATTTTACCATCTTGAGGTGATCTACATGCTAGTAGCCTAATAGCCTAGTAACTAGGCTACATTTACTCAAGTACTGTACTTAAAGGCAGGGTTAGTGATATGTTTTGGTTAAAATAAAAAGGGTTTTGTTAAAAGGTTAAAGCACTATATTCTGATTGCTATAGAGTGTTTGTTCAGTAACAGGGGTCTCTCTGTCTCTGTCTCTCCAGCTCTTTGATAGTCCTGATTGGCTGAAATGGTGTCACCTACTCACCTACCTGAAAATGTATTTTCTCTCTATCATTGATAGAGAGGAAATACATTTTCAGGTAGGTGAGTAGGTGACACCATTTCAGCCAATCAGGAGAGAGTACCCATTTATCAGCTTATTTTTTTTATAGTGTTCCAGTTCCAATTTTGCATGCTCATTTCTTTGTGTCATCACTTCCAATTTCACTTGTTTAACCTGTATCCTGTCTGAGTTCTCTGTCCTGATTAATTGAAATTGGTATCCTGACCTGAAAATGCATTTTCTGTTTAATAAAGAGCTGGAGGGACATGGAGAGACTCCTGCTACTGAACAAACTTTAGTTTTTTGATGAATTGAGTACAATGGACCCAAGCCACAGTGCTTTCATCCTCTTAAATCCTCTTAACAGACCTTTGATTGATTGATTGATTGATTGATTGATTGATTGATTGATTGAATACTCTATTAACAGTTAATCAATCAGTTACTGCATGGCTACTTGGTAGATTTTGATTATTATTACAAAACATACATTAACCAGCCCTACATATGATCTACAAGCCCACAATGCGTCACGATGCAACGCATTGTGAGCTAGTATTTTGGCCAATCAGAGAAGTAATGGGCTGATCCCATTGCCTATGGCTTAGCAAGGCCACTGACTTAATAAGTCAGTCTGACTGTTAAAGAATATTTGTTGTAGCTGTTGCGACCAAGAGCCCAGCATTGGCCTTTGAAATTTAGTCTATATAGGAAGTGACAGTTCATATGAATGGCCTGAAGTTTAGCTGTTTTACCCCTGCTGGTGTCAGAAAGATTTTTTCTCAATGCAAGTGTGTTTTTTTTTGAAGAAACTTTAGACTTGATTTTCTTATCTTAATAAACATTGTTTTAAATACTATATGCTTCCAGTCGCTAGTTTAAAGTCTTCTTTCAATCATCATGATATGCGTTTTGGTCAATTATGATCCCATTTATTTTAAAATTGACAATAAAGTAGGGTATGCTCTAGGAAGGGCGGGATGATTTGATTGACAAGCTACACAACCAATAGCATTCATTCCCCGCCCCCGCTCTTGATTGACAAGCTATCCATCAATAGCTATCCATGCATTAGCTATGACGCGATATAGAAAGATGGCGGATTTGAAATTGCTAACGAATCGGCTTCATTTACGGTCTGTAGAAACCAATGGCGTCGCTTTGTCCATTCATTTTTACAGTCTATGGTTGCGACAAGTCTCGACAAGCTTGTAGTGTAGTAGATCTGCTACTTTTCCTCATAGACCTGTTTAAGGGAGGACCCAATGCAGCCACGCCCAAATATGGAGTGCGTTGTCTAACGGTTAGACTTGTTTGCGCCTGATGCCATTACAACACAGGTTAGACTCTAACCTGTGTTGTAATGGCATCAGGCGCAAACAAATCAACTCCATTTATGGGCACAAAAAGGGGGCATGCCCATATATGGGCATTTAGATGACATCATGGATGACATATGGATGTCTGCACATTTTCTACAACTCAATATAAACAAGTCAGAAATCCTCCTGTTCGGCCCTCTCACCTCTAGATCCCACCTAAACAACTGTCTTGACTCCATGTTAGTAAATGTCACACCAGTAGTAGCTAAGAATCTGGGCGTATTACTGGACTCTGACCTCCGTCTTGAGGCTCAGGTAAAAAATGTGATTCGTACCTGCTTCTTCCACATAAAACATACACAGAATTAGACCAATCCTTTCCACCCCCAACCTTCACAAAGTCATTAATGCCCTAATTTCATTACGCCTGGACTAATGTAACGCCCCTTATTCCCTTTCAGCAAAGGATCCATACACCGCCTGCAGTTAGTACAGAATGCCGCCGCCAGACTTATTATTACTAGGCAGGAGATCAGAGCACATAACCCTGGTACTGGCTGCACTGCAGGCTGCCAGTAACTTTTAGAATAGATTTTAAGATTTTATTGTTAACTTTTAAAGCTCTTAATGGCCTGGCACCCCAATACCTAGCTGACCTGCTAGAACCCCATGTGCCTAGATGTTATACGTCTAGACTGGTGACCAAGGGTGTTCGGCCTTTGCCGTCAGGGCCCCTAAACTCAGCCTCCTAGTGTACGATCAAAAACGTGGTTACAAGAGCGAGTTAAGAATTGTGTTTCTAATCATCTTCTTGGCCAAATTTATAAATCAATTAATGCCAATGAAACTCCATTTGTGAACTCCTGTCACTCAGAGGGCTGTAGTTCACATTCTGTATGACTTTGTGCTTTGGTAGACACATTGTGTGAAAGGCGAAGTATGGCTACTTCATGGTAAAAAAAACATGCGTGTAAAGTGGCTATTTTGGCCGTGTGGACGATTTGTTTGGAAGATTTCCGGGCTGATTTAATTTTTGATGCTCGTCTGCCGCACTTTAGATTCGAACATTGGGTTAAAACACCCAAACTTTGAACTGAAAAACCGTGTGACGTATTTTAATACGTTTGAACCACAATAAAGTCCCTATTATTGTGTGCTGTTTCACGTTTAAATCATGTTTCTACGTAGTATGCCAGAGTAATGTGGCTCCAAAGTGAGGTGAAGTTTTCTGATTTCTGAAAGGCAAGGTTTTTTTTTTTTACGTAGTTGTTTGAGTTGCGCATTACCTCGCCATGGTAACGCGCAACAGTAAGAAATTGAATATCCCAATTGTCCCGGCTGAGCCACACGTTTTGATGTGTGATTGATTGATTGATTGAAGTACTTTATTTAGAAAGACATGGGAAAAGTACATGGAAGTACAGTTAACAACACAAGGTCCTCTAAACTGGATCGCCCATAAAAGCACACCGGCTTATTGTCTCCGCCAGGAGACTATGTTTTCACTTTCCGCCCCCCCCCCTCGGCCAAGCTAACATTGGTCAAGCCTCACGTGACACGTGACAATACGTTGAAAGAGTGTGCTCTGATTGGCTAGTGAGACGCATGACGTATCAGCGGCCTATAAATAGATGTGTCACTTTCAAAGTGAGGTAAGACAGGAGTAATCACGAAATGGCTGAGAAATGGCGGAGTAACACTTAAGACAGGATTAATCAAGTAACACTTAAGACAGGATTAATCAGGAACAGTACTGGCGGAGACCTGTGCTCCGAGGAGCACATCTTCTAGTTTAAAATGAGATCCCCACGCACTCAAATCATGATGACATTTAAGAAAACAGACAGATATACACTACTATGCAGGGGGGGGGGCGTTAGGTTGAGACTTTGACAGGGGCCAGTTTGGAATTGCAGCCTCATGAAGGTGTTTTGTTAGGGCTGTTTTGAAAGTGAGTAGGGTTTTACACTCCTTTACACTCCACATTTATGTTGCAAGCATGCAGAACGAGTTCATTCCCTTGTTTGTGCCAAATCGGGGTTGGACATGATCAGTGGAGCTGCCTCTGGTGTTGTGATTGTGGACTTCATTTTCGTTTTTGAAGTATCTTGACAGGTACATGGGTATCCCAATGTTGTGGTGTATCTTGTAGACCAGGCCCATTGCAAGTTGCCGTACTCTGTCCTCAACCCGAGCCATCCGACCCTAGCAAAATGAGCAGGGGTTAGATGGGTTGTATGTTTAAGGCCAAGAAGTAGCCTTACTAGTTTGTTTTGGGATGTCTGGAGCCTTATTTTTAAGGCCTTAGTGGTGTTGTGATACCATGAGAAGCATGCATAGTCGAAATGACCTTGGATGAGGGCCCCTGTAAGAATCCTCAAGGTATTCTTAGTGACTAGAGAGGAAATCCTATACAAAAAACGTGTTCTTTGGTTGACCTTTTTGATGACTCTTTCTGCCATTTTATCACCGAAGAGGTTTGCCTCCAAGATGGAACGAGTTCAACCTGCAGCCTGTCCCTGTCCGAGATATATATGTATATATTGCGGAGGTTGTGTCAACCGTGCAGGCAACATGATGCGCTGTAATTCGGGGGAAGAATAAATAATAAATATTATTATGGTGGATTATAATAAGGCACACTTAATAATATAATGTACGGTAATATAATATAATATAATATGGGTCTTAATATATTTGCAGACTGAGCTCCGACAGTCATTTCATATAGTTCTGCTCAGATACAGATAATGAGCAGTGAATAAAATGGAACACCCAGGGATCCCAAAGAAGAATACAGAATACAGAATGAGTTTGAGTTCAAATAAATGAGGTTAAATTAGAACATTCATGGTTCAAAGGATCCTTCCATTTCAAGTGTGAGTTATTCAATTTGCCAGTGAAAGTGAAGGAAGCAATGAATGTTGTAGCCTTTTGTTTGCTTAAATCCAGTCCAGTCACTCTGCTTTAATCTATGGATTTAATGAGGCAAGTATGATTATTGAGTCTGTTTTACTTTGCAACCACTAGATGGTGGTAATGAAAAATCTAGTAGGAGTACAGTACAACTCCTCTCTCTTTCCATAACCCAAACAAACATGGCCGAGAACAGCACGGAAGAGAATGGATCAGAAAGTCCTTTCAGTGTGAAATCACCTGATGAAAATGAAGATATGGCAAACAGCGGGTCTGAATTACCTCAGGACCTTAGGAGCGTCTTGGTCACTAGTGTTTTGAACCTAGAAAAGCTCGACATTGATCTATACAGGTAACTACAATATAGCTAAGTATCTACTACTGCACCCCTGTCTAAGTTTGTTAACGTGGTCTGGATCAGTGTTTCTCAACCTGTTGGTCGGCATTGCATTGGTGTGTGTGTGTGTGTGTGTGTGTGTGTGTGTGTGTGTGTGTGTGTGTGTGTGTGTGTGTGTGTGTGTGTGTGTGTGTGTGTGTGGGGGGGGGGGGGGGGGGGCAGTGACGTGACAATTTAAGGACTTAATACCTAAAAAAGAACTGACCATTACTGCATCAAAAGTAATCAACAAACTATACTATAAAAACTGGTCAAACATTGGCCAAATTGTCAACTAATATTAGAAAGAGGTAAACATTTAGAAAATTGCCGATCTACAAGCTCAAGGCGTTGTGAGCTTGTAGATCTGCTATTTTCACTATTTATCTGTAGAACTGAGTCAACAAAATTGAACACGGGGTCCTCAACTCCTATCAGGTTGGGGATCCCCAGTTCAAATATGATTATTTTGGGGGGTCACGGCCAGAAAATGTTGAGAACCACTGGTCTGGATAATCTAAAGTTGAATAGAAACTTCTGATTGTTGACATTTGTGAATGGGAAAAGCATTTATCTTACTCATTTTTAACACATTTCAATTTGACATTTTGAGTTTCAGTGGCAGTTTGTTTTACATGCAACTGTGAATAATCAAGATAACCTTTGTGACACACTGTTCCTATTGCTTTATTGCTTAATATCTTTGTTTGTTTCCCCAGAGGAATACACCATTGGGTGCCCCTCACTCAGCGTTTATTTGGGGGCCAAATAGTTGGTCAGGCCCTTGTAGCAGCTGCAAACTCTGTTTCTGATCATCTGTATGCCCATTCTCTTCACTGCTACTTTGTAAGAGCAGGTGAGTGTAACCGAGTTTAAGAGGTTGGTTGTTAAATAAGTATGTGACAGGAACAGTTCCTTTGGGTGCTATGAGCCAATTAGACCGTACTAAATAACCATGCTCTGGCTTGATGAGTGTGGAAGAGGGAATCTACCAATGTTTCAATCGAGTATGAAAAAGGACTCCTACCCATATTCTCATATATCCAAGTATACAAAAGTCAAGAAGTGAGTGAATAAAACTGATGACATATGTACTTACTGATTGAAGCTGCTCCACTGATGTTCAATGGGAGACTCATGTTTTGTGGGCTCACATTTTATCTTACTTTTTACATGGCATCAGCTACAGTATCATGACTTTCACTGGTTATGCTAGGTGTAGTTCCTCAGGAACATGAATACAGTGACAAATACCTCAAAGGAGTGTGGTATATAATAATATAGACTATATTATTAGTAATGTTATAACATACTTTCAACTGAACTATAAATGAGCTGAGCATACTGAGCTGTCCTTCCATTAGAATTGTCAATTTCAAAGCTGAAATACACTGACAAAACACACTGTTCTTGTGTAAATACTGTACTTCCCGCTCTACAGTAAGATCAATTTGTTTGATTGGTGGGGTGGCCATCTATCATAGTGTGTTTACAGTTATGGTTCTTGTTGATTTTAGACTCACTCAGCACAGACTGAGAGTATGGTCTACCTGTGTTTGTTTACACCTATAATCAATGTTAGTTTACACCTATAATCAACATAAGGCCCAGTTGCTATGTCCTTAAAGCTTTGTAATATATTCTGTATATATATCTTTCTTTTTTGCAGGGGATCCCAAGGTTCCAGTGTTGTACCAGGTGGATCGCACAAGAGATGGTCGCAGTTTCTCTGTGCGCTCAGTGAAAGCCATCCAGCATGGACAGCCTATATTGATTTGCCAGGCATCCTTTCACATGCTGCAGCCTAGTCCTTTGGAGCATCAATTTACCATGCCTGAGGTCCCTCAGCCTGAAGAGCTACTGACTGTAGAGGAACTTATTCACATGTATCTCAGGTGCAGTATATTGGCACTCATCATAATAGGCAAATTATAGAGACCCTCTGCCTTCCAGCCAGGGTGGACAGACAGACAGACAGACAGACAGACAGACAGACAGACAGACAGACAGACAGACAGACAGACAGACAGACAGACAGACAGACAGACAGACAGACAGACATGGTGCCAAGTGGACAATATCCAAATGAAAATCAAACAAAAGAACAAAACTGTTAATTGTCCAGTTTGTCTATTTCATGGTTCACTTGTACCACATTCAAAACTAAAGCTGATTCACATTGACTACTTACTTATTTCAGAACTCTTCATTTCCTAAGCTCTTATCACCACTGCTTATTGCTCCCTGTTTTCTGAGACCATACAGCCAAGCATATTGAACTGTCATCAAAGGAACAGTTCCTGACATTAACAACTAAGTTTTGTCAATGTTAAAATCTAATGAAGTCTAGAACTGCTGTGATGCAGTGAATGATGAGCTTTTCTGTCTAAATTCTGCAGTAAACCAGACCTAGCAGAGAATGCAAAACTAGGACTCAACAAACTGCTTGCTAATGAAGTACCCATTGAGATAAAGCCTGTCAACCCATCAGACTTCTACAGACATGTTGTTTCGGAACCAAAGAAACTGTTCTGGGTGCGAGCACGGGGACATATAGGTAAGTAATATATTATAAGAACAATCAAAGATACTATTATGTGGGTAAATAAGTTATAAGATGTTGTCATTGTTCCCACATCAAATCACTGTGACAAGAATATGTGATTTACTATAGTATCCTATTAGGCCAATTCTTATTTGAGCATTCATTATGTTTTTATTTACATTTGCAGGGGAAGGAAACATGAAGCTTCATTGCTGTGTTGCTGCTTATGTGTCAGACTACTCATTTTTGGGCACAGCACTGCTGCCCTATCCAAAATACAGGGCCAATTTCTCAGCCTCGTTGGACCATGCCATGTGGTTCCACAGCACTTTCCGTGCAGACGAGTGGATGTTGTATGAGTGTGAAAGTCCTTGGGCAGGTCAGTATTGTTAAGTTCCTTTCAAGTGTGTTTATCCCAGGACTCTAGTATTGTAAGGATGGCTATGTCGGTCAGTCTGTCTGTCCGTCACGTTGTCTAACACTTTAATTCCAAACAAGATATCTCCAAAACATCTGGATGGAATTTGCTCCCTAGAGGATGAACCCCAAACATTTAAGTGACCCCATTACCTCTTCTCTAGTGCCACCCTCAGGCCAAAATAGCAACTTTGCACTCAAGATATCTCATAATCTAATATGCAGATTGCAGAATGAACCTTGCTGATTTTGGTACCCCCCTTGCTTTTCCTCAAATGCCACCCTTTAGCCAAAATATCTGGTTGTGTGTAAGGAGCAGTACTAGTGAGGCTTCTAGACTCATAGTCTTTTTCTTATTATTTATGCATGTAAAATAATCTATATATCTTTAGGTTGAAGTTTTTATTTGGCATCTTGCAGGTGGCAGCAGAGGACTTGTACAGGGACGTCTATGGAGGCGAGATGGGGTGCTGGCTGCTTCTTGTGCCCAGGAGGGAGTTCTGAGAGTGAAAGAAGTTACACAGCAGAGTAAACTATAGAAATATTTGGATCTGTCTCACACAGTCATGTGAAATTGTTATTTATCTTTTTCAGCTGCTTTATAGTTGATTCATGCCTAACTGTCTCTTGCACTCGTACAACTTTTAAACCTTGTGTGGAGAAAGGTCTGTCTAGTAGGGGGCTTTTTTGTTTTAATTTAATACAATAATCAATTAATAATTTATCCCTATTTTGGGCATGTCATTATAGGCAACATTCCAAAATAAACATGACACTGTTATGTGACAAAGTATAAAATAACGGTTAAGCGGTTAATCGATTCACTGATATATACAATATTTTTAATATATATATATTTTTTAAGTATATTTAAAACAAACTAACACGCTAACATGTTTTGGAGGACCCAATGAGTATTTATTAATGACCAGGGATTTAATTTCAAGGGTGTTCCAGTGTGTGTTCTGATCATCTGATTGTCATTTTAATGACAGATTGACAAATTCTGTCAGTGTAAAAGAAATCCCCAGAAATGCTATACCTGTAAATAATTGTATGTAGTGTAAATGAATTTTATTGTATGATTTTATTTTCATGACACAAATGACGTTTGTATAATTTATATCCTACCAATAAATACGTTGGAGAAAATAATAGTTCTATACTGGTCCATTGTTGAATTAATTTAGTACATCAACTACATTGCTAAGTTCAATTACAACTGAACAGATGTGTTGCATCTCATCCGTCCTTGCTGCCCTTGGTGTTCCTGTCTACATCATCCATCGTCTTAATGAAGCAAAAACACACAGATGGATAATCCACCTTTATACATGGGGTGGTCACCTGAATAATTGTCTTAAAAGCAACAAATTTAAGTTTTATATATTCAAATGTTTCAAAAGAAGGCTTATTTAGATAGCATGATGTCTAGACAGATACTAGGTTTAATGTTTACCTTGGATTCCAGTTACTTTGTAGAACTAAATATTTTTTCTTTCAACTACGTTTACCCTGTCATTTGTTGACTAGGGTTCATGCCATTTACTGTGATCTTGCACTTTGTAAGTCACTCTGGACAAAAGTGTTAAAACACCGGCAATACTACCACCTCCAAGTCCTATTTAAAAATTGATGTCTTTCATAAAAACACATTAGCAGCACTGTCTTTTATAAGAGGACAGCTAATTTTTTGGGGTAATTAGTAATAGTTGTAGTTCACATTCCAGGTCAGTAGGTGGGGTAATACCCATATTGTCAGGTAGAGGAGGAAGCAGTCAGTGTTGCCATGTCCGCTTATTATAAGCGACTTAGTGCTTGTTTTTCTGTAAAGTTGTTTGTAAATATTGGTAGTTGCGGGTTGCTGTTTTTTGGGCTTGTTTCTAAAGTGTAGTTGCTTATTTGGGCTTCCTTCATAATGTTATTTAAACCAATGGTTCTCAAACATTTTCATGTCAAGGAACCCCCCCAAATAGAATGTATTTGTCTGTGGACTGATTTGGAATGTTTCAAAAACATTCCAAATGTCTGTTTAAAGTGATCAGTGCCCTAGCCTAGTTGCTTCTTTTGGGCTTGTTTTCATAGACCCGGTTGCTTGTTTCTCACAAAGTCTGGCAACACTGGGCAGCACGCTGAACACGAGTTGGCAGAGAGAGCTGTTGACTTTTGACTTATATATTTTGATTTGATTGAGTTAATAAGATACTTAGACATGCCGCGTGTGTATGTCGGCAAGCTTAGTTATCACGTCCGGGAAAAGGACCTACAGAGGTTTTTCAGCGGATATGGCAAGTTACTGGAGATTGACCTAAAAAATGGGTAAGCACGTTAGCTTTAGCATTAGCCAGGCCACGGTCAAGGCCCTGTTGGGCTGAGGCTTTCCCATCCTATCGACCAAATGAGCGTTTTGTTTTTTTAACTGGCTATTGTTTTCCTTGGTGAATTAATTGCATAAGCTGTCCTTGTGTGAAGTCGTTCAGTGTTGTTTTAACGGTTACATCCTTTTACTGGTAAGGGAAATAATGGAAAACTACATAGATCTATACAGGGGTCTTCAACAGGGGGTCCGGGGCCCCTAGGGGGTCCTTAGAGTTACTACAGGGGGTCTGCCAAATCTTTGTGATTTTTTTCCTGAACCAAAAAATAGCCGATCTACAAGCTCACAAGTGTGAGCTTGTAGATAGGCTATTTTTTTTGGCAAAGAGGTGTTTGGTGTAGAGGGAAAAAAGAGCAGACCAAGTAAGTAAACAAAAAAAAGTTAAATCTGAAACACATTTTTTATACAATATAGAGGGGGTCCCTGCTTCATCTCTCTCTCAGCTAGGTGGTCCTTGGCCTGAACGTTGAAGACCCCTGATCTATGAGGGAAACGTCTACCTAACAACATCATGTGACACGCCATTTCATGGTGAATGAACCATTACCATGGGTTTAGTTATCTGTCTGCACTCTGCAGCTGCAGAAATTAAGGACACATCGCTAACTGTCTTCGGGTGAATCAGAGTTGCTTGCCATCAATTCAGAGTTGGATGTTGAAACCATAGAATCTGTAGGGGGCGCAGTAAAGTAACTAAAACATTGTTCCATCCAGTGGAATATTTTATTTTCTGTCCAAAGACCAGTGGTTTTCAAACGTTTTCGTGCCAAGGACCCCCAAATAGACACTTAGACCGCGGACCCCCATTTGAAAAGATAAGCCAGGGACCCCCATAAGAGAAGATTTTTTACGGCTCTCTAGCAGTGATTTCAACCATTTTAATTTCAAGGACCCCCAGTTTGACATGCATTAGGGTACAGACCCCCATTTAATGGCATGTGTGTCTCTGGGACCCCAATTCATATTGTAAAATCAATGTTAATTTAACTCTGAGAGTGTACAAATGGAACCAAATGGTTCCATTTGTACACTCTCAGAGTTACAGACCCATAAGGGTCCATTTGGTCCCTGTCCATCATTTAGCAGGGGACCCCCTGGAACCCCCTCAAGTACCCCTGGGCCTGGGGGTCCTCGGACTCCACTTTGAGAACCAATGTTTTAGACGTGAGGTTGGGGGCTCAGAGTGTTCCCACTTCCCACTAAGGAAATGAGGCTTTCAACATCTTAAAACAGTCTTTGTTTTGATGAGTAGCTAAGTAGTACTCCCTCTGGCTATGGACCAGAGATAGGTTGCGCCTAATCTCAGATTCAGAGCTGCGCTACATTTACCTTTGCAAATGAAAAACGCTGGGGTTGCTGTTTTTCCATTTATTTGGACCTGGGATCCCAGACTGGGTTGTGCCAAACCTTTAACGTCACAAAAACTTAACAGGGCTGCCAACCCTCCTGGATCCTGGAGGAGTCTCCTTGATTTCGACCACATCACCTTCTGGACTCCTGGATTGTAATTTCTCCTTGATTTCTCCGTGATTTGGTATCAAACTCCCAAACCAGAAACGGTTCACCAGAACACAGGAAATTACATCTACTATGTTAAAAAATTCTGGGGGAGGACGTTCAAATCAGAGCACTCTTTATTATAATTGTTTATTTGGGAGGGACAGCACACACGGCATACATAAACAATTCATATGATGATGATGATGCAATATAAATACATGTCGTTGTCGGCAAGAATTAAAATGAATCAGAAGATCAGATCCCTGTCCCTAACATGTAACAACACAAAATAATACTGAAATAAACCCAGATGATGGTTGAATAACGTTTCCTTTACCAATGCCTTCAACCTACATGAATAATTGTGATTCCCCTGCAGATATGGATTTGTAGAGTTTGAGGACACCCGTGATGCCGATGATGCCGTTTACGAACTGAATGGGAAGGAGCTGTGTGGAGAGAGAGTGATCATTGAACATGCCCGGGGACCACGGAGAGACCGGGATGGATATGGTTACGGAGGAGGAGGAGGACGCAGTAAGTCGCATGTTTTGCAGTACTCTGCTTCTGTTTCATTTTTTGTTTTTTTTCAGATGAGATGTGGACTTTTGTGTCATGTTTTTGTTTGCTAGCATGTCAAAATTTGATTCTTTTTTAATCCTGAAATGCCATGTGGAGAGAAAAGGGCTAGAGCTAGTCTTAATGCCAATATACTCTGTGCGTAGTAGGCCTACTTGTGGACCAGACGAGCTTTATTGGCACGATTTATTGGTCATTTATTAAATTATATGATGTAATATATCAGACGTAGTCTGCGTCACTACATCTGGCATTTATTGTAGTCATCTAATGTCGAGTGATGCCCCACAGTAAAATATCTTATCAAGACAATAATTACATATAGCAGGATCTATATTCCACATAATTTGTTTTTATTTATTTTTCTGTGGTTGGGGCTCTACTTCTTTAAATATTTGTTTCTTTAGCCTAGCGTAAGTGTTATTAGGTATGCTTTGGAGATATACTGTAAAGGCTGTTACAGTCGATACAATTTTCATGTGGAATCACATTTGGAATTGTTCAGTTCTAGATGTGTTCTCCTTTGATCCAAATATCATGCCTATATTTTAGCAATGAAGCTCTAAATGCTGTAAAACGAGGGATAAGACATGTGAAGCTGTATTTTTTCCCAGTTTGACTTTAACAAAGTGCTTGATGTTTCAATTTGAAAGAGTCCACTGCGGGCTGAGTCCGAGTCCATTGAGGCTAAAGATGACTGGCTAAGATGACTGCTTGTCCCGTTTGGCCTTGGCTTTCACCTTACAATGTGTGTGTGACCTTTGACCCTTTGACCATTGGCTGAAATAACCGGAAGCCATGATGACGGCATCCTTTTCCAATAGACCAGGGTAATGGTGAGGAATCCCGTTGGTTTTACTGTTGCAAGACATGTTGCGGAGGATGAAGCCAACATAATGTTTCCAACTGTTTAAATATTTTTGGAGCCAATTGCGCTTTATGTGCATCGACTGGCCCTCAGTACTCCAGTACAAGAATGAAAGAAGGATTTTTGGTAGTTGTCCTATTTATTCAATTCAATAAATGAAAATAAATAGTGTTACAGGACAACTAATACCACATTTCTCAGTAAGGATGACTGAAAGGGAACATCTACCCCCTATATATTACTCCTGTGACTTTTGACGTTTTGGACTAAATTTGTAAACATGAACAAGTCTCTCCCAAAGATGGAAATAAAATATAACTCTAGTGATGCTTTTGATAATGAATAGGAAACATTTGTTCAAAATCAAAAGTAAATCTGATGTTCATAATCATGTTATTTGTGTCTGTCACGTTTGGTTGTTGGTTCTCTGGTTTCTAGCTGTGGGTGAGAGTTTATGTTCACAAATTAATTGGACTATGCACATAGGAATAACATTTGAAAAAAATAAAATAAGGGTGGACTTTTGCATAAAGGTATCCCCTGGTGTGATGTCTTATCCAAATTAACTCCCCATCTCTTGCCTTGTAAGGGTTTTGAAACGTCACGATTTGTCTCTCATGCCTCCAAATTGTTTTTATTGGCACTGACTGGTAGCCAGTAGCCTTATTAATGAGTTAAAACTGAAGGCACAGCTCAACTACAGGTGTCAAGGTTCAATATGAAATTGTGACAAGACAGATGGGGCCGACTGTCATTTTTGATCTCTGTGTGTTCTTTAAAGGTAGTGGTGGCTACAGCAGCAGAAGCCGCACTGGGAGGGAGAAGTACGGGCCCCCTGTACGCACAGAATACCGCCTCATTGTGGAGAACTTGTCGAGCAGGTGCAGCTGGCAGGACCTCAAGGTAAGAGCTGACAAATGCACTGTCAAGAAACTCATGCTCACCCTCAGCTGCTGTAATGGCGCAGTGGGACACCTCACTGACTGAATCAACAATCCAGCTAACAGAAATACTGTTATGTTATTTAGACAGATGCTACAGTAGATGTAATGTCTTCCTGCTATCCTTGTTTTGGTTTTGTTTTAGCACTAATTGCTTAACCACTTGTAGGTTGACTGGGGTTCATGCAAATTTTCCCTTTGCTGAATGCTTAAATTGTACTGAACCTTAGTCTTAAAACGGACAGCTTAGCATCTCATATACGGCATTATATCAGTATGTAGAATAAGGAACAAAACAGTCAAAATAAATGTCTTGCTTTAAGTGATAATTTTAATATAATATACATATATCGTTATTTACAGGATTTCATGCGCCAAGCTGGAGAGGTAACCTACGCAGACGCTCACAAGGAACGAACCAATGAAGGAGTCATCGAATTCCGATCCCGTTCCGACATGAAGCGAGCCATCGAAAAGCTGGACGGCACCGACATCAATGGGAGGAAGATCCGTCTGGTGGAAGACAAACCTCGGCGCCGTCGCTCTGATTCTGGAAGCAGGTCCAGGTAAACAAGCGAGTCTTGAAAGAGGCTTTCTTCATTTGCCATTGTATTTCCTGTATCTTTTATGGCGAGTTTTGACATCTATATTTGCCACATCAGGTCTCGTAGCAGGCGTCGCTCTCGCAGCAGGAGCAGAAGAAGCAGGAGCTCCCACTCCAGGTCTCATTCTCGGTATGTGTTTTAAGTAAAATGAATGTCCACATCTCAAACCTCCTATCTACGCAGTTGTAGACCTGTCATTTCTCACATTGTGATAATTAAAATATTGAAATTCGTATCAAGAAATGCTCTTAAATGTAGAATATGGATCTAGCACCTCCGGTACTAACTGACAACATTTAATTTACTGTACAGTATATGATAAAAAATGTATATGTTGAAGAATATTTATTAAATGTGCCTTTTGTTGTTGCTTTTTTTGCAGCTCTCAATCCCGCAACAAGCGCGGGTCCCACTCTAGATCAAGGAGAAAGTCTCACTCTAAGTCCCTTGATAAGTCTCGCAAGTCCCGCAGTCACTCCAAGAGTAACAAGTCCCGCAGTCGCTCCAAGAGTAACAAGTCCCGCAGTCGCTCCAAGAGTAACAAGTCACGCTCTCGCTCTGACACCCGGAAGTCACGCTCCAAGAGCCAATCCAAAACCAAGGCCGAGGGCGAGTCCCGGAGTCGGTCCAAGGAGAAGTCTGCTGGTAAGAAGTCTCAGAGCCACTCTCCATCCCATTCAGAGAGCAGACACGAAAGGCTTGCCAAGTCTGCCTCGAAGTCTCCATCTCCCAGCGAGGACCGCCGGCCCTCAAAATCCCCAGCCAGGCGGTCTGCCTCTCGCTCCCCTTCGTGTTCAAAGTCCCGCTCCAGGTCCAGATCAGCATCTCAAGACTGACCACCATTATTGTGACATACTGAAGTAAATGATTTGTAAAGAATAAATGGCGGTTCACCACCATTAGACGTATTTAACATAGGCTGATGTACTTTTAGATTTTGACAGATCTAAAAGGATTTATACTATAAACCGTTTGGAAGATTGTCTCTGTATTTTATCAACAAGCGATTACTTTTGAAAAAGGTATTGCTTGGTTTTTAACTATTTTCCTCTGTAATAGCATTGTAAATTATTTTGCATTCATATTAATATTCTGTAAATTGATGCTCAATGTGCTAGGGCAATTGGGAATGTTTTCCATGCTTTTCCTCAATTCAGCAGCTGATAAACTGAAAGCTGCTTTGTTTTTGAAAGTGTTGTACATGTTTAATTGAGATGTTTAAATGGAAGGTTTTAGAAGCAAGAGACTGAACATTCACAATGCAATGCATGTCTTAAGTTAATGTTTTTTTTTAATGTTTCCTTGTTGAAATCCATTGACTTCTGCAAAGCTGAATTTGGGTTTTTGAAACCATCTGTTTTGTTTCAATAAAACTACACAAATTCATTGCCTTCTGGCTGTCTTTGTTCCCCTCCCCTGTCCCCAGACACAAATAAGATGGATCAAATCATTGTACCAAAGTTTTGAGCTGTTTCTTTTTGGTGTGGGATACGTAATGGGCTACTTACCCTACCCAAAATCCCACTATTTAGAAAAAGTAAGTAAATCGTGGGATTTTTCTATCTAAATGAAATTGATGGAATGAGCACTGGCGATGCTTCCCTTGTCGCTGGTTGTAGGCAACAAAAAGTTAAACACTATAATACAGAGTAGAGTCTACATTTGTTTCCCTGATTTCTGTTGAGGATATTTGTCTTAAAGAAAATAATAACAGGTCCCCGTATTGGATGACTTATAGAATTTTATTTTTTCATTTTGGAGCAGCCATGATTGCCAAATTGAAGTAAACTATTCAATAAGTCATGACTTTAAAATTGTTGAAAATGAAATGGCGGTAGACTCGAATTGAAAAATATCCAATTTTGTAACCTTACAGACACCTGATTTATATGGGAGTACATTTCATTTTATTATTAGACGTCAGTAATGCAAATGCATTGCAAACAACTGAGTATGGTATATGCCCAACACAAAAATTTAAATAGTGGAGACATCGTTTTTTTAATTAGTTTTTATTCTCCAAGTGATTCAGTCACTATTAGACAACATACTGCACATTATTATGTGTGGATATATTTTTTCCTGCAAAGTTTTGATAATAAAATGCATATAACAGGCGTGTTATTATGTCTTCATCGCAGAAGATGATGCGTCCATGTTTTGCAGTCAGTCGTGTGGGTAAAAAACAAGCCTGGTGACGCGAGGTTAGTCGTGGTTGGTTGCTAGGCCGTTAGCGCCCATGGTTACTAGTTTTTCCCATAATGCATTATCAACAACATTGCAAGAGAGATTGGAAGGTAACTTTAAAACACGAGCTCACTGAATTAGATGCTTGATTAACATAGTTCTCTAATGACGGTTAAGTATTTTCAGTCAGTTATTTGATTCTAATAGAAGTCAATAAAACCGAGTACAACTAATAACTGATCGAATGCCACCGTACTCGTCAGTCCTTTGAAGTTAGCTTGTTGTTTGGCACCAGAAACCTTAGGTTGTACGTGAGCTAGATCGGTCATGGCAAGAAAGAAATCAGACCTGATCTCTGGTGTTGTTTAACCTGAATTAACTAGGTAATAAAGTTTTCTTCTTTACAGTAATATTTCAGTATGAGAACATTCTTGCCCGACTATAATAACAATGTTAGCATATGTAGCTAAACTTCTGATACTACTAGCCTAGCCTTGGATCAAGGCTATTCGAGTCATGACTTGTACTGAAATGTCAAAATCGATGAAAAATACATCTATGATAGTCTTGCTCCAAGGCTATACAATCCGACCATGGGTATGCTGTGTTGAATAAAGTGACATGATCTAATTGTTAAAATTTCTGTTTTAGATTCTGAACTGATACCGTTTTATCAGTTACTGAGGTTACAGTGGCCAGACTTAACAAATGAAGAATGGACAAGGAGAAGGAGCAGCGTAACAACACTGTTGTTATTAATGCTTCCAAAAGAGAGTTATTCACAGCTAACAGCGGATACAAGTCCCTGCAGAAAAGGTTAAGAGCGCAATGGAAGATCCAGAGGTATGCAACATGCATGTGAAGTAGCAATGTTAATCTATCAATCTGGTCTTAGAGTGTCTTCTTGGAACTTCATAATTCGGTCATTTTTCGGAGGTGTGAATGCTACAGTCCAATTTAGTCAAAAACCCTTGTAAAGTAGTAAACAGTGGTGTAAAGTAACTAAGTGCATTTACTCAAGTACTGTACTAGTACAATTTTTAGGTATTTTTTTTACTTTAGTGGAGTATTTACAATTTCCAGTACTTTTACTTCTACTCCACTGCAATTATTTGAAAACTTTAGTCACTTTGTAGATTTTGCTCATTACAAAACATACAACCACTTCAACCCTATATACATTTCGGCCATTTGAAAATAGCCGATCCGCAAGCTCACAATGCATTGCGATGTGATGCATTGTGAGCTTGTACAAAACAAAACTGCTATTTTCAAAACATTTTAATACAATTTATACATTTGAAAACGTGTGAAATGGGACAATCTGCATAATAAGTACTTTCTACTTTTGGTACTTTGAGTGCATTTTGATACCAATACTTTTGTGCTTTTACTCAAGTACATTTTTTATTCCGGACTTTTACTTGTAACAGAGTATTTCTGCATGAATAAAACACGTGAATACTTTTTCCACCACTGGTAGTAAACCCCTTTCATTTCCTTTAGTATTAAGGAAGAGCTGTCATTGGAGAAGCTGAGGGGTGTCAAGTTGTGGATAACTGCTGGTCCAAGAGAAAAGTTCACTGCATCAGAGGTGATGTATTGGTACTGACAGGCTCAGTTAAATTTTATTTAACCAGTTTTAACAGCTTATTAGATTCTTCTTCTTTGTCAGCCAAATGGTTTCGTGCATTTTAACATCAATATAATATCCACATTGTCACCTGTCATAGTGGAGTAGAAAATATTATTAGCTGCTGGTAGCTGCTTTTAATTTCCCACCAAATCTATTTCACACTGATCTACCATTGTATTGTAGCTGGAGGTGCTGAAGCAGTACTTGGATGGAGGGGGGAATGTCCTTGTGATGCTTGGTGAAGGAGGAGAAATGAAGTATGACACTAATATCAACTTTCTTCTGGAGGAGTTTGGAATAATGGTCAACAATGGTGCATAAGAAACAATTTCATATTATTACTAACACACAATTCAATAATGTAATTATGAGTGATTTCTATGTTATTTAAGTTTTTTTGTTGTAATGACTGAATTTCTCTCCACAAATACAATAGATGCTGTTGTGAGGAACGTTTACTACAAGTACTTCCATCCTAAAGAAGCACTGGTGTCAAATGGTGTGTTGAACAGGTTAGTTGGGCATGCTTTCACAAGGTCAGGTTTGATTCGGATTAGTTTTGTTTTGTGTGTTTTTTCACTGACTGTGAGGTTACCTATTTCATCTTGGTCATATTCTTCTTCACATTGTTTAGAGAAATCAGCCGGGCTGCAGGCAAAGTGGTCACAGGGATCATTGAAGATGAAAGTGTTGGGAATAATGCCCAGTAAGTACTTTGCCCTTTTTGTACTGTTTTATACTCGAGTCTAGAGTAGACCAGACGGTAACCAGAACGGTCGCCCCAAAACACGCTCGGCCCCAGTTTTTGTGCCAACCACTCGCCCCCAGCGGCGGTCCAGTCGCCCCGCTTGAGCGGAAAACGGCGGACCACTCACCAGAGTCACCACGCCGGTGCGGAACACTCGCCCGGAACACTCACACCGCGGGTGCGGAACGCTCGCTCTGCTTGGTGAGAACAGACTACAGCCCCTAACATTAAGTTAGGAAGTAGTTAGGAAGTAATAGTTAGGCGTTAGGCGTGTTTTGGGGCGACTGTTCTTCAATTAAAGAAATGTCACAACGTCTGAAGCGGACTTGAGCCACGAGAGGCACCGCCAAGCGAGCTCGGGCGAGCAGGTCGCCGCACTGAACGTGGCGAAGTCCGGTTCAGCCGACTCAGCTGCGTTCGTAAATCTTCGTAAATCATCAATAGAGGCCCTGCTGCTTCAAGGATTGCCATTTAATATGATGTCTTCTTCTTCATGCAGGGCTCTCTCTTTTGTATACCCATATGGTGCCACCCTGAGTGTAATGAAGCCTGCCGTTGCTATTCTTTCAACTGGTTCAGTCTGTTTTCCACTCAACAGGCCTGTCCTGGCCTTCTATGAGGTCAAGGTGAGAAGCATGATACATTTTCCCTGCTCTTGTCCATCTTATATTTATGGTGAATATGTTCTTGTCGGGTCATTTGAAAGACGTGTCTCATCTTTTGTTATGAAGGAGGGTGGCAAACTGGCAGTGCTGGGTTCCTGTCACATGTTCAGCGACCAATACCTGGACAAAGAGGAGAACAATAAAATAATGGTGAATACAAAAGATGACCAAAGGGCCCTTTGAGCAGTTGACTGAGTAACTATATCTTGCCATTGTTTTGGAATCATTTGAGTGGTGGTTTTTGACCTGACAATCCCTCTCTTATTTCAGGATGTTGTCTTCCAGTGGCTCATGACTGATAATATTCAACTGAATCAGATTGATGCAGAGGACCCAGAGGTGAAGAGGTTTTTAAATTGGTACAATTAAAATATTTAATGTATTTTGATCCATGTTGATCTGACCTTTTTTCTCCTAGATCACAGATTACAACATGTTACCAGATACTGGGGGCTTGTCGGAACGACTTCGAGTTTGCTTGCAAGAGGGTGATGAAAATCCAAGGGATTTCACTTCTCTCTTTGATAATTCTGTGTTCAAATTGTCAAACAACACTTTGCCGCAAGTAATCAGGTTAGAAACTAAGATACACTTGAGAACATGACATCCAGTCCATCATTGCCATGTGGTGTACTTTTCCTGATGACAAATGTTTTGTTCCACAGCTCTTATAAACAGCTTAATGTAAAACATGAACCCCTCCAACTGATCACACCACAGTTTGAGACCCCTCTACCACAGCTGCAACCTGCTGTAAGTTTCATTTCAGGCATCCTGCCCTACTTTTGTTGTGCTGATATATTTTGCCACGGATATTTACACATGCTCAGAATGTATCCTCTGCATTTGACCCATCCTATAGGAGCTTCTGACTTTCTGTCTTACAGTATTAGCATAACTTATTTACCAAGCATAGACTAACACTTTTTTCAGCCATATCTCTATATTGGTCCTCATTAATGTGTTCACCAAAGGACAGTACTCTGAGTGACCCTGATACAGGCTGTGGCTATTTCAAATCTACCTGCTGCTATCATCTACTGTGTGTGTGTGTGTGTGTGTGTGTGTGTGTGTGTGTGTGTGTGTGTGTGTGTGCGCGCGCGCGCAACCTATCAGGAAGAGAAAGGCTGTAGTTTCCATTAGCTTGTGTTATGCCCTGGTATTGGGGAAACCTATATGTAACATTAAAGTGTTCTTTCCCCCTCTTCCCTTTTTGATTGATTGATTGAAAACTTTAGTCAGAAATGTAAACAGCATGTGGTACAGTCAGACATTAAGGCTAAACGGATAACACACAAGTCCTGGGGACTTGTTTACATTGTGGTCCCATGTACAATTCATCAACAGCATTAAAATACACAATACATGCCATCAACAAATACAAAACTCCATATGTACAAAGGAGAAAAGGCAGCAGCAGTGAATGACAACTCCTTTCTATGGGAATTTGCATTTACACCCCCTTATGGACTCCTGATAGATGATTTTTCAGGCCAGTTTTGAAAGAAACCAGTGATTCACATCTTTTAATGGATGGTGTCCTTGCCCCAAGGATGACCAACATAGTAGATTCAGTCCAATGGCAAATTATTAAACTGCAGGTGTCAGGTTGGACATGGCCAAAACAAAGGAAGAAGCTAAACCCAATACAAACTAACTTTCCTAAGAACATACAATAAATAAAATTGCAGGTGTGAATACACAACACCACTGACACAAAACAAGAGAAAAGCATTAATGACTGCTTATAGTTTAAACTCAACATAAAATACATATACTGTAGCTGGTCATGTTTGGAACCAGGAAGGAGAGAGAAGTTGACTGCTGTCGGCTTTCCTTATATCCTGGGAGCTGACATTACCAGGCGCATCAGCAACCAGGACAACTCAGTTAAACATCTACCCATCACACATCTGGAACTCAGACACAGTCAAGGCAGAGAATAAAACGGCACAATACACCAGCCAAAGATTACTAATGACACGGATATGGAAATAAGTAGTAAGTGGATGTTTTCGATGTATTCTATCCCAGGTCTTTCCACCTGCCTTTAGGGATTTGCCTCCACCTATGCTAGATCTTTTTGATCTGGATGAAACATTCTCTTCAGAGAAAGTGCGCTTAGCACAGCTCACCAACAAATGTAAGTAAAATATTTTAATTATATTGGAACATCTTGAAGTCCAACTGCAGTAGCACCCCTATTCCATATTTGTTCTGTATGCCCCCCTCCCCAGGTTCTGACGACGATCTTGAGTTTTACGTACGGAAATGTGGTGAAATTTTGGGAGTTACTGGGAAGCTGGACAAAGATCAGAGAGATGCCAAACACATTTTGGAGCACATTTTCTTCCAGGTGGTGGAGTTTAAGAAACTCAATCAGGTGAGTTGGCCCATATTCACCCACCCACAATAGAAAAAGGTTTTAATATGTTGAATGCATGACTAATTTGACTATCCTTTCCTTACAGGAGCATGATATTGACACAGAGGCACACTTTTCCCATTCTAGTGTGTAAAATGTAATGTATATACATTGTTGTGGAAAGCTGGAGAACGTAGATCTCCCTATAATTAAAATGGTCCCCTGTTTTGTGACATGAGTACATCAAATACCAGGATTTCTGAAGGTTCTACACAGAAACTTTTGTCATTGCAACCATTTTGTAAAGACTTGTCTGTACCTACAAACTCTAATTGTTACAAATGCAATAGTCTTGTGGCATTTTATATCTCCATATTATATTTTGTGAAGCATTTACTGTACAATACATTATCCAATAAAGTGAATTTACATACAACATAGTCCAAATCTTAGAAAATATATTTTATTAAACTTACAGGGTGGGCATTGCCAAAACAGATCAGAGGCTAAGCCAATTGCTTGATGCAGTGATACTGTAAAAAGGTTTTAGGTAAAGCATAACATATCCATGTCCAAGGTTTTAGGTGAAGAATAACATGTCTAGTATACCACAATCAAGTTCCATCCATATGCATGACAGCCAAATTGATGTGAAATTGGACTTGATGTTACTTCCTTCACAGCTGTTACCAATGATATTAATTGGTTGGTTGTATCATTGTCGTCAACAGAGTCAGTTGGCTCACTGGAATGGGACTGCTACTGCTTAAATAGAACACCTGTGAAGGGCATGTCATGCATAGGGCCTAAGTTTCAACCATTAGTGCTTAGACTTGATTCTCCTCCTGGTGCTGCAGATTTGTTTGGATTGGAGCTTCCAGATCCCAGTATGGAGGAAATCTCAGCCACTGATGTGGATCTAGTTTGTTGGCCTGGACTAAAGTTGAATTCAGTGCTCAATTCCAAGAGGGGTTTGGGGCTGTTCATATCTGTGTTGCTCAATTCCAAGAGGGGTTTGGGGCTGTTCATATCGATGTTGATGACAGAGATGTCCCATATTTTGGCTTGTCTGGTCAGCTCGCATGGTGTGGAGGACAGTATCTTCAAAGTCACAGCGGATGGTACTGTGAGGTTTTTGGTCTCTTGAGCCGTCGTCGTCAGGCACAGCAAGGGAAGCACATTATCTGAGGACTGATCAACCGAAGCCGGCTTCTCCTCACAGTACTCAGTCACTATGTCGTTTGACAACTTTGATGAAGACTCTAGTGCAGACAAACACTGGTCCTCAAAAAAGTTCTTCTCGAGTTCTGATGGAGATGGACACTCAAAGCTTTTCAAATCTAGGATGGAAATATAGTACATTAAACATTGCAATTACAACAGAACAGTGGTGGAAAGTAACTAATAGCATTTACTCAAGTACAGTACTTTAGTACATATTTTAGGCATTTTTACTTTACTGGAGTACTTCTAATTTTAACTGCCATTTTCAAATGAATTGTATACATTTGAAAACTTGTGAAATGGGACCTTCTGCGTGAGTACTTTTTACATTTGGTACTTTAAGTATATTTTGATCCCAATACTTTTGTATTTTTTTGATTACAGGACTTTTACCTGTTTTAAGAGTATTTCTACATTGCAGTATTGATACCTTTACTTAACTAAAAAGACCACTCACGATGAATGAGAACATAATGGAAAAGTACTCTCACTGGCTATGATGATGAACCTGGCTAGTTCATTTTTTCTCCAGCAAAAGACATAAGATGTGCCGATTTAAACAAGTGTTTCACTCACAAAAGGTTGAACTTGTTACTTACCCAAAGACTTCTCCATGTTTTCTTCTGACCGTCTACGGAGACCCAGCTTTACCTGTTACCTCAACAACCAACCGTGTCAAATGAATGATTGTGCCTCCATTTAATCCCACCTGGACATTCCTGATGATGATGATGATGGGGGAGAGCCTAGGCTCTACAGCCGTTTAACACGAGAAAAAAACTGTTTTATTTTTATTTTTACCGAATGGGTAAATTCCCTGATTAGACTTCAGTGACATCATGTTGGACGTGTTGCTATTATGAAACGAACTTAAAATGACAACACTTATTTATTTATTTACTTAATGGACGTTCTCTAATACACAGTTTCCCAAACAATGGGTCGGGACCCATTTATGGGTCGCGGATCTATTTTGATGGGTCACGAGTAAATATCCCCTTAATGTTTTTTTTTAATTTCCTACGTTTTGTTTATAATTATTAAAAAAACAAAACAATAAAATCTTAATCTTAACTCATAAATAAATGCCAAAAATCAAAGAAATTCCATCAATTCGAAAACAAACGTAGTAGTTAGAATAGCAGATCTACAAACAAAAGTAGTGAGAATAACAACGCGTCCCATCGCCACGCGTTGTGAGCTTGTAGATCTGCTATTTTCACTTGTTTGGGTCACGGCGAGACATTAGCCCTGAAACGGAACCACTTGTTCCTGGTTTGATAATGTTTTACATTTGCAACCCGTACATCTACATAAACGTTCAGATTTCAAATATAAAGTGCTTACCCGACGGCAATGGATGTAAAAAGTTAAAGCGCTTGGGTCTAATTACCCGTATCTTCCGTATTGTTTAATAAAAAGCATTTTAATCCGATTGGTGGCCATTTTTTTCATATGCTCTCATCTATGCGCTCCTATCGGTTTGGAGGTGTATTGCACTCTGAGACATTATACAAAATAGAATTAAGACATAGAAAATGGCCGCCAATCTGATGAAAATGCTTTTTATTGAACAATACGGAAGATACGGGTACTTAGACCCAGGCGCTTTAACTTGTAACATCTGTGGCTTTTGGGGTAAGCACTTTATATTTGAAATCTGAACGTTTATGTAGATGTACTGGTTAATTTGTACTGGTAAATAAATAAAAAACAGGAACAAGTAGCGGCATGACGCTTGTGACAGACGAGCGTCATGCGAACCATGGCTAGGTCTCGAGCTAAAATGTTTGGGAACCAGTGAACCAGTCAGGAACCAGTGCCCTGATACGTCACTTTCTAGGCATATCCGGTTTCCGTAGGCGCGAGATAGAAAATGTTGAGCGCGGACGACAAGCTGTTCCAGGCCAGCTGAGCGGACTATTCATATTCAACTGTAGTGTGTGGAGCGTTTACTAGAGTGACTGGACAGCTTTAGCTATGCGGGCGGCTAAGTTGGATTCATAATTCAGCAAACCAGTTATTAGATCTAATGATATAGCTCTAGAAATTACATGCGTATGACGTGTGAAGGAGAAGAAGAAGAAGTCGTAAGATTACTGGCGGGATTGACAACAAAAACAGTGGAAATGTCCTGGTGGTCGCGCGGGTAAGCTGAACGGATCATGTTTATTAATAATAACATCTAACGATCATCAGGATAACATGTACACATGATCGATGTACGTGATCACTATGCATGATCACTGCATCAGACTGGGGCGAGGGTTTAGTGGACGAGACTGTTTATTGTTTATTGTTTATTTGGATCTCCATTAGCTACTACCTTAGCAACAGCTACTTTTCCTGGGGTCCACACAGAAATAAATTACATTAACATGTGAACATTTTACATGACAGTATAAGAAAACAGTTAAAAACTTAAAATACAACCAACGGTAAACAAATTAAATCACTCGATTATCATTGACTTTGTGTTAGTTTTAGATTAGAATATCAACAGTGCTGTGCCGCCACTCCGCCAGTTTAGGCGCAGATTTAGGAGCTATATTTAGCAGACAGACTGAGACAGGTGACATTCCAGAATTTCCAGTCCAACAAAAATCCATGTCTTTCTGTAGATAGATTGACTAAAGATCATAAATGAGAGCTGCAGCTGTTTGACAGTAGACTAGCTGCTAAACCCTGAAATTTAGCCAACGAAAAAACAAAGAGAAGTCAGTCAGACAGACCCAAATGCTAAAGTTAGCACCAGTGGTGGAAAGTACAAGTACTTAAGTACAATTTCGAGGTATTTTTTAATTTACTGGAGTATATCCAATTTTCAGTACTTTTACTGTTCTACTCCACTACTTCTCAGAGGCAAATATTTCACTTTTACTCCACTACAATTATTTGAAAACTGAAGGTTAATACTAGTTACTTCGTAGTTTTTGATTATTATCACAAAAGCACACGTTAACCACTTCAGCCCTATATACACATCTTCAAGCTCACAATGCGTTGCAAGCTTGTAGATCTGCTATTTTCAAAATAATTTCATACATTTTAAAACTTGTGAAATGGGACATTTTGCACAATGAGTACTTTCTGCTTTTGGTACTTTAACTACATATTTTGATGCCAATACTTTTGTACTTTTACTCAAGTAAATTTAGAATTCCAGGCTTTTACTTGTAAACAGAGTATTTCTACATTGCAGTATTGATACTTTTACTTAAGTAAGAAATGCGAGTACTTTTTCCACCACTGGTTAGCACCAAACCTGTTGTTGCCTTGCTACTCTAGCCAGACTAGTCTAACCAGCAGCAAATGGCAGTGACTTTACTGATCAGCTTTGTCTGTACATGTTAATCACCAAGTTGTTTTCTTCTCAGTGAGGATGGAGAGGAAGCCATGTGTCATGACACTGACTCTGATGTAGCAGAACAGAGAGACAGTGGAAAAACGAAGGTGAAATGGACACAAGAAGAGGTGAATGTCCCAACTTGTCCCAGTCCCACCCTTCCTGCAAATGGCCATCACAGTTACACACACACACACACACACACACACACACACACACACACACACACACACACACATACACATACGTAGCCAATGTTAAAACACAGTATGTCTTCTAACACAGTTCTGCCTATTTGATCACATTTACAGGACGACAACCTCAAGGCTCTGGTTCAAAAAGTAGGACCAACTGATTGGAAATACATTGCCAGCTTCATACAAGTGAGTTTGAACATTTCTTCTTTGTATATTTAGTAACCATATTAAAATACAAGTCTCAGTCTTTGTTTTGTACTGTATAACATTTAGATTTTCTGTTCAGAATCACACAGAACAGCAGTGTCAGCACCGCTGGTTTAAGGTCTTGGATCCAGACTTGGTCAAAGGACCTTGGACCAAAGAGGAGGATGAAAAGGTAAATGCAATATATTGGCCAGCAAAGCAATATTCAACTAATGGCTGTTTGTCCGTAATATTACCTGATGTGACAGTGACTATTTGGGTCAGCTGGCTAATTTGGATAATTAGTGGGTGTGCTTTAGGAAAGAACCCAGTCCGCTGTTGTTTCCACTATTTATTCTCAAAACCATGGCTCGCTCTAGTTCAGTCATACTTTCACCTATTCCCACACTACTATTCAGGAACACTACTAGTCTAGTTGTATTGTGTTGGTTTACTGTGACCAAAGGTCCGGGTATCAGTCGGTAAAGCTTTCGCCACACTTAATGAAATACTTGAAATTATTGTGTGACTGCTTCATCATACTTATGTTTACTGTAACAAACAAAGACCCCGGTGCTTTAATGTTATCTGGCTCTGGTGACCTATTCTCAGATTAGATGTACTTTTATCTTGTCAGGTCATAGAGCTTGTCAACCGCTATGGCAATAAACAGTGGGCCCTGGTAGCCAAGCAACTGAAAGGCAGACTCGGAAAGCAGTGTCGAGAGCGTTGGCACAACCACCTCAACCCTGACGTGAAGAAGTCCTCCTGGACGGCAGAGGAAGATCTTGTAATCTACAAGGCCCACAACATCCTTGGAAACCGCTGGGCTGAGATTGCCAAACTGCTTCCTGGAAGGTAAGGTGCCCTCTTGTGGTGATCTGCATCAGGAGGCGAGCTTAAAATGTATTAACTATTGGGTTGTATATATTTATTAAAGCCTTGTTCTAACTTTTAATTTTCACAGGACGGATAATGCTGTGAAGAATCATTGGAATTCTACCATTAAACGCAAGTTGGAGATGGGCTTTTATGCTGCGGTGGTCTTTAAACCAAGTGAACGTGAGGAGTTTCTTGCCCGCATAAATAAAGACCAGCAGGTGGGCTTTTTTCCAGTGATATATATGCTGATTTGCAAGGTGTCGTTGGTGTCGCTTAATTAAATCCCTCAACTTGTTGTCACAGGCCCCCCATTGTTCTGAAGGTGTCGCAGACAAGGACCAAGAGCAGAACACGTCTCCACCACTAAGAGAAGAGTCAAGAGTAAGACCGACCTCATAGCTTCAATCTTGTAATATAATAAATGTCAATAGACTTCAGTAGAGTAGAACATGTTACACACAATACATTTGCAATATTCATGCTTTGATTTCATGATTAGAAGAAAAGTCTGCACAAAAAGCTTGATGCTCAGAATAATCTTTACTGTGTAAATAAACAAGCAAACGTTTTCCAGTATTCTCATACATCCTATTTTGTTTGGAACACTCGCAGGAAACGGTTACTTATACTACTATAAAAAGTGAACCAGTGGAGGCAGCAGGCCCTTCAAATGCTGCCGCTTCTTCCCAACAAACAAAGGATGGGCCGAGCATCAAAACTGAGCCCAATGCTTCGGGAGAAACGAATGTCACCAATTGGGTGGTGGACAGTTCTGGTTTTCTCTACCCCACTGACCCAGCATTGAAGGAAGTGATGGACTTGGTAGATGGGGTAATAATGCTTTAACACACATCTCAAGTCACCCACTTTAATATGCTTTAACACACGTCTCCAGTCACCCATTGTGAGTTTCTCCTCTGTCCCCCTCCCCCCTCCCTCCCTTGAGGACAATGTGTGCTCAGTCAGAATAATAGAGGTTTTATCACAGTGTCTGCATGCCTTTTTATATGTAGTAGGATTCGAACCCGGGGCCTCATGCTCTAACCGACGGAGCAACCAGGCACTGCATGCATTACTAAAAATGTAAAAATCGCTCCCTGTCAGGACCTTGATGGGTGGTGCAACCTGGCTGCCTTTGATGATCTGCTCGAGGAAAATCAAAGCCCTGAGCGCCTCCAGTTCCGCCTGGAGGGCAGCGCCCTTCAGGAGCTCAGTAAGGGCAAAAGAGGGGAGCTCATCCCCATATCGCCCCAGGTCACGCCACCACACGTGCTCAACCGCCGAAGCCGCAGACGCATCGTCCTGTCTCCCAACTCCAGCAACTCCATGACTCCCAAGAGCACTCCAGTTAAAACCCTGCCCTTCTCTCCGTCGCAAGTAATGCTCTTCAGTCTTGTTGCAATCCTTAACTGCGACGTAGCAACAATGCAGTCTGCTTAATAATGTGTTGTTTCAGTTCCTCAACATGTGGACCAAACAGGACACCCATGACCTGGAGAACCCGTCCCTCACGTCCACCCCGGTCTGCAGTCAAAAGACCATCGTTACCACGCCACTGCAGCGGGAGAAGTCGCCCCTCATTCAGAATGACAACTCTGCGTATGTCATCCTGCATGTAACCCTGAAAGACATGAGTGTTTCTGTCATTCTGCATTTGCTTACACTGTGTTTTCATGTAGGTTTATTACGCCCAAACACAAATCGGAGCTCCACGCAACGCCTCGCACACCAACACCGTTCAAAAATGCAATGGCAAAGTATGGTTCTTTGCAACCTATGGTGAGTACCTTGCACACATACCGGTAACGCAAAATCACTCAAATCACACATAACGAACATGTTTGGTGCCAAATTTGTCATTTCCAGTTAAATGTGTTTTATTGTAATTGGTTTATTGTAATTGTGCATGCAGTTAATTGCCCTTGTTTTATTTACCTTTACTTGTGATTTGCAAACCAATAGTTTTGTATTATAGCTGCAACATGCAATTTCTGACCATGAGAGGGCAGCAAATAGACTCCAAAACAAGACATAGGCATCTAGTTGGTGGGCTATGTTCACAGACTCACATTCATTGTTCCTCCTTTTTGGTGGAACTGCAGTTGATTACCTTCCACATCTGCAATTTCCTTGAAGTGAAAGCCAATTTAATGATTCTGTTTTTAGTAAAGAATGTTTTATTTGTGTATGCAATGCTTGTATGCAAAAAATACATTAGTTGGTAACCACTTACAGTAGACATTCAATTTGAACTATATATAGGCTGTTATTTTAAGAGGTTATTGTATAACTGCCTGTATATTATACACACATGTAAAGAACAGTGTTATATCTCATATGTTATAATACCTGTCATTACCTGTAAATCCCTATGTGGGGCACTTAAGAAACAGTGAGGAAAATGGTTTATGTTAATATAAATGGATAGACGATTTTACAATCCTTTGATGTCTTGAGGTCCAAGTAATTGATCTTATTCAAATTACACCCATTCATAGATAATTGACCACTATTAGAGGGATTGTAGACTGTGTAAGTTCACTCCTTTCTCAAGCAGTATATTTCGGTATTTTGTTAACATGCCCAACCCCAGTTCCTGATCTTTCCCCCCATTATGTCTTAGCCTCAGACACCTAATGAGGACGACATAAATGAAGTAATATTGAAAGAGGCTGGGATTTCGCTGGACGTGACGGATCAGACGCCTCCTGGGAAAAGACACAGACTGTTGGTGAGCATGAGACACTGCTTTGCTGCTTCACTCTTATTGCCATGTGAACATCTACACTTTTCTCTGTAAAGGTAGCTCTCAAACAGACTACTACAGATAAGTACAGACTGGCAGTCGAATGAAGTTGGTTGGAAGGTGTGAAAAAAAGTTGCTGAATGCACCCGAGCGCCTACACCGACAGACGGCTTCTATGGTGCTAAAAATAGCCTGTGGCTTGATGTCTTTTTCAACAACAATCTGAAGGTCGAAAGCCGACCGAGCTTGCCGCCGACATTGGTGCGGGGAGAGCTACCTTAATGTAATTCTATAGGCATCAGCCATCATAATGCCTTAATTAGAAGAGGCTATTCATGCTAAAACAGCCGGATACAGGATAAACAAATTGATGATGATTGCGGCCCACCCCAGTAAAGTGTATGTGTGGGAAATGATGAAAACGCAGAATTAATTTTCTTGTCATGTATGTGTAGCCTTTATTTTGAACTTAAAATTACAATATCCCAAATCTAGTCTCGTATCACAATATCTAATCATTTTTATCCCTCGATTTTGTAACCCTTTTTTCACCCAGTGCCAATTTGCTAAGTTATCCTGGGCACTACACAATATCAATATATCGCCCAGTTTAAATGTTAATGAATCTCAAATGTTGCTTGTCAAATAGAAGGTTGCCTTTTTTTTTGTCCTCAGAATCGGCGCCCTATGAAAAAAGTGCGTAAATCCCTGGCCTTGGATGTCATAGACTGCAATGAGACGGTGCCTGCCAGAATTAAGTCGGAGTCCAAACACTGCATAAAGGTAAAATGAGGATATAAATGTATTACTAACCTCTCAGTGTTTCTGACATGCATGCTTCTTTTTTCTTTACTACTTTTTTTTTCTTCTTCTCCTCTTTCCAGGAAGAGCCTTCACATTGCATTTCTCTGAACATGTCGTCATCATGTTGCATCAAGAAGGATAACATTTTGGATCAGGGCTTCCTTTCTGGACCCACTGATAGTGCTATATGTTCCAACATAGCACCCCCAACGCCTGTGAGTTCCCAGTGAAATAAAAATGAACGAAAGTCTCAGTGATACAACCCCCCCACCATATTTTAATAATGCTGACCCCCCCCCCCCCCCCCCTTTATTCATTTCAGATGTCCAAGGAATGGGAGATAGTTGTATGTGGAAAAACTGCAGACCAGCTAATAATGACAGAGAAAGCAAGACGCTACTTGCGCTCACTAAGAACCTATGCACCAAACCGGGCTCTCATCCTGTCTTGAGATGTCTCCGGAGATCACCTCCATATACCAAGATTTTACTTAGACAATGTTTTTGTGTGGTGGCTAACTTGCTGGTAGAAAAACAGTGTTAAGAGCTGTACATTTTGAGATTCTTGATACCTTAACCGTTAATGTATGGAGTAGGATCAGTCTCAGCATCTTTTGGTAGTTACAAAACAGAATTTATGAAGGTAATCCTTTTTGGAACTATTTTGTAAAGAATAATGAATGTAAAATGCTACATAAAGACAGTATTGTCTTACTATTTTATATTTGCCATCAGTTAACATGTTTTTACATTCCATAATGTATTCCTGTTTCTATTGACATATTTTAATAGTGAAAATCACTCAGGTTGAAATACGTTTCCTAAACTACAGTTTATACAACTAATTGGACTAGTGCACTAAGTAGCAGTAATGCATTTTGATAATAATATGACTTTAAAAAATGTTAAATTATAATGTTATGTGCCCTGTTTAAGATATGTGTACATAATGATAAAATGGAAAATAAATATAGTGAAATACAAAAACATTTTCGACGTGAAGCTGTGACCTGTGTACATAACCGATGAGACTTGTTAACCCAGTGGTTCTCAACCTTTTAAGGCGGCGACTCCCCCCCCCCCCCCAAATACTCAGATTTGAACTGGGTACCCCCAACCTGCCAAGTACTTGGAATTGTAGGAGTTGAGGCATTACGTTTATTTTGACACGGTTCCACAGATAAATATTGTGAAAATAGCCTATCTACAAGCTCACAACGCCTTGCAGAGCGAGGCGTGAGCTTGTAAATTGTCTATCTTCTACATTTTTGCCTCTTATATTATTTGACAATTTGGCCAATGTTTGACAAATTTGTATAGTTTAGTTTGTTTGCTTTTGATGCAGGTCTTTTTTTTGTTTTTTGTTATTCAAAATGTCTTATAAGTCCTTAAATTGTCACTTCACTTTCATCTGGGGACCCAAAAAAAGAAAATGTGGGGACTCTCCTGGGTATCCCGACCCACAGGTTGAGCACCACTGTGTTAACCAATGAGAAACGGCCAGCGCTGTGCACACTCTACTTGTCAGCTCAGCCTCAGCTGTGTGTGTGCATAACCTTAATAGGGAAGTTAGGCGAAAAATATGATATCAGATAATAAGAAAATGCTATTTGTGGACAAATAATAATTATAATGCTTCTGTATATATTAAAAAAATATATATATACATTTAATACATTGTTATGCGGATTACGAAATTGTTCTATTATCCTGATTGGAACGTTTGCTGCACAGTAATTAATTCCTGAACCGTTTACGTAATGACTATATCTGTGTCTTTGGGGTTTGTGATGATATTTTTTCCCCAAACTGTATTAATGTACAAATAGACAGACTGTCACAAAAGAAAAACGGGAGATGATTTATTTCTGGTTCACACATTTTCAAAATAAAAGCTTTAAAATAGACTAGTCTAGTAGCAGTGGTGGAAAAGCTACTTGAATGTTTTACTTAAGTAAAAGTATCAATACTGCAATGTAGGAAATTCTATGTTAGGGCGCGGTCCCACCAACACATAGTTGTATTTTACCATTTGATACCAATACTTTTGTACTTTTAGTCAAGTAAATTTTGAATAGCGGACTTTTACTTGTAATCATAGACTGTAGCTTGTAATAAGAGCATTAAGCATTTATTTTGAAAACAGGAAACGACCAACCGGATATCTCATGCTTTTTCTGACAGCACTCGTTCTAAAATACCGGAACTAGTGTCGGTTTCTGGTGACGCTGCATTAGACCTGCAAGACATGGCTCATTCTAGTAAGTACATTATCTTAACTAACTTCTAATTTAATGTCACATTTGTGTCTTTATTAGTGGTTATTGGTTAAGATATGTAATATGATTGAGTCGCCATTTTAAGTAATAATGGAAACACTACACACAGGACGTGCCGCGCTCTAATGTATATAGTAGCTAGTTGGCTAAAGCCTGCTGTGCTAATATCAATGAATGAATAGATTCATGAATTCTGTGATTGATTGACTGAATACTTTATTATTAACAGTTTGCAAAAAGCTACAGTGGTATTATTATACAAATGGTGCTTAAAGGATAATAACACTAAAAAGCCCTGAGGTTTTGGTTTCCATTGTGGTCCTGTGTATTGCAGTGGTGTAAAGTAACTAAGTACATGTACTCAATGTGACCTGTACACATTTGAGGAAGTTTTACTTATTTTAAATGTTCAGATACTTTTACTTCTACTACACTACATATCAGGCAAATATTGTACATTTTACTGAACTATTACTTTAAGACTTTAGTAACTAGTTACTTTGTACATCTGTATTAGTATTACAAAACATGCATTAACCAATTCATCCCTATATACTTTGGCTATTTTCAAAAGGTTTTTATATATATTGAACACTTGTGAAATGGGACATACATAGTATATACACATGAGTACCTTTTTTACTTTTGGTACTTTTAGTACATTTTGATGCCAATACCTTCACTCAAGTACATTTTGCATACAGGACCTTTTCTTGTAACAGAGTATTTCCACATTGTGGTATTGCTAAACTTATTTAAAGGAGTAGTTCACCCAAAAAATTACTTATTTTCTATCAATTGCACACCCCATGAAGCCTTGAATCCATGGATTTCTGAATTGAAGGCTTCATGGGGTGTGCAATTGATAGAAAATAAGTCATTTTTTGGGTGAACTCCTCCAAATGTGAGTACTTCGTCCACCACTGGTATTCAATTCATCGAGACATTTATAGACCTACAATAATATACAATAACATGCAAGGCATCATCTATACAAATGGCATTTTAAAAACATATGTCAAGGTGTTCAACCAAAAGAAAATGCAGGTTGTGTGTAACAGTTTGGATAAATCACGACTCTCTCTCTCTGTACTCTAGGATTGCTAGGCCTGTTACTGGTCAGCCTGGCCGTTGGAGCCCAGGCTCTCACACCATCCCACTACCTGTCACTGTCGGACGTGGGGAGACTGCAGAACCTATTGAGTCAACCTCTCACAGACCTGGAGTCGGCCTACTACTCTATCGTTGGGCTGTCCAAGCTTGGAGTCTCTGTTCCTGATCAAAGTGTAAGAGGATGAATCGTTGGGAGAAGTTGAGACAGAGGCAACCTTCTGACTTCTAACGCATATCTGTCATTTTTAGATTTCTTTGGCTATTCAAAAATAGCAGATCTACGAGCTTGTAGATCTGCTATTTTTTGGAAAGAAATCATGAAAATGTGTGCAAATCTTATACAGTTTGTTACTCAAATCTTTGCTTCTGGGGGTCCCACTCCCTGCAACAAAATATTTTTAGATGGGGGTCCGCGGCCAAATACATATCCTTTTGGGTGGTCCTAGACATGAAAAAGGTTTGAGTTAAAAATGTTCACTTTAAAAAACATATATATTCAAAGATTTGCACAAATTTGGCTCATGCCTTTTTTGAATACTTTTGATTGAATACTTTATTAACAGTTTGCAAATAGTACAGTGGTACGATTTTTACAATGATGCTAAAAGTATAACACAAAAAGCCCTAGGGGCTTTTGTCCATTGTGGTCCTGTGTATTCAATTCATCAAGACATTTAAAGACAATAATGTACAGTAATATACAAGACATCATCAACATTAGTAGCACTAGCAATAAACTCGATTGTGCTTGATGATGCCAGCAGTATATGTCCAGAATGTAGATTTTTCTCATTATTAGGTCAAACTTATACGACACATATATGAATAGTAATCTGTACCTTTATCTTGCATAAATAATAGTTGTCATTGGTGTCACTGTCATTCTATGACTTAACAGATTTTGTTTTTGTTTTTGTCTCTGCAGGAGGCATGCCAGTTCCTTAAGGCCCAGCTTGACCCCATGAGTCTAGATTCTGTCTTCTTCGCTGCTGAGGCCAGTCAAGCCCTATCGGGATGTGAGGTATAGAAATTCTCATCCTTTTTGCCTAATACCTAATTCTTTCATCTTTATGTGATTCTGTAAAAACAAACAATCCTGTGCAGTTTGATGGCTATAGCCATTAGCTGTGCACCTTACTCTCTAAACTTATGTTTAGAGCTGTGATTCCCATTGTGGCAACCTATTCTGAACATGCACGCATCGTGCTGTTTTGCTGTTTCCTTCCCAAGATCCCCGTGTCCAATGAAACCCGCGACATTCTCCTGGCGGCGGTGAGCGAGGACTCGACCGTGACTCAGATCCACCGGGCTGTGAGTGCACTCAGCTCATTGGGGCTTCCGCTGGCATCTCAGGAAGCAGTCGGTGCCCTGGCAGCTCGCATCAACAAGGAGGACAATGTCATGGCGTGAGTACTTTGTAGTTGTATGTGTTCACACTGGCTAGAGCGTACACTGTAATAGTACAGGTTCGTTAACTTCGTCCACTCCCACCTGCATTGTGGTTGGACAGTGCTGGCAAAGTTATTTGTTTCGCTAATGTGCTATTATGTTATGGTCTCTCTGGACAGCATAACCATTGCCCTGCAGACAGCAGCCCGCCTCTCACAGCAGGCAGAGCTCGGAGGAATACTGGAGGAGATTGAGGTGAGCTACCATTCGTCCCAGCAGGAGGTGGTGCTGTGGTTCTGACCAAATCACTCTTAATTCACATGTGCATAATTAACGTGCATGAGATGCTCTTAGTCTAAATCAGAGCTGTCCCAATTAGTGAATGAAAGTGATGGTTGTACCCTTCAGCTGAGGTTTTTAATTTGTTTAAATCTTTTTATTGTGTTTTAATATTTGACTCTGTCACCCCCACCCCAAATCAGGACCTGACGGCTCGTTTGGATGATCTGGGTGGCGTCTACCTCCAGTTTGAAGAGGGACTTGAGGCAACTGCCCTTTTTGTGACTGCTGCATATTCGCTGTCTGACCATGTGGATATGGAGCCCCCCCTAAAAGAGGTATCATCATTAACCACTTAAAACCTCTATCACTGAAAACAGGGCTTTAGTCAAACGGACCTGAGTTAAAACTGTACTTGGTACAATGCTCTTCTTTTTCACTCTACACCAAATCTCCACCAAATAGCCTGTGGAGAAAAGATTGACTTACAAATAAAATTCAGTCATCTGTGACTTCTTAACCACACAATGATCTTTAATGACTTGTAGAAAATGTTGGCTAAACAAAGGTCAAAGCTAAAATAAAATCATGAATGGTAAAACTATGTCTTTGTCTATGTTTACGTACAATATATGCTGGAAGCTGTGAATAAACATGACATGTTATGGTTCTTTATGAGTACAATCCAGGCACAGTTTTCTAGGGTGACTGGTGATAATGCTGGATATTTCTTCCCCCACAGGACCAGGTCATTCAGCTGGTGAACTCCATCTTTAGCAAGAAGTCCTGGGACTCTCTGGCTGAAGCTTTCAGTGTGGCAAGTGCTGCTGCTGCCCTTTCCAACAACCGCTTCCATGTACCAGTTATTGTCTCTGCTCAGGGCCCAGCCACAGTCTCACACAGTCAACCAACCTTGCAGGTAAATCTACAGGGACCTTAAAATACCAGAACCATAAAGCAATAACTTTTGTCTATCTATAGTTTTGCAAAAGATAATGAATTATAACCTTGAAGAAGTTCTCTGATCGAAAGCTTGAATTAAACGACTTTCGCACAGATCGGTGAGCGGATGCTCTTTCCTCAGTTAAATAGTTTCGTTTTTTTAGTTCCAGCACGCCAGCTAAATGTCAAAGGAGATTAGATTGGGAGACGTCTGTGTTGAAAGTTGCTCCTGCACAGACTGACTACACATGGCAATCATTTGATTGCGCTGTTCTGTGTCTGCATGAATGAATGACATAGCCTACCCCTTACAAAACGGTGACTCTGTATTGAATGCAAGTGTTAACCATGACGTTCTTCTGCCAGAAGTGAGCATATTTCCGTTATGCTTTTGGTTGAGTGAGCTCTCTCGCACAAAACCTGCTACAGGAGCTATATATCAACCAACTGAAAGGATGTCTGTTATCAATCGTGACGTTCTTTTGTCATAAATGAGTGGCTTCCATAACATAATTGTCTGTGAAGTGGCTGAAAGTCTCTTAATACCCTCTCTCCACACACTCTCTCAGAGAGCTCTTACCCTCTACCCCCATCTCTCTTCCCAACGCGTTCCGACCCACGCAGATGCCTGACTACCCAAGATGCTGCAGTACACCGCACATTAACAACTGGGGCACAAACACTAATCAATGGTCCTACATTGCCTTTGTTTATCAAGGCCCATGCACATATGTTGTCTGATCGACAACCAGTGTAGCTAAATAATGAGAGATGAGAAAAATAGTTCATTTATTATCAGACCTGTGGACAGTTTGGCTTTTAAAATATGGTAATCTTAAACCTTCAGAGAGTTTCATCCTTTGAATGCATTCCTAAACTGGTAGTCGGCCACCAAGAGCCAGTGAACTGCTCATTTTCCAGCATTGTACAGCAAAAACGTATACATCTCAAAAGCCCATACTGTAGCATAACACTGCAAACAACATGAACAAATATAGCCTTTTAATTTCTTGAGAAACATGCATTACAAAGAAGTTTTCGGCTAAGTTAAGTAAGTCGCTTGTGCTATCTGCAGTTTTAATCAGCTCATAATGCTGGTGTTTGTCTGACTCACAGCTCCTCGTTACCGATGTCCTTTCTCGACCCCTGGCCACAGCCAATGTGCTGGTTGAATCTGCTTCTGCTGTGGCCTCCAAGAGTGTCATACTCAGCCAAGCACCTTTCACCCTCCGAGAGTAAGTATGACTAGAGAAAAACGTTGCTTTGGTGCATGTTTTTGCTCTAATAAACTGCCTTGATGTTGGCTAATTTTATGGAAGAGGCACTATGGACCTTATTGTTCTCAATAAATTGAGACAATTGTGGTTTATGGATGTATTCATGCATCCATCCCTCTTGCTTTCTAGTGGTGTCTTTGAACTGAACTTCATGTCAAGTCAACCAGCCAGTGGATACTACCAGTTCACTGTCGCGGTGACTGGGGACAGTCGATTGGTTGCCAATCATGTTGAGGTAGGCTCGTATTTGGTATTCAAAAGTTTCCTCTGCATTGTTTGCATGTGGAAGATATTTATTTATTGCACTGGATTTCATTCCCACTGATGGCTTTGGCTGTAATTGTAATGGGTAAAGACGCATGATGCAAATGATTCTGTGCTTTGGTAGTGGTGCCTTCACAAAAAAATGTGTCTTGTCAACACAACAGTGGACAATTAGTCTTTTTTTTACTGGATTTGTGATGTGACTTACCTTTTTACCCTCTTATGTTCCTCTGTCCAACTTCACCTGTAGCTGAAAGTAAAGGTGTCCACCGAGGTGGCCATTACCAATATGGACCTGTCTGTTGTGGATAAGGACCAGAGCATCGGCACAAAGACCACCAGGTCAGAAAGGACAGTTGATGAACAAAGCCGTCTTGACGTGATGTGTTGAACAATATTGTTTGGTGGAATACTACATGTTCTCTTCTTTATTTACCCAGGGTGGAGTATCCTCACAAAGCCAAGAGCTCCTTAACAGCAGACGGCCACCAGAACTTTGCCATGTCCTTCCAGCTGGTTGATGTTAACACAGGAGTCGAGCTCACCCCTCACCAGGTTTGTAAGAGTTGGAAATCACGGCCAGCAGCTAAACGCAGTGAAGTTTGTAATTTACTCACATCAATAAAATCTCTCTCGATTTCTTATTTTCTCAGACGTTTGTGAAGTTGCATAATCAGAAAACTGGCCAAGAGGTCGTGTTTGTGGCTGAGCCAGACAGTAAGAACCTTTACAAGTTCGAGCTGGATACGGCCGAGAGGAAGTCTGAGTTTGATTCGATGTCTGGCACCTACTCTCTTCACCTCATTGTTGGGGACGCTACCCTGGAGAATCCAATTTTGTGGAATGTGGTGAGTGTCGAGGCAGTGGGTTGGGTGGGCCATAGGTTAATTTGAACTTGTGATAGACCAGTTGGACTGTCACATCAAAGACAAAATTGTTTTTTTACCCTTGAAAAGGCGGATGTTGTTCTGAAGTTCCTTGAGGAGGAGGCCCCCGCCATTGTGCAGCCAAAGACTCTTTACATCCCCAAACCAGATATCCAGGTAACAACTCGTTTAACTCCTCGGTTAGATCCAAACTACCGGTACTGTTTTGTGAATTGGATAGACCGGATGATGATAATTTCCTACTGTGTCTTCAGCATCTGTTCAGGGAGCCAGAGAAGAAGCCTCCCACGGTGGTTTCCAACGCCTTCACTGCTCTCATCCTCTCTCCGCTTCTACTGCTACTTGTTCTGGTGAATACATTTAGCATTTTTATGGTGTGAATGTTTGTGTTGTGAACTGTTGTTTTTGGACACCTAAATATTGATCCACTGAAGTTTAGCAAACTGTCACTCTCCTACACAGAGGTCTAGGTCACACGGACAGAAAGACCTCTGCCCCCATTGACTGATTTATATAACCAAGTACTTAACTCTGTTTGTGCAATACTTTTCATATTTCAAAGCTTACCATGACTATAAACTTACTTGAGATACAGAATTCTATTCTGGATCATCAAATTCTTCTTTTTTTTTGTTACTTATGTCATCATTGCATTTTAAAGTGTTGAATAATTAAATTAAATTAAATTAAAAGGTCTGGCCACAAAGAGCCCTTGGACAACATTAAAACGTGACCTATTAACCGCGCAATTATGTTTGGGCAAAATTGACTCGGTTAGATACGTTTGGTAAGGTCTCCCCTGGGTAAATACAAAGCCTAAAATGAAATCCATTAATAGATAAATGGTCCCTGTTAATGGACGATGTATGGCCGAAGCTGTAAATAGATGGTATGGTCCTTTTAAGGCTGTGAATAGATTGCATGATCCTCTTTTTAAGGATACTACATAAACACCAGGGGTGTCCAACTCATTTTAGGTCATGGGCCGGGCTAGGCAAAATGCCACTTAATCCGAGCCGGACCAGTTTTGCACTTGCAAATTAGCCTTGAAAAACAATCTGTCTGTCTGTCATACAAAATTTGTGCCTGGCGTAACTAGGACAGCGGCAAATTCGGTGAGTGTGTCCCATATGACCCCGAGGTGCGCAGAGCCGAATGGCAATTTCCGAGAACTGAAAAAACAAAACCGCACGAATATCTATCTGTCGGTCTGTGGCCAACCCAAACCGTTGGCTTCACGGATTGGCGGAGCTTGGGGCAGTTGTGTTTGACTAGTATAGCGTCCAGTCCTCTGCTCAGGACAGTAGCAAACTTCTTAGACTTAAGATGCACCTGATTAATGTGTGGTTGTAGTGATTATGGTTTCTGCATTTTGCTTAGTCGATCATAACGATCTATGGGTGTTAACTGATTAATTGGCTCAAAGTTTCCTTTTAACATAACCAAATGTTGTATTTCTTTGTTAAATGTGCTATATTTGGAATGGTTATTGTAGACAAGCTTGTTTGTTTGATCCTGCTGTGGGCAAGCTGTGTTCATTTTCCTAGAAAGGCTCTTCATAATGAAACCTTGATAGCCAATGAATGAGACCTTTTGATGAATGCAGCTTTTTTTCCCCCTTTCTTTTTACAAAACAATGCTGTATGTTTATAGCACCGGCAATGAGTATTGGCTGACTGTTACAAAAGACTAATCAGTGTTGTGCAGAAGACCATTTTCCAGTTCTTTTGTTTGTGGCCCTGTGCCTTGCAAATAACAGTCTCTTATTTTCCCTCTCGTCTCTAGTGGCTTAAACTCGGGGCCAATGTTTCCAACTTCACCTTCACTCCCAGCTCTGTTCTGTTCCATATAGGACATGCCGGTTAGTATTAAGCTTTGTTTTGTGCCTATCACTGGGGAAATGACACTTGTTGTCTCAGCAATGTAATTTACTGTTAATAAAGGTAACAATGTAGAAGGTTTTGGTGATGCATAGGCCTGTGCATTCCACTGTTAATATTAGAATATATCACTGTGTTGTTTTTTTGAATGATACATTACCGATTTCTTTTTACAATGAAGAAAATAAGCAGTTAAAACAACTACACATTGTTAAAACATTCGGCATTTGATTTGTTTATATTAAACATTTTTTATCTTTCTTTGTCTCAGCCATGCTGGGCCTGATGTACGTTTATTGGACACACCTCAACATGTTCCAGACCCTCAAGTACCTGGCTATCATTGGCAGTCTAACCTTCCTCGCCGGGAACCGCATGCTGGCCCAAAAAGCAGTCAAGAGGTATGGCCCCTGATGACACCTAGGCAACATGGGTTAAAAGTTATTTTCTAGAGGGCCCTTTACCACAGGAACAAAATCTGGCCTCTTTCAGATCAGAGGTGCCTCTGGTACTTTGAGGCCTCTTGGTAGTTCTTAAAGTACTAAAGGGCCTACTTGCACAGCGCAGGCTCCTCAGGAGGTCTCCCCAGAGGCCTTTGGCCACGCTAGGCTGTTTGCAGGAGTGGAGCCATCATTTGTAAAACCGCTATCTATTCTGCGTGGGTGATTTTACCTAAGCCATCAATATGTAGAGCCCTCAAAAGGCTAAAGTGACAAAATGGTGCCCCCCTATCACTGGCTGAAGACTTAAGTCTCTAATTGCTCACTTTTCTGGAGTAATCAATTAAAGATGCTATGGATTCTTTAGCAATGTCACGGCTAAGAATCGTCTAATAGGAGTGCTTCAGACTCATGGAGACCTTTTTAACTGCAAAGCCGCACAATTAGTTAGACAAAAATGACACTCTGACAAATGTGCCTCACTTATGGTGGTGGGCAATGTAAAAATTAAAACCAATGGGTTGTGTCCACCAAGGCGTCATTTCCCTGAACACAGTGTATGTTTTGAATTGTATTTACACTGTGCTAGAAACGGCAGCCTTGTGACGAGGTGCTGAGCGTCTGTTCTGCGCTGAGCCCTGCTCGTTTGGCATTTTTATCTGGTCGCCGAATGTTGAAAATGTTTAAACTTTTGGTAGAATGCTGTCATGATGTCATCACTGAAAAATCTTTCCGCCGTCAAGCACTCTAAGATGAGGTGGCCACCTTGCATTTTCAGTTGTAAAACAATTAAGCTAACACGCTTTAGTGAACGCACAGCCTTAATGTCAGGGCCCCATGAAATTGCCTGTGACGTATTGCTTATGTGATGTCAGTATCCCATCCTTGGTATCTTTATTCTAGGTCATAGTAGTCAATTTAACCATGTTTAAACCAGGAGAAAAATGCTGTTAATGTGATTATCAGAAATGTTGAGGTCTATCTGCTCTCCACTTCTCAAAGGTCCATCTAGCACCAATCTCCTTTTAAAGTTGGTGCCTATGTCTTTTAACCCCTCTTTCCACACTGTCCTATAAATCTCTCTTTACTCCTCTTTCAGGATTGCTGCAGAGCAAAGTAGTAGGTTGGCAAAGTATAGGAGCCTGCGATAGAGGCTTCATTTCTTAACAAATGGCTGGTCATCCAGGCTGAAGTAAGGGCATCCTTGTGGATTGCATCCTAGTGCATCTCCATATGGCCGGCATAATGCATGGCTGTGTGGTGCTCACTCACTGTAGTTCTGAGTGTTCATACGTACTGTATTTGATGCCTCTCCTAGCTTGCCTCTCACTCATCACACCACAACCGTACCCGTCATGTCCATGCCAGCACCTTCTTAATCCCTCCATTCTAGTCTTTAACACTCATGGATGTGGCCATGGTTTTGGTTGTACCACAACATTGGTGATGTTTTGTGTTGTACAGTATGCGTTCATCACCCAAGAGTCATTTCTTATGAGAATCGCTCAATTTTAGCAGGTTGTGCCGTTTACTGTGGTTGTCTGTATGCTGTACAGAGAAATGCATGACTCTGCCCTTGTGTGACTTGTCAGTAATCAAGTGTAAACCGTAGGACCAGGACGTAATGTGTTAAGATTTTATTAATCTCAAAATTTTCTAGTAAATATAACACTTTGATCTTCTTTTTCTCTTACAGACTTGCGAGCAAGTGAGGGCAAGAAATTTGAAGACGCTGGTTGAAGGTCTTATTTTAGTTTCCAGGGAAGTCATTCAAGGACACATCAAATCAGACTGTTGGAAAAAGAAAACATATTTCATGAGTCCAATTGACAATTTAAAAATGCAGTTTTGTCTTTTTTTTCCCCCACATAAAAGACGACGAGATATTGTGATGTCACGAGAGACTAGACAGATGTTCACAGACACGGATACTCTACTGAGAAATGAGAAAAGCTGTAAAGCTATCATTGCACTTCATTTTACTGTGGTTTTGCTCTTATTGTCCAACATGCCAATATTGTCTAAGCGAGCTATATTTGTGGTTTCTTAATGGAATTTAAGTGGATCCTTTTCTTTTCGTTTGTTTTGTACATTCCTGTTACTTGTTGCTAAACGCCCATGTCACCTGAAGTGACACAAAATTGTTTTACGTTGTGAATTTGCTGTTCAGCTGTAATTATAAACGCTGATGACTAATTGACAAAGCTGTAATGATAAATGTTGATGACGGCCAGCCATAACATCCTTGACACATTCATCATTAGATGAGAGGTGCATGTGCCCGGTTGATTGTGTTTGCCTATTCATATCATTACATGTAGAGGATGAGTGTTTATTCTCTTCTCTGATATAAAGAGTTGGATATTCCACAGCAAAATAAAATGATTGAGTAATACAATGGTGGCAATTCCAGGAAAGCAGGTGTTTTTCTAATGGAGAAAAATAAAGATTTTTTTCCCCCCATTTTGTCTGGCAGTGTAATCGAAGCTATTCAAAGATTCGTCATTGCTTTAGTCAAATGCTTTTTTTTTGTCAACGCTGCAATGTTCTTGATTTTACAGCACAATTGCCAAGATGGTGAAAAACTGAACTGTATGTTTTATTAATGGCTTTAATAGGTACATATTTGCATCTGAAAGGATGTTTTGATTATCATTAAAACAAGCACCTAGATTTATGAAAAACGCAGTGCTTTGGCTTCAGCACACCGCTGTCCGCTGCCTCTACTGTCCATGCACTCAGCAGCACAATAATCTGAAATGACCAAACACTTTGATTATTAAAACATGAATTCATCATTAGGACATATCAAAAAATGTATGGTTGGTAGATAAAAAAGGCAATTTGATATTTTTGTGTGCAACAAGTGGGTTTTAACATTTGTTGTATGTATTAATTACCTGGCCATCTTGATGTCCCTCCCTCTGCTGTATCTCTGTTTTCTCTGGATTTCTTCTTTAAACGTCCCTTCATAGATGTCTGACTGCCGCTTCACATAGCTCTCACTTTCATCTCTGTAAAATATCAAATTAAGTTTTGTTTTAGGTATCCTTAATGATGCATACATAAGTTTCCCCCTTAAATATTAATGGCAAAATATACTTTTGCGCAGCATTATTTTATGACTTACTCTAGCCGTTTCCCAATAATTGTCTGAAGGAACTTCCTAGCAGAGATTTGCCCCAGCACCTTTCTGTACCTGTTGGTGAAGATGGCATCGGCATGTCGTCCTGGCCTAAAAGCGGAAGGGAGCAAGACCACTTTATGTTGGTTATTATTTTTATTGCAAAACATTCTTTGAACTGTATGTTAGATCAGGGGTATTCAACCTGTGGGTCGGGACCCCCAGATGACAGTAAAGTGACAATTTAAGGACACTTAAGACCTTTTTAATACCTCAAAGAAATAAAAGAAAAATACCATTATTATATCAAAAGTAATCAACAAACTACTATTAAAACTGGTCAAACATTGGCCAAATTGTCTAACAATATAAGAAAGAGGCAAAGATTTTGAAAATAGCTGATCTACAAGCTCACAACACCTCACAAAGCGAGGCGTTGTGAGCTTGTAGATCAGCTATTTTCGCAATATTTATCTGTGGAACCGAAAATGTAATGCCTCAACTCCCACATACCAAGTGCTTATCAAGGTGGGGGGTCCCCAGTTCAAATATGATTATTTTGGGTGGTCTCAGCCTGAAAAGGTTGAGAGCCACTGTGTTAGAACACCTGAATATCTACACTGGATAATATAAAATTTCCAACCCCACTTATATTGTGGAACAGCCACTCAGACTGTAGCATCACAGACTGTACTGTGATGCTGACCGTAGCTCTGCTTGCTGCCTGGAAGGTGTCATGTGCTCCTTCAGAAGCTGTAGTGGATTCTCTATGGAGGACGTCATCAGTATGGAAGTGTCTCTCTGGCCAAACCTGAGTGATACCACATTACAGTTAGGGCTGTCACAATTACAAATTTAAGTTGACGATTAATTGTCACACAAATATTCAGATTAACGATGTAATTGTGTTTTAATTTCTGTTTGCCTTTTAGGCTTCACAATCAGACTTTGCACAGGGCAGATATGTCAAATAAGTGTACAAAGAAATAAATGACATATTTAATTTCATACTTAAAAAAGTTAAAATAGCGGAAATAGCTGATCTACAAGCTTACAACTCGTCACTTCGTAACACAATGTAAGCTTGTATATGTCCTGTTTCTGCTATTTTTTGGAAAATGTTTGAAAATGTATGAACATTTTTGAACATGGAAACGATTATGACGATTATGCCAAACAATTGCAATTAGGCGATTATGTAATAATTGTGACAGGCTTAATCACAGTAAACACATCTGTTTTCAAATGGATAGATATAGTTCTTTCTTTCTTTCTTTCTTTCTCATGGGTTGTGTTTAGACAGAGTTCTACATTAATCTGTTGGATATTTATTTTAATTAGCTTCAAAATAAATAGGGAATATAAATTTGAAGGTTTGTTGGTTTTAGCCCATTATATTTGAGGTGTGAGAATCTCATTCTAAATGCAAAATGTGCTCTCATTTTTCTTTTTGTCCCTGGTATGTAATTACTTGTTCTGCTGCTTTGCCATCAGAACTGTATTTAATGTGCAGTGTCAATGTAATATGGTGACTAATCATCTTGACCCCTTTTAGCATAACAAGAGCAGAGGACACAGTAGCCTATGACTAGCACAGTGACCTATGAATGATTTCTCTCAGCTCCCTCATCAGCCACAACACTAAGCATTTGACGAAGCAGAGGGAAAATATTAATTAAGTTTGACAGAAAATGATGCTTCCACTTCCCATGATAAGGCAATAGGACAAGCGGAGTGTAATGTTTGTTCTGTGACATTTAATAAATGTTCAACAAGAAACCTAAAAAAAAGTATATTTCATCTTATTGATGATGTTTAACATAGCATATGATGTGTGAAATCTTAATTTAGTCTTAGATCCTGATACACTTTATTCATCATTCACTGAATCCATTTATATTCTTCTGAGATGACAGTACTCCTCGGCTGATGGGAATCTCTCAATTGCATGCACTCCAAGTTTTAAACATTAATTTTCCTATTACCTGAATGAAGCATTCATTATGACCAATATTTCTGCATTTCAGCACATCTTACCGCATATTCAGAAGCACATTTATTAATCAACAAAAGACATGGCATTTCAGCATCAAATGGAACATAACATCTTTTATTTTATTTTAATTACATTAAATTCCCATTCAGAATATAGCTTGCTTATTATTTGTTTTATTTGTCCCAATACTTTGTAATGACTTACCTAATAGATGGGTAGAGAGGAGAGCCTGATAAAGATATGATGAGGCAACAAAAGACCAGCAGCACAGCTTTCTCCATCATCACGGCTAGTTCTGGTGAAGAATGGACAGTCAGAACAAATGACAGAGTAGAAATTACATTAGAAAAAACGCTGAAGCCACAGTTTCCCTTGCTTGGCCTCTTCTCATAATCTCTGCAGTCTGCATTCAAGTTGCAGCAGACAGACAGACTTGTATCCTACAATCTTTTGGAGGCAATGATATCCAAATTAATTTGGTTATCGTTGCAACACTTAATTTAATGTGCACTTGTCATCCGATTTAATATTTCAGTATTACGTTTCAATATCAGCATTTCTCACTTTACTGTGTTGTACTTGTGTGAACCTAGAGAGCAATCAGGTTAAACTTCATGCAATTCATACATATCCTTGATAAGTGCAAACAGGTTATACTTGCCTATAAAATGGATTCACATTCTGATCTTCCTCTGATCCGATCTGATTCAAATTGTTAAACGCTTAGACTTAAAAATGAGTGTTATTACAATTGTACTCTAGGAATTGCTAAAAGTCTGAATTGGTAGATGTTCAAGGTACCTTGGTGTGATTTTAGAGCTTCCCAGCAGTCCTCTCAGAGTGTGTTGCTCTCCTCTCTCATCATCTCAGACTCTCTTCTGTGCGATAGGATGGCTTGAACAACAACTGATGGACAGAAGAGTGGTCGTACTGTATATTCCTATCACTGACGCTGCATGGTCACTTTATACCAAACCTGTCATTTCCAATGACATCACACACTATAAATTGCTCTCTGCTCCTGAATTGAGTTATTATCACCATGTTCTCTCGCTCTGTCTCCCTCCCTCCTTCCATGTCCCCACACTGCCCCTCTCGCTGAAAGGTGAAAGCTGAACACTTACTTTAGTTTCATTCATATCAGAATTCAACCAAAACTTAAAAATAATGTGCCTAAGATAATGAATATAATTAGCCTACAAAATGTGTCTAATGCAGTGGTTTTCAACCCTTTTCATATCAAGGTCCATTATTTATTCTGCGTTTGAGCCACGGACCACCATTTGATGAGATCATGGAGAAATATCAATGGAGAAAAATAAATGTATCTGCTTCCATGTATGATAGAATTAACACCCTATCATGCTCTGTGGCATGTATAGAAATGCTGAGCAGGCCCAGTTGACCTCACTTTTGGATCAAGATGAGAAGAGAAGAAAATCTAAGTGATTATGAAAGATGGTTCATTATTGGGGCACAGATGGCAGGAGCTTCAGTCACAAAACTGCTGAACTGGCTAGAGTTTAAATAGGATCAGGGACTAAAGTGATGTCTCCTTTTGATCTGTGAGATAAAACATCATTAAATAGGGTCGGAAACCCTGTGCATTAATGAGATATTTAAGGAAACAACAGAAGAGCAAAGACAAATGCAGATTTCAGTGGTGCAAAAACCCTAGACACTTGTCTAAATGGATGTAGAAAAAAATGAAAAAATGATACAGTCAGACTCAGATGAGTCATCCTATAGCAAGTGAGTGCATGCGGAGCATACACCAAGAGAATGGTAGAGACCTGGCGTGAATGCTTAACCCCACCCGACAGTGACGGGGTCTGGTGGCTCTTTTATGCAGTAGGGGGCATTTTCCTGGGGCTCAATTGTCCACTTTAGATGGAAGGGTCACTGCAAATCAAGTTATTCTGAGTGAACACCTTTATCCTACAGTATGATGAAACACTTCTTGGGTGGGATTGGGAGTGGACTCTTCCAGGATGACGAACTAAATATGATGATAGTTATGTGAATCATATGCTATGACCTTCGCAGTCACCACATCTCAACCCAATTGAACACCTTATAGAGTAGATGGGAGATTTAGATTTTGGACAGACCGCCTGACTGCTGAGTGCTGAGGAACCGTCTGGGGATTTGGAAGCCATCGCCATCCGGTCTAGCCAGTCTATGTGTTGAAGTGCCCCTGAGCAAGACACTCAAACCTTAACTATTCTCTGGGGGCTGTAATAGTCCCGCCTGAATCTATTAGGATGGGTAAATGCAAAGGCCGAATTTCACATTAGGCAAATGTGTAAATGTGCAGTCACAAAAAAACAACAACAATATATAGGCTACATTATTATTAGGCCTATAGCCTACTGCCTACCACAATTATCAAAACAACAAATTAGGCATATCTTTTGTTAGAATGGTGTTCCATAGTACAATCATTGAAACTATTCTGGTACTCAACGCCTGAGACTTTATGTTGTTTTTTCCTTTAATTTGTCACCACTGTATCTGCTGCTATTACCATAGTCACACTTTCAACAAGTGAAATGTCAATATTTATCTATATGTTACCTAGCTAGCCTATTATGTGAGCATCGTTTCTATATTCTTAATGGTTATTTTGAGAGAAGATATTTGTATGGTTTGTAAATATTTCCTAACACTGTATTGAGGCCGAATACAGGAAGAGTGTGCACCGAAATGTGGGCACTCAGTAAATTGGCTATTTTCCCCAAAATGTAAAACAAAAAAGTTTTTTTGTTAAATGGTCTGAAGTAATGTAAAGTATACATGATTTGAACATGCATGAACATTTGACATTTAAGGCCTAATATCTCTACTAATTGCTACAAAACCTGTGGACAGCCAATCATAAACAAGTAGGTGAAGGGTTAATTTAGGTCTGATCATGTGATGAAGCTACCATGCATTTTAGGAGCAATTATGTGCCATGTCTCATGTCCCTGTCAGTGTGCTTTGTCACCCTCTACAGACATGGAGGAGAGGAGAGCATAAAAACCTGGCCAAGACAGGGACAGGTATATCCAATCCAATCCACTTAATTTATATAGCACATTTTACATCTCAAGGTTTCCAAAGTGCTGTACAGAAAATTAGGTTGATTGGAGGATCACAGCTTTTAAGTCTGATTTTTTTGTTGCTGCAGCCTTCTATTCTAAGTTATGTTATAGTCTATTTATTTTATGTTTTCAAGCCTGGGAGAATATATATGGAATCAACCCTTTTTTAGTTCAACTTTAACTTTTGGACATTACTCATTTCCTTTTTTATTATTATTTTTCTTTTTATCATTTTTTGCTGCTCAAAGCCAAGGACAAAAGGTCACTACATGGCATGCATGTTCAATAATGTGTACGTGTCTTTACATAATTTCAAACTATTATTATTATAATGTATAATAATAATAAGGAAAACATAGCCAATTTAACCAATGATGTGCCCACGTGTTTAGCAGCCCACTCTTCCAGTTATTACCGTTATCCACCCACCATCCTCATCTCGTAACACAGGCTGGAACCATTTATGGAGGAAGGTTTTCTCGACGGGCAAAGAAATCGTGCGCACCGTGGGGAATCTTTAGGCTGACGGACGTCATCTACATCAAGCCACAACATTGGATTGGAGGAGAATCCATGAATCCAACCACAACAAGTAGTTTCATCTTATAACGACTTGTTATTAAACTTTAATGACGACTGAACTAGGCACTAGTGGGTTGAGATATTAGCAGTGAATGAATGATAGCCAACTATATCACAAACTGCCCTTAAAGGACAATTTCTTTTTAATATGGAATACCTTAGGCATTTTAGACCTTTGCTTCAGCACTCACATAAACGGTTACCTATACGTTGTATACAAGAGCATTACTGCTCTAAGTCATCTAATAGTGTTGGATTGAGACAGAACAGGAGGGTGGACACGTTCAAGACTCAGCTGGTCTCAGGTCCAAGGTTTGAAGACTTTGTGAAAGGAGTGTCTGTTGTTAGTAATGAAAGCCCTGTTGTCAATGAGAGGAGCATCATGGACAAACACCCCTATCTGTCTGAAGGTTCAGAGCTGGGGAACTCAAGGAAAGGTTAGTCTGCAGCAGTGGTGGGAAAAGTACTCACTTTTTTTGTTTTTTACTTAAGTAAAAGTATCAATACTGCAATGTAGAAATACTCTGTTACAAGTAAAAGTCTGGAATTCCAAAATTTACTTCAGTAAAAGTATTGGTATCGAAATGTACTTAAAGTACCAAAAGAAGAGAGTACTCATTATGCAGAATGTCCCATTTCACAAGTTTTCAAATGTATATGAATCTTTATAAAATAGCAGCTCTACAAGCTCACAATGTGTGGCATATTGTGAGCTTGTAGATCGTCTATTTTCAAATGGCCGAAATGTATTTAGGGCTGATGTGATGTGGTCAATGTATGTTTTATAATAATAATCAAAGTAACTAATAAATAAAGTTGTCCAATAATTGTAATGGAGTAAAAGTACAGTATTTGCCTCTGGGATGTACTGGAGTAGAAGTAAAAGTATAGAAATTTGGAAATACTCCAGTAAAGTAAAGGTACCTCAAAATTGTACTTGAGTAAATGTACTCACTTAGTTACTTTACGCCACTGATCATCAACATTATGGCTATATACTAAACTTTTATTTATTTATTACAGTATGCTTTGAAACTTATGGCTGTCAAATGAATGTCAATGACACCGAGATAGCCTGGTCTGTACTACAGAAGAAGGGATATCAACGGACTAATGAAGTTTCAGAGGTACAGGAAAACTTTTTTTTATATAGCATTTCTAATTTCAGAAGTTTGTTGTGTCTAAATCTTCCTTGTGTTTACAGGCAGATGTTGTGCTTCTTGTAACATGCTCTATAAGGTAAGGTGCAAACATGAACCCATATCTGGTGAAAATATCATACAATTTATCAGAAAGTGTCCACTTTTCCAGTAATTACAAAAAGCAGCCATTGATTTGCAGTCATGCATTTTTAAATTATATTTTTTTTAGTGTGTTTTCAAAGGATTCTGCAATGTAATTCTTGAATTCAATGAAAACAGGAAACCCCCACTACACTGGAGTTTTCATGTGCATAAAGGATCAAATCTCACTCATACCGAAATCTCTTGTTGAAAGCAGTAAGAGGAACATTCAAAATAACAAAAGCACACTGCCATGCTACACTTCACAGAGAGAAAGCTGAACAAACAATTTGGAACAGACTACAGCAACTCACAGCGATGAAGAAGAAACGTTTAAAGACTCTAGCACCAATGAAAATTGGGATTTTAGGTAAGTTACTGACATATCTGTGACCGTAACCGTTTATGTGACCTTGTTCATTAGAGTCTTGCTTTTATGTTTTATGTTGTTCTTTATTTACCCAGGGTAGTAGCTGAGCACAAGTGCTCATTTTCAGCAAGGCCTTGCACATAGACACACACAGACAGACACACACATTAAAACCTGGGAGCTGACCACAACCATAGTCTGAGCAGCTCCACTGGAGCAGTTGGGGGGGTTCAGTGCCTTGCTCAAGGGCACTTAAGCAGTGTTGGAGGAGGGGTGAGTGGTGGCCCGGTCCGGGGAATCTAGCCAGGAACCTTCCAGCAACAGCAACAAGTGCGTTCCTCTAACCTTTAGGCCACCGCTGCCACCACGCCCCTGATCATTTCTATGGTAATGATTGTGTGTGTGCTTGTGTTGTCCAGGTTGCATGGCTGAGAGGCTGAAGACGGAGCTTCTGGAGCGAGAGAAGCTGGTGGATGTCCTGGCCGGTCCAGATGCATATCGAGACCTTCCCCGCCTCTTGGCTGTGGCTGGCGGGGGGCAACAGGCCAGCAACGTGCTCCTGTCACTAGAAGAGACCTATGCTGACATCATGCCTGTCCACCACACCCCTCACGGCTACAGTGCTTTTGTGTGAGTCTAAAGGACACGCTAGAGACCAACAGTGATTTTTGTAGGTCCTCCTTATCAACACAGTAATGCAAGACAAGTTTGTTTGTAAAGCACATTTCATGCACAACGGCAATTCAAGGTGATTTTACATACCGTAAGGCATAAAAAGTAATAAAAGGCATTAACAATCTTTAAAGAAAAGAAATGTAATATCCTGAGTGTTAGCACCTATGGAGAACTTCTATAGTACTGTAGTTTTGGATGACTATAATGAATATTATGGTTTTCAGTCTATTTGATGCTTTATGCATTCATGTGTCTTTTACAGTCACTTCAGTAACACAGACAGTTCTCTTTTCCTACCTCTGTTAGGTCTATCATGCGTGGCTGTGACAATATGTGCAGTTACTGCATCGTTCCCTTCACCCGTGGGAGAGAGAGGAGTCGACCTGTTAACTCTATCCTTGAGGAAATCCGAATCCTATCTGAACAGGTGAGTTTCTCTTTTACATTTATGTTTACACTAGGAATTTAGCAGCTGCTGCTTTTCAGAGCAACTTCAGTGAGGGAGCACGTAGGTGGCCCATGTGCCTTTTTATGACAGTATATTAAAGTGCACAGCACAGTACTGTGTTGTGCACTTGTTTGGGAAGTGTATCCATGCTCTTATTTATGACAGCTTAGGGACACAATAGTTCAGAGACTGGATTGTGAGCGCTTGCCAGACTAAAATATTTCACCATTCCTGGACAATTAAATCAAATTCTACAAACTATTTCCTGTGTGACAAATCAAAGCACATTCATTTGATTCTGTTTTTTGCGCAACAAGATGATAGAGCTTTCTAATACACAGGATGTTAGATTTTTTTAATAAATAAAATGACATTTTTATCAATAAATATGTTTTACACAGACCCCAAGCTCATGGTCTTAAATTGTGCAGTAAAACTAAAAGGTCTGATTGGATAAGTCAACTTTAGTACTACTTTGTACTTCTTTTAATAACAAAAGTACACAACATTGTGTGTACCTCCTGAGTGCTGAGAGAGGAGCATATCTCTTAAACGGCAGGAGGAGATACCTTAAACAAATAACTTGGTATCTCTGTCAGACACACAATTTCTTATTCTAATCGATGACAGTGAGATATCAATACAAAGGAGAAACAAGGATATTGGTAATCACCTGCTGGCTGCTGTATGTGCTGTATATTTTATTGTATTTGCTCATTCAATTGTAAAGACATAAGCCTTTACTCTAGCTATTTATGGCTTCAACTTGATCAGCTGTAATCCCACTATGTGTGCGTCTGTGGGCTTCCCAGGGTGTGAAGGAGGTGACACTGTTGGGTCAGAACGTAAACAGCTACAGGGACACTTCAGAGGAGCAGTTCTGCAGCACTGACCCAACCCAGCTCAGCCGTGGTTTCAGGACCATCTACCGCACCAAAAAGGGAGGCCTGCGCTTCGCTGACCTGCTAGACCAGGTGTCCAACATCGACCCCGATATGAGGATCAGATTCACCTCCCCTCATCCCAAAGATTTCCCAGATGAGGTGTGTTACACTGACACTGAACCACATGTTAAACTCAGGAAAGCTTTATGCATACTAGTGTTTGGTGTATGCATGTGCCCAATGCACATTTATAAGTAGAAGAGAGAAGTTACAGGATCGCTACTGGTATCCCTCAAATGACCGGTGCTCATGGAAGGGAATAATATTCAGGAGAATGGAAAGATTATATAAAATCCAGGTTCAGGCACTCAGGGTGGGTTTGATAAATTTATATGTATCTTGAAAAAACTTTTCAAACGTATTTCCATTATTAGTCACAGAAGAGGCATGTCTGTATTGTCCACAATACCTGCTAATGTTCTTTGTATTGCTGTATCAGCCTAGTTTACTGCTGCTACCCTGTGATGTATTCTGACATCACTGGGTGGCAGAAGCACAGTGGCAGAGGATATTTGGATGCTAAATGTCCATCACCATGGTGTGGTTTGCAGCGTATATCATTGACTGTGAATTAGGGGTGTGCCGATACACTAATTTCACCAAACGATACGATACGATATTTGGCTCACAACTTCGATACGATTTCGATACGATACGATACGCACTTTTTTTATTATGAAAATATATGGAGGTGTAAAAAAGTAAATGCAAAAAAATAATTCTGTTTTTGCATTATTCAGACATGCAAACTTGTAGCTTTTCAGCTACAATAGCCGTTTTCAATCCAAATAGGGCAATAGTGTGACACCTGACCCCCCAAAAAAAAAACATGTTGTCACCCTTTTCACCTCGGGGCTGTTTGCATGCCTGATTATAATGATTGTAAAAAAAAAACTAAAAAAATAAATAAAAAAAAATAAAAAAATTTTTTTTCAAAACGATATTTTTTTTTTCCAAAACGATACATATCGTCGCGAAAACGTATCGCGATATATCGCGGGACGATATATCGGCACACCCCTACTGTGAATATATGTAAATATGTGAGTAGGAAAATTCTGATTTTGCCATCAATAATAGTATGCAGTGAGGACTTTATTGCTTCAATTGACCACGTTGACCATCAATCAAAAAATGAAAATCCTTCCAGTGAGTAGGACCATAATGAACCTCCATCGTATTAGTTATTACTTTACGGACAGTAAGGAGGCCGATGCCTGATGATGTGACAGTTCTGTGGGTTTATAGGTAGTGAGCAGGTCAGAGATGTGTCAGATAGCAGATATACAATGTGTCAAATAGCAGATATACAAGCTCATAGCGCGGCACCGAGTGCCGCGCTATGAGCTTGTATATCTGCTATTTTTGAAAAATCTTGAAAACGTTTTTTTAGTTTTTTTTCAAAAAACTGTTAGGATTTAGAAAACATTTTTAAGAATCGCCTCAGGTCTTAAAGGATTACCAAAGCGAGAACTTTGACGAGTATACAGTTGATACATTGTCAACTTACTGCCATTGGTACCAGTCAGCCTTAATGCCTGCCATTCCTTTTTTATCACCTTCCTACCAGACATAGTTGAATATTCAAGAATCTATATGTAGCTAACATCATACACAAAAATAATAGTTAGTATTGTATGTACTAGAAAAGCACGTTCACCTGGTTCATTGGGTGATCTATTGGGGTTTTCATCCTGGCTTGTGTATTTGCAGGTTTTACAGCTAATTGAAGAGAGAGGGAACATCTGCAAGCAGCTCCACCTTCCAGCCCAGAGTGGCAGCAGCCAGGTCCTAAAATCTATGCGCCGTGGGTAAGACGTCACAATGTTTTCAATGACTCAATCAATCACTCTAAACCTGGCCTATTTTGGGCATGTCAAAATGTTTTTTCAAAAGTAGCAAATCTACAAGCTCACAATTCATCGCATTGCAATGTGTTGAGAGCTTGTAGATCGGCTAATAATTTTGCTATTCGTCATACGAATTAAGTATATAGGGCTTAAGTGGTTACTTTGGAATTTTGTTGAAGTGGTCCATAACATGTCTATCCTCATCAAGTCTCTTTATACACAACTGTCTTTTTTACAATATACAGCTATACAAGGGAGTCATATCTTGAACTTGTGGAGAACATAAAGAACATAATTCCAGGTAGAGCGCACAATTTGTTCAAGATGTACTGAATGTTCTGCATTGTATTAGGAGATGTTCTGTTTAAAGTCATACTGTGAAACCATTTTAATTGAATAACATTAGTTTTTATATAAACGATAATGATGCCAGAAATGTGTCAAAAAATGGAATGCTTCCTTTTAATGGTCAGCCATGAATGACGCTCATGCTGTTACTGTGTCTCAGAGGTGAGCCTGAGCAGTGACTTCATCGCAGGCTTCTGCGGTGAGACGGAGGACGACCACCAATCGACACTCTCATTGATCAGACAAGTGGGCTACAATGTGGGATTCCTGTTTGCCTACAGCATGAGAAAGGTCAGTACTGACTATACTAACACAACTAAGGGTGAGCGTTTAACCCATTGAGGCCTGAGGTTCCGATTCAGCAACATTTCTTCTAAATCCAAAACGGTTTTCTGAAAAACGTATGTTTCTATATCTGTGGTTTTCAAACTTTTTCATGTCAAGGACCCCCAAAATAATATGAATTTGGCCGCGGACCCCATCTCAAAATATTTTGTTCTGGGGACCCCCAGAAACAAAGATTTGAGTTAATGTTTGCTTTAAAAGAATATATATATATTCAAAGATTTGCACACATTTTCAAAAATAGCTGATCTACAAGCTCATAGTGCGGCACTCGGTGCCGCGCTATGAGCTTGTATAGCTGCTATTTTTGAATTGCCAAAGTGTAAAATAATGCTTTTTAGCTCAAATGAAAAAGTGACACAGATGGGTTCCAGGTCTTAAAGGGTAAATCCAATTAATTGTATTAATTCAAATGTGTGACCCCCTGTTGAAGACCCCTGCTCTAGTAATTTATGTATAGACAAAAAAACTAAAATGTATTTAAATTGTTATTTTATATTTCAAATGTAGATTTTTATTTTTGCCAAATTGCACAGCACTAACATCTATGATCTTACACCACGACAGAACACTAGGACTTAACATTTAACGTATGACTGTTTAGTGGACATATTTAATCTCAAATATCCCTATAATGTCTGTCCTCTGTGTTCCTACGGCCTTCTCCTTTCCTCAGAAAACCCACGCCTCCCATCAGCTACAGGATGACGTGGCGCCAGAGGTAAAGCAGCGCAGGTTGGAGGAGATCATCCGTGTGTTCAGGGAGGAGGCAGCAAGGATCAACGCTGCCTTAATTGGCAGCACACAGCTCGTCCTGGTGGAGGGAGTGAGTACTGCAGTGCTAACCTGGATAAAAGACTTACTGACAGGGTGGAATAATAGTTTGTACACCACATACTGTAGCTCCCATTTGAAAACCTCTTCCTCTGACTCAGACAGAAGTCTGATAAAAAGCTTTTTTTCTTGAAAGGTCAATGCTGTAATGAAAGTCCTTCAGCCACAGTACAGTATCAATTATATTGTCTGCTCTTTTGTGCACAGGAAAGTAAGAGATCTGCCTTGGAGCTATGTGGGAGAAGTGATGGGAACGTGAAGGTGATTTTCCCCAAAGATGACATAGCTGTTAAGCCTGCAGACTCTCACACTGCTCCGATTCACCCTGGGGACTATGTGCTGGTTAAGGTAATCCTGAGCTTTTGATTTTGTTTGGGTGTGTGATTTTGCATATGTCTTGAAGTCTTCATTTTACCATCTGATATAGTAGGTGCATTCACTTCTGGTGATGAATTGTCTCACTCATTTTGAAACTTCTTTAACCAGTCTAATTTAGAACCTAATAGGCTTCAAACTCAATGTAAAACTTATGTTTGACTTGGCTATGGAGTATCCCTAGTCCAGTAAATCAGTATAAGCAAAGCCTGAAGGGTACCATAATATTATAACAAACTTATATAATTATAAATTGTCATTTTATAACAAATCCATAATTGTGTGGCAGAAAGGCAGCAAGGAATAGGAAGGTCACTGATTCGATCCACTCAGTCTATGCGTCAAATCGTCCCTGAACGAGACACTTACCCCTAACGGCATCCCTGGATGCTGTATTAATGGCGCCCACTACTCCGAGTAGTGAAAATGGTTAAATGCAGAGGATGCAAGTAATTTATGTGCAAAATGTACATTGACAAATACCCCAACAAGAACTGCAAAAAGGTGACAAAATAATAATGAAATTAATGATCATTATTACTATTATCAAAATCACAAAATGTAGGCTTACGGTGTCTTATTTTGATTACTTCAATCATCCTTTCATTTTGTGCTTCGGTTTCCTTGGGGGTCATTACTGTTATCTAAATGTTTCCGAATTAGATCTTGTCAGCCAACTCCCAGAGCCTGAGAGGTCTCGCCCTGAGTCACAGCTCCCTGCGGGACACCGCCAGACACAACCAGAGTCTATCTAATCAGCATCTTTCACTTTGATACAGACTCTGACCCAACTCTCTCTTCAAGATGATAGATACTATTTGAAGGTGTGTGATTTACAAGAGAGATACACAGGAAATTCACAGGAAAAAAGCACTCACAGGAAACATGTTTTTTTTTTTTTTTTTTGCCACACTATTTTCTCAGTGTGGATGTAGAAATTGGTGGCCTTTTGTAATATTTTTTGTGGCATTCTGTATTACAGACATCCAAAAGACAGACTTGTTGGACAACTGCTAAGCTAGCATACAGCTTAATGACTAATGTGATCATGGCTTTATGAAAACAAGAACAAAGACATTTTATTTATACAACAGGTCCTGACTGTGTACACATTGAACTGTGAAAATACTGAAAAAGGTTATGGAATTTGATTCAGCTCAAATGGTGTGTTGTTACCAGTAGTATGATACTGTTGTCTACACTGCAACCAATCAATTTACCTCAGTATGTAAAAATGTACCTAGGATTTTGCAGTGCACACTGCAGTAGGAACATCACAAATCAACATATTTGATTTCCCTGTAACCTAAATATAGGGTTAGAAGGGAAGTAAAGTCTGCACACTGCAAAGTAGCTCTTAAAGCAGTTGTTTTTATTATGTTTTGGTAGTAATGAAGTTAAGCCAATGAAGTGAACTGCTTTGGGAGCTGCTTTGCTGTGTCCGGATTTTATTTCTCTCTTTATTTTGTCCTGCACCTGCCATATGTTTTGGTTTTGCATTTTTGGTTCATTGTCATGGCATCAATCCCTGTTGGTAGGTATCACCCAAGTTTTATTTATTAATTCAGTTTACATGAAAACAGAAACAAATATTTGCAGGAATGTAAATGCAAAATGTAAATTAGATGAATAACAAAAATTATAAAAAAAGATCTACAGTATGAAGGTGGCCATCATTTACTTGTGTGCATGGTAGCTGTTCACTGGCTTTTGTGGTGACTTAACACCAATGGAAATTTTTATTTTGCACTGAAAAATCCTCTGGATGGCAGATATAAATGTACCATTTGACACTTTGAGTTGAATTAACACAGAGGATTTTACTGTGTGGGAGTATCCAGTGTGCCTTTCACCCTGCAAACTGAACATCTGTCCCAATCAGCACATAGTCCTGCAGAGACAGGGAGACAGCAGTGCAGTGATCAGTGTGATATTAATGGTAGTGCTTACATGTCCCGGCCCTGATCACAAAGCATGTGATTGTTAGAACACATCAGGCCATTCTAAAGCCTGATTTTAAAGATCCCACACAACGGTGAGTATCTCACCTTTAGGACTTGAAGTTGGGCGTTCACAAGTTTCATCTTTCCAATAGAAGGAAGAGGATATCCCTTTTCTAGGAGAGCTATGAGGGTCAACAAGTTTACGTTAATGAATTGCATTGTAATACATACTACTTTATGGCAACTCAATGAGACCACGGTATACTATGTACATATACAGACTAGCATACAAACAACTCACCGTTAACCGTGGGTATCACTGCCACTTTCAGGACCATTGAAAAGATGAAGTCAAGGGGTTTAACCTGTTGCGATAAGGGGATTTGATTATGTGATTAAGCTGAAGAATAGATCACGTCACACAATCTGAGCATATATTATACATTTTAACCACTTAACCCTAGCATCCCTATTCAATGGGGGCACTTTGGCCCAAAACAGCAGATCTAAAAGCTCAATGCGATGCATTATGAACTTGTAGTTTGGCTATTTTTGGAGAAGATATTTAGTGTGTGTAACCCATGGGAATCCGGTCAATTAAGTACTGTATGTATCTTACCTGAAATTCACCCACATAACTAGTCCCCAGCGTCATTGCCATCCTGTGCAAATTAGACAAAATAATTAAGTTCAAAGAGTGTACTTGTGAATGTGCGCTGTTAACTTGAACAAGCATTTCACAGGAACTCACGAGTTCAGGGTGACCGATCCAGCCAGTTTCGTCTCAGTCACATGCAGTTGAGTGCTGACACTTGCATCCTATAAAGATGACATAGTGAGCTTCAGAGGTACACTCAAATATAGGATGTCTGGGTATCTGTGTCGTAGGTTAATGTTATTTATAGTGCTTTATATTTGTCTCCAGTTCATATTGTTGTGGCATTTTTTGTACTAATACTGAAGAAAAAATGTTGACACTAAACCGCTGTGGTTCCCTGCACCGAATCAGACTTAGAAGTTCAGTTCAACATACCATGTTTAGGATAAACAGAGGAGAAAGCGTTGTGTTGGGCTGGATGGCGTATGCTGTTATGGTACTGGTAACTTGAAGCGTCATGTTGTTTGGTTCAAAAGTTATGATCGGGTCCTTCACCGTCTTTACAAATAGTTTCATCATCAGACCTGGGAAACGCTTGGCAATCTGAAAATATACACACCCCGATATATGTAACGTTGATACAAAAGTACTGATAGGGAGGCTTACAGTATAATTGTGAAATAATAGGGAGCTGTAATTCTGTTACCTGTGGAATGAATGCCCAGAAGGTCCTGGTGTTCAGTCTGATGGGAGAGCTCGGCGGAATCTGTGGAGACAGAGTTGAGAACTCTATGACATTCAGGTTGATATCTATCATGAAAGTGGATTTATGTTTGATTAGGAGTATCTGGCTCACCATATCATCTGTGATGTACAGACTGAGAGCTTCGGCTTTGTTGTACACAAAGGCTGCAGAATTGGTGGTGAAAGATGACACGCCAATGTACAGCATGTTGTTGACTTGGGGAGGTAGAGAGAAAGGACTCGGGGAAAATGGAGGCTCCTGATGATGTCCAATGTTGTAGAATTCACCCTAAAGAGAGACCCAGAGATAGAATTATGAGATAGATGGAAACTGAACAAACTAAATCCTGCAACCACTGACCAGACATCAGATAGATGCACAGAGATACAAAGTTTCTGTTTGCTCTTACCTTCAAACTAAAATCTATGGAAGATTTGGAAATAGCCGGTGATGCCACCATGGAGTATTCAATCTCTGTGCAATTGTCCACGTTGGCTAGAACTGCAATGTAACATTATGTACAACAAAACATGTATTATATATATTTATCCACATAGCTATATGACTATGTTTCTGCAAGCTTGTGTTTTACCATTGAGTGTTTGCAGGTGAGGGTTAAGGTCAGATATTGCATCAGCCACCAGGGGGCAGATCTGCAAAAATAAAAGAACAAGGACCTCTATATTGGTACTGGCTGGTCATAACTGTATTGCCAACATCAAAGTAAATCTCTGAAAATAGATGTAGAGCAATTTGCGATGAAACCCCCCTACTTCTTATTGGCAAAGGCAATATCCAATTTATTCAGATATGAAAGGCTATCTTACTGTGAAAAAACTTGTCCTCTGATTGTGTTCCGTTTTTGCAAGGATATTGATCACATCCAGTGTTGAATAATGGGGGTACTTTATCAAAAGATACATATAAGATAAAAGTTTTATTGGAAATAACCCCTTTATGTCCTCACCTTTTTCTGCAGTGCACTCCGTATGGCCTTTTCAATAAATTTTCTGAAGAGATTGTATAGCCAGCTGGAAGAGGAAGTGAAACATTTAGGGGTTTATGGTGAGTCAAGAAATTCCAGAAGTTGTAAAGAACTTGTCAATCTGCAATTTGCGGTGCGCAACACCCCCACAACCAAGTATAAATCAGACATTGCACTTCCTTGTTATTAAGTGGTACATTTCCAGAGCTTATACCTGGCTCCACCATGGAATTTGATGCTAGCGCCACCTATAGTGGCCCCACAGTTGACACTGCTGACCGTCGGTCTGCCTGTCTCATCACTCTTGATAGAAATGCTGGTGGTGATGGTAAGTCCTTTCACACCCAGGTCAAAAGAGCCTCTGTCCTTTCTATTGTGAGAAAGAGAGAAGTCAGTGTCGTTGCAACGATATCCCACTATTGTAAGTTCAGAGGGTAGTAAATCCCACTCACATGCGTCGTAAGTATTTTACCCTCCAGTTTCCATGTAGATTGATGAAGGCGTTGCTGATTGACAGGCTGACACCAGTCCCCGGCACCAGCCCCAGGACAGACTTAGGTAATCCCAGATTAACTATTTGCATGCTGTAATATACAATACAGAACAGGAGCATCCTCTGTTATGACAGTTATGACTGATGCCTTTAAACTTTTGAACTATAAAGAACCAGTAGGCTACATTAGGCTAACAGTCTTTCAGATGTTTGAAGGCAGTGGTGAATTAGGTTGCGCGTCTTACTTTGACAAACTGTACTTGACTTTGCCAATGGGAGACACTCGTTGTTTCCCTGAGATATCCGGGACCGTGATGGTTTTGAGTTTCTGCTGGAGAGATGCCATCCCAATCTGTTTACCTGTCCACAGCCAAGCGTGCAAAGTTGGATGAAAAATATGTTATTTATTATGTATGACTCTGGAGACAGCAAAGCATGTCAATTGAATGGGGATGAGCTTTCCTCTGACTTACCATATTCGAGGCCTTTCTCTGTTAGTTTGACCTTTACCCCAGCATTGGCGCTGAAGGTCACAGGGATGAGAGCCAAGAGGGCAAACCATGACCATGACAACATCTCAGCTGTTGTGACCTGGAGAGGACAAAAGGATCTTCAATGCTCAAGTGCAGTGCTTTGTATTATTAGATTCGATAAAATGTTTTGGTGTGATTAGACGGAGGCTGCACTGTTGGGTTGACCAACACCCTACTGTAAATCCTGTCTAAGGAACATCATATAATGAAAGGGTTAATGTTGCAGTAGTTTATTAGTTCCTACTCGAAACAATGGCTGATGTCCCCTGCAGCAGTACATTACATTACATTACATTACATTACAGTCATTTAGCAGACGCTTTTATCCAAAGCGACTTACAATAAGTGCATTCAACATAGGTAGGGAACGAAACTACTAATCACCAGAAGTCTTAAGTGCATTTCCTGCAAAAACAAGCAACCAAGAGTATACCTAGCGCTAAGGTAAAAGTGCCATATATCAGCTACCTACTTTCTTAAACAGATGAGACAAAATAGCAAAATCAAATGAGCACAAGCTAATACAAAAGTGTATCGACTAAACAAGATCCAATAAAACAGTACAACAATAAATCAAGAGTTTGTACAACTAGTTAACAAGTAAGCCAGACAAAGAGGAAGGGTAGTGTTTCCTGAAGAGGTGGGTTTTCAGCCTGCGGCGAAAGATGGGCAGTGACTCTGCTGTCCTGACATCAGTGGGAAGTCCATTCCACCACTGTGGGGCCAGAACAGAAAAAAAGTTGTGACCGTGTCGATCGACCAGAAGGACCCTTGAGTGACGAGGCAATCAGTCGCCCCGAGGTGGCAGACCGAAGTGGTCGGGCAGGGGTGTAGGCATCGACCATAGCACGGAGGTAAGAAGGAGCTGTTCCTTTCACTGCCCTATAGGCTAGCACCAGGGTTTTAAACTGGATCCGAGCTGCTACGGGGAGCCAGTGTAGAGAACGGAGAAGGATAGTTGTGTGGGAGAACTTGGGGCGGTTGAACACCAGACAAGCTGCAGCTTCCTGAACAAGCTCCAGAGGTCTGATGGCAGATGCCGGAGCACCAGCCAGGAGGGAGTTGCAGTAGTCCAGGCGGGAGATGACAAGAGCCAGGAGGAGCACCTGGGCTGCCTTCTCCGTGAGGAAGGGGCGAATCCTCCTGATGTTGTAGAGGAGGAATCTGCAGGACCGTGTCACTGATGCGATGTTTGCCGAGAACAACAGTTGATTGTCCAGGGTCACACCCAGATTCTTCGCAGTCCGAGTTGACGTCACCACAGCATTATCAATGGTGATGGCCATGTCTCGGTGCAGACAACCCTTCCCCGGGAGGCACATCAGCTCGGTTTTGTCCAGGTTGAGCTTCAGGTGGTGCGTCGACATCCACTCCGAGATGTCAGCCAGACAAGCAGCAATGCGTGCCTCCACTTGTGTGTCCTCCCGACCTAGTCCTTTCCCCATCTCCTCCTACCCACGAGGCGGGCAACCAACTGGACCTGATCTTCACCAGAGGCTGCTCTACTGCTAACCTGTCCGTCACTCCTCTTTCCAGTGAAAAGGGTAAGAAACTCTCTTATCACTACTTCATGTCTTACTCTCTCTCTCTCTCTCCTCTCCCCCCTCACAGCCCCTCCCTACCCACATGATTTCCTCACGTCGCAACCTTCGCTCACTATCCTCCACTGATCTTTCCTCCTCTGTTCTCTCTGCTCTCCCTGCCCCTGAATCATTTGCTCTTCTATCCCCTGACACCGCCACTGATCTTCTTTTCTCTACTCTATCCTCTTCTCTAGACCATCTCTGTCCCCTCACCACCAGGCCTGCTAGGCTGCACTTAGTTTAGGGTAGGACTAGGATCACAGACTGAGGCTTTTAGAGAGTTAAACATCACCAAATGAATTTGCACTTCTGTCTCATAGTGCACACGGATCAGCTATTTTCGGCATGCGACCCCATCATAGACAAACTATAAACCAGGCTTTACAGCACTCGCATGTAGCGACCTATACTGTACATGCCCCTTAACCCATTAAGACCTGAGGCGATTCTTAAAAAGATTTTTCAAAAATAGCAGATCTACAAGATCATAGCGCGGCACTCGGTGCCGTGCTATGAGCTTGTATATCTGCTATTTTTGAATAGCCAAAGAAATCTAAAGTGACACAGATGCGTTCCAGGTCTTAATGGGTTTTAAGTACAGGCATTGCACAATACACACATTAGCTATTGTACAATACAATATTGCTGCACACAATTTATATCTGCCATCCAGAGAATTTCAAGTCAAAGTAAAAGATTATATTAAGCCATCGTCCTTATGCCAGATTCCCTCCTCACAACATGAATTCTAAGCTAAAAATGTTTTGTTTGCAAAATAAATGACTACGGTAAGTTATGATATTCACAGAATGAATTCTTTAATTGACAACTACACATCAGTTATGAGGTACACTATCAACACCGGGTCGGAACGTACAAATTATGATTGCATTACAGGCATGAAAAGCAAATGTCTCTCAGTGGGTGGCTCATCCATTGGCTTATGCAGTCAGTACTTACCCAAGGCGTTAGGCAGCGTTGTGGCAGGCCAAAAACGGATTCTCCTCTGGAAATGTGTGACACCTGGCTGACAGAGGGCAGAGTGAAAGTAGCCCGGCGTAGCTAGACTATATCACTGCGTGGATATGAGTCTGGCGCTTCCATGAGCACGTTTCTTTTCCCAAGGGGCGGGATCAATTTTGAAAATGCTCTCAAAAGTATTTTAAATTGCACAACGGGTGGGGCATGTATTCCCGACTTGCATCATTCTGGGCATTTACCGGCAGGCAAATCTGTATTGCCAAATACAGCCCCCTCATGTGAGAGTTGGCAATGTAAAAAAATCGAACACCGCTATAAACCAGGGGGACTCGGCACCATGACTGTCATGGTATGACAGTCATGTTTCAGGGCTAACAATGCGTGACATATTGTGGCTTGTAGATCGTCTGTTTTCAGATGGCCGAAATGTATTTAGGGCTGACGTGGTCAATGTATGTTTTGTAATAATAATCAAAATCTACAAAGTAACCAATAAATAAAGTTGTCCAATATTGTATTGTAGTGGAGTAAAAGTACAATATTTGCCTCTGGGATGTACTGGAATAGAAGTAAAAGTATAGAAAATTGGAAATACTCCAGTAAAGTAAAAGTACCTCAACATTGTACTTAAGTACAGTACTTGAGTAAACTTTACACCACTGATCATCAACATTTTGGCTATAATTATACTAAACACTTTTTTTATTACAGTATGCTTTGAAACTTATGGCTGTCAAATGAATGTCAATGACACAGAGATAGCCTGGTCCGTACTACAGAAGAAGGGATATCAACGGACTTTCAGAGGTACGGGAAAATGTGTTTTTCATTTTGCATTTCTAATTTCAGAAGTTTGTTGTGTCTAAATCTCCCTTGTGTTTACAGGCAGAAACAGTTTGTAAACAAGATAGTCCTCATTCCAAAGTATTATTAGAGTACTGGAGCTAGTATCATTGGTTAGGTGTATTTGTCTTCTTGCATGTTGCTGGGCTGGCAATAACTCTGCCTCATGCCTTCAAATGTGTCTTACAAAATACAAATACCCCCTAAACAACCGAATCAAAATAAAATACCAGTTAAAATCCATGTATATTGTAATTTAGACATTCAGAAAAAAACCTTCTCAGACACCTATCTGCAGTGAAAGATGACATGTATCACTACACGCTCTGGGACATGTTGCATAATTAATTTTCTATTTTTTTAAAGAACATTTCTATTATATGGAGCCTGTCCAGTTATACAGTGATGAAAGTGAAGGTTAATCATAACAATAATAATGTAATAGAACACAATAGTGTAATAAGGTCACTATTGTGTTCTTATGTAATAAGAACACAATAGTGAGTAATCAGGTGTGGTTGCGGCCTCCGCAGTCTGCACCCCCTGATTTGTACTCAGCTGGATGACAGACTCTTGTCAGGCGATGTAAGCTTGGTACATTTCATAACTGTAGCCCAGCACTTCCTCTGGGAACGTGTATAAAAATGCAATGAATATACACACTTCCTATTTCATTCTATGAACGTGCTGGTTCTCACATTGAAATGACCAACATTAACTAGACCCTCCAGAAAAATGTGATTATGCGATCGCAGAATTTACCGCATAATCAGCAAAATGGCGCAAATTTATGTGGGGGTAACGTTTTTTCAAAAAGGCCGCATCGCATAATATGCGCATCGCATCGCATAATACGCACATCGCATTGCATAATATGTGCTTCGCATCACATATTTCTGCATATTTCGCAACCTTTCACATATTTCGCATATTTCTGCATTTTTCGCAACTTTTCGCATATTGCCGCATATTTCACAACTTTCCGCATATTTCACAACTTCCCGCAATTTCACCGCATAAAGTTGCAAAACCCCCCGCATATTTCATCGCAGAATCAAGGATTTTAGCCCGCATAATCAAGAGTTTTAAACGGCATAATCAAGGATTTTTGCCCGCGTTTTTCTGGAGGGTCTAATTAACTATTAAATATTCTATTGCTACAAAGCCCTTTGGGGGGAAATGTTAACTGTGATTACTGATTGTTGTTGTTTCTTTGGTCTTGTTTTTTAACTGAAAGTATTTAGTATTTTGAAAATGCTCTCAAAAGTATTTTAAATTGCACAACGGATGGGGCATGTATTCCCGACTTGCATCATTCTGGGCATTTACAGGCAGGAAAATCTGTATTGCCAAATGCAGCCCCCTCCTTAACTTCAGTTTTCGCAATCAGTGGGGTCATCAGCGCTGGAATCGTGTCTTTGGGGCTGTTTGGCAGGGTCAATTTCAAACATGGGGCACATGCACACCCCTTTTCCTAAAGTCTAGGATCAGCACTTTAGTTTTCTCAATATTGAGCTCGAGCTTATTCTCTTGGCACCACTTTGTCTGCATAAGCCATGGTGTAGTTGTTGGTAATCAGGCCCAAGACCATTGTGTCATCTGCAAGCGTAATGATAGCGTTGGAGCTCTGCTTGACCATTGCAGTCGCCAGGTTTAGGTAGTAGGACATTAGGAGTGGGCTGGGTATGCATACTTGTGGTGCGCCCGTGTTAATGGGTCAGGTAAGAATTAATTAACGTTAATGCCTGCATGGGATCTGCCTGTAAAACAAGCCAGGACCCAGCTGCAGGTTGGGAATGAGAATAGAGGCCACTACGGTATTAAACCGCTAAAATAAATTAACAGTACTCTCACATATTTTCCCTCAGCATCCAATTGGAAGGTGTCCTTCCTTTTTTGTTTGGTAATGTATCAGAGTGCAATGCGTGTTTTGGAGGAGGGGTGAGTGGTGTCCCGGTCTGGGGAATCTAGCCAGGAACCTTCCGGCAACAAGTGCGTTCCTCTAACCTTTAGGCCACCGCTGCCCCCGATCATTACGGTAATGATTGTGTGTGTGCTTGTGTTGTCCAGGTTGCATGGCTCAGAGGCTGATGACGGAGCTTCTGGAGCGAGAGAAGCTGGTGGATGTCCTGGCCGGTCCAGATGCATATCGAGACCTTCCCCGCCTCTTGGCTGTGGCTGGCGGGGGGCAACAGGCCAGCAACGTGCTCCTGTCACTAGAAGAGACCTATGCTGACATCATGCCTGTCCACCACACCCCTCACGGCTACAGTGCTTTTGTGTGAGTCTAAAGGACACGCTAGAGACCAACAGTGATTTTTTAGGTCCTCCTTATCAACACAGTAATGCAAGACAAGTTTGTTTGTAAAGCACATTTCATGCACAACGGCAATTCAAGGTGATTTTACATACCGTAAGGCATAAAAAGTAATAAAAGGCATTAAAAACCTTTAAAGATTTTTTTTTTACTATCCCAAGTGTAAGCACCTATGGAGAACTCTATAGTACTGTAGTTTTGGATGACAATAAGGAATATTATGGTTTTCTTTTATGGTTTTCTCCTACCTCTGATAGGTCTATCATGTGTGGCTGTGACAATATGTGCAGTTACTGCATCGTTCCCTTCACCCGCGGGAGAGAGAGGAGTCGACCTGTTAACTCTATCCTTGAGGAAATCCGGATCCTGTCTGAACAGGTGAGTTTCTCTTTTACGTCACATTTTAGGAATTTAGCAGCTGCTGCTTCTCAGAGCAACTTCAGTGAGGGAGCACGTAGGTGGCCCAAGTGCCTTTTTATGACAGCATACAAACAATTTATTAAAGTGCACAGCAGTTCTCGGGATACTGCTGTGCACTTGTTGGGGAAGTGTATCATAGGCGGCGGGTAATGAAGGCGAGGGTAGGCTAAGCCTTCCCAAATGTTATGCTGGGAAATTCTGGGAATTGTGCAAATTATATATAATATATGTGGGTAGCATTATTTAGTACATTTTTGATAATAAATCAGTAAAATCAGGCAAAAATTAGAATCAAGATAATTGCAAGTCAAATGTGATACAATTACGGCCTTGTTCACACACGCGCGCCTTCCCAATTGTCAAGCTCACCCGCCGCCTATGACGTGTATCCATGCTCTTATTTATGACAGCTTAGGGGCACAATAGTTCAGAGACTGGATTGTGAGTGCTTGCCAGAATAAAATATTTCACCATTCCTGGACAATGAAATCAAATTGTACAAACTATATCCTGTGTGACAAATCAAAGTACATTCATTTGATTCTGTTTTTGCGCAACAAGATGATAGCGCTTTCTAATAGAGAACAGGATGTTAGATTTTTTTAATAAATAAAATGACATTTTTATCTATTAAATATGTTTTACACAGACCCCAAGCTCATGGTCTTAAATTGTGCAGTAAAACTAAAGGGTCTGATTGGATAAGTCAAATTTAGTACTACTTTGTACTTATTTTGATAACAAAAGTACACAACATTGTGTGTAACTCCTGAGTGCTGAGAGAGGAGCATATGTCTTAAATGGCAGGAGGAGATACCTTAAACAAATAACTTGGTATCTCTGTCAGACACACACATTCTTATTCTAATCATTGACAGTGAGATATCAATACCAAGGAGAAACAAGGATATTGGTAATCACCTGCTGGCTGCTGTATGTGCTGTATATTTTATTGTATTTGCTCATTCAATTGTAAAGACATAAGCCTTTACTTTAGCTATTTATGGCTTCAACTTGATCAGCTGTAATCCCACTATGCGTGCGTCTGTGGGCTTCCCAGGGTGTGAAGGAGGTGACGCTGTTGGGTCAGAACGTAAACAGCTACAGGGACACTTCAGAGGAGCAGTTCTGCAGCACTGACCCAACCCAGCTCAGCCGTGGTTTCAGGACCATCTACCGCACCAAAAAGGGAGGCCTGCGCTTCGTGACCTGCTAGACCAGGTGTCCAACATCGACCCCGATATGAGGATCAGATTCACCTCCCCTCATCCCAAAGATTTCCCAGATGAGGTGTGTTACACTGACACTGAACCAAATGTTAAAGCTTGATGCATACTAGTGTTTGGTCTATGCCAGTGGTTCTCAAACTTTTTCTTGTCAAGGACCCCCAAATTGACACTTATTAGCCCGCGGACCCCCATTTCAAAAGATAAGCCAGGGACCCCATAAGAGAAGATTTTTTACAGCTCTAGCAGTGATTCTCAACCATTTTAATTTCAAGGACCCCCAGTTTGACATGCATTAGGCCCCCATTTAATGGCATTTCTATCACTTGGACCGCAATTTATATTGTAAAATCTATATCAATTTAACTCTGAGAGTGTACAAATGGAACCAAATAGACCCATAAGGGTCCATTTGGTGCCTAATCTATCATTTAGCTGGGGACCCTCTGGAACTCCCTCAAGGACCCCTGGGGGTCCCCAGACCCCACTTTGAGAACCAATGGTCTATGCATGTGCCCAATGCACATTTACACGTAGAAGAGAGAAGTTACAGGAGCGCTACTGGTATCCCTCAAATGACCGGTGCTCATGGAAGGGAATAATATTCAGGAGAATGGAAAGATTATGACCAAAGGGCATGAAAAAATACAGGTTCAGGCACTCAGGTGGGTTTGATACATGTATGTGTATCTTGAAAAAAAGTTTTCAAACGTATTTCCATTAGTCACAGAAGAGGCATGTCTGTATTGTCCACAATACCTGCTAATGTTCTTTGTATTCATCACTGGGTGGCAGAAGCACAGTGGCAGAGAAAGGGAGTAACCCAACCAACTCCCTAAACATATTTGGATGCTAAATTTCCTTCACCATGGTGTGGTTTGCAGCTTATATCTTTGACTGTGAATATATGTAAATATGTGAGTAGGAAAATTCTGATTTTGCCATCAATAATAGTATGCAGTGAGGATGTTATTGCTTCAATTGACCACGTTGACCATCAATCAAAAAATGAAAATCCTTCCAGTGAGTAGGACCATAATGAACCTCCATCGTATTAGTTATTACTTTACGGACAGTAACGAGGCCGATGCCTGATGATGTGAGAGTTCTGTTGGTTTATAGGTAGTGTAGTGAGCAGGTCAGAGATGTGTCAGGCAGGCAGGCAGTACGCTGATAATTACATATTCACAAATAAGTTATCTTTTAACCAAAAGGGAGAAGTTGAGTATACAGTTGATACATTGTCAACTTACTGCCATTGGTACCAGTCAGTCTTAATGCCTGCCATTCCTTTTTATCACCTTCCTACCAGACATAGTTGAATTTTCAAGATTCTATATGTAGCTAACATCATACACAAAAATAATAGTTAGTATTGTATGTACTAGAAAAGCACGTTCACCTGGTTCATTGGGTGATCTATTGGTGTTTTCATCCTGGCTTGTGTATTTGCAGGTTTTGCAGCTAATTGAAGAGAGAGGGAACATCTGCAAGCAGCTCCACCTTCCAGCCCAGAGTGGCAGCAGCCAGGTCCTAAAATCTATGCGCGTAAAATCTAAGTCACAATGTTTTCAATCACTCAATGAATCACTCTAAACCTGGTACCCCCATTTTGGGCATGTCAAAACGTTTAAATGTTTTTTCAAAAGTAGCAAATCTACAAGCTCACAATGCGTCGCATTGCAATGTGTTGAGAGCTTGTAGATCGGCTAATAATTTGGCTATTCGTCATACTATTTAAGTATATAGGGCTTAAGTGGTTACTTTGGAAATTTGTCCATAACATGTCTACCCTCATCAAGTCTCTTTCTACACAACTGTCTTTTTACAATATACAGCTATACAAGAGAGTCCTATCTTGAACTTGTGGAGAACATAAAGAACATAATTCCAGGTAGAGAGCACATTTGTTCAAGATGTACTGAACGTTCTGAATTGTAATAGGAAATGTTCTGTTTAAAGTCATACTGTGAAACCTTTTCAATTGAATAAAATTAGTTTTTATATAAACTATAATGATGCCAGAAATGTGTCAAAAAGTGGAATGCTTCCTTTTAATGGTCAGCCATGAATGACGCTCATGCTGTTACTGTGTCTCAGAGGTGAGCCTGAGCAGTGACTTCATCGCAGGCTTCTGCGGTGAGACGGAGGACGACCACCAATCGACACTCTCATTGATCAGACAAGTGGGCTACAATGTGGGATTCCTGTTTGCCTACAGCATGAGAAAGGTCAGTACTGACTATACTAACACAACTAAGGGTGAGCGTTTAATCCAATTAATTGTATTAATTCAAATGTGTGACCCCCTGTTGAAGACACCTGCTCTAGTAGTTTATGTATAGACAAAAAACTAAAAATAAGATTACATTTGTTATTTTATATTTTCAAATCTAGATTTTTATTTTTGCCAAATTGCCCAGCACTAACCGCAGTACATCTATGATCTTACACCACAGAACACTAGGACTTAAGATTTAACGCATGACTGTTTAGTGGACATATTTAATCTCAAATATCCCTATAATATCTGTCCTCTGTGTTCCTACTGCCTTCTCCTTTCCTCAGAAAACCCACGCCTCCCATCAGCTACAGGATGACGTGGCGCCAGAGGTAAAGCAGCGCAGGTTGGAGGAGATCATCCGTGTGTTCAGGGAGGAGGCAGCAAGGATCAACGCTGCCTTAATTGGCAGCACACAGCTCGTCCTGGTGGAGGGAGTGAGTACTGCAGTGCTCTTACAGACTTACTGACAGGGTGGAATAATAGTTTGTACACCACATACTGTAGCTCCCATTTGAAAACCTCTTCCTCTGACTCAGACAGAAGTCTGAGGAAAAGCTTTTCTTCTTGAAAGGTCAATGCTGTAATGAAAGTCCTTCAGCCACAGTACAGTATCAATTATATTGTCTGTTCTTTTGTGCACAGGAAAGTAAGAGATCTGCCTTGGAGCTATGTGGGAGAAGTGATGGGAACGTGAAGGTGATTTTCCCCAAAGATGACATAGCTGTTAAGCCTGCAGACTCTCACACTGCTCCGATTCACCCTGGGGACTATGTGCTGGTTAAGGTAATCCTGAGCTTTAGATTTTGTTTGGGTGTGTGATTTTGTATACAGTATGTCTTGAAGTCTTTATTTTACCATCTGATATAGTAGGTGCATTCACTTTTGGTGATGAATTGTCTCTCATTTTGGAACTTCTTTAACTTGTCTAATTTACAACCTAAAAGGCTTCAAACTCAATGTAAAACTTATGTTTGACTTGTATAAAAATGTAATGCTATGGAGTATCCCTAGTCCAGTATATCAGTATAAACAAAGCCTGAAGGGCACCATAATATTATAACAAACTTATATTATTATAAATTGTAATTTCATAACAAATCCATAATTGTGTGGCAGAAAGGCAGCAAGGAATAGGAAGGTCACTGATTCGACCCCGATCCACTCAGTCTATGCGTCAAATCGTCCCTGAACAAGACACTTACCCCTAACGGCATCCCTGGGTGCTGTATTAATAGCGCCCACTACTCCGAGTAGTGAAAATGGTTAAATGCAGAGGATGCAATTAATTTATGGGCAAAATGTACAGTGACAAATACCCCAACAAGAACTGCAAAAAGGTGACAAAATAATAATGAAATTAATGATCATTATTACTATTATCAAAATCTCAAAATGTTGGCTTACGGTGTCTTATTTTGATTATTTCAATCATCCTTTCATTTTGTGCTTCGGTTTCCTTGGGGGTCATTACTGTTATCTAAATGTTTCCGATTTAGATCTTGTCAGCCAACTCCCAGAGCCTGAGAGGTCTCGCCCTGAGTCACAGCTCCCTGAGGGACACCGCCAGACACAACCAGAGTCTATCTAATCAGCATCTTTCGCTTTGATACAGACTCTGACCCAACTCTCTCTTCAAGATGATAGATACTATTTGAAGGTGTGTGATTTACAAGAGAGATACATAGGAAATTCACAGGAAAAAAACACTCACAGGAAACATGTTTTCTTTTTTTTTGCCACACTATTTTTTCAGTGTAGATGTAGAAATTGGTGGCCTTTTGTAATATTTTTTGTGGCATTCTGTATTACAGACATCCAAAAGACAGACTTGTTGGACAACTGCTAAGCTAGTATACAGCTTAATGACTAATGTGATCATGGCTTTATGAAAACAAGAACAAAGACATTTTATTTATACAACAGGTCCTGACTGTGTACACATTGAACTGTGAAAATACTGAAAAAGGTTATGGAATTTGATTCAGCTCAAATGGTGTGTCGTTAGCAGTAGTATGTCTACACTGCAACCAATCAATTTACCTCAGTATGTAAAAATGTACCTAGGACTTTGCAGTGCACACTGCAGTAGGAACATCACAAATCAACATATTTGGGACCGTACCTATGTTCCCCAGGTTCTATGTTCCCCGCAAAAAAGGTTCTATGTTCCCCACTTACCAAAAAAGGTTCTATGTTCCCTGGGTTCTATGTTCCCCTTTTACCTAAAAAAAAGGTTCTATGTTCCCCACTTACCCAAAAAAGGTTCTATGTTCCCCATTAACAAAAAAAAAGGTTCTATGTTCCCCGCTCACCCAAAAATGCAGGAAACATACATTTTTTATTTCCAATTATTAATAACATCTCTGAACACACAACTGAACATAATGGGGATAAATTACTATCAGAAACTTGCCCTCCTTTGCCCCCCTTTCCCCTGGCGGCCATCTTGGTGATATAGAGCACCTTGTAGCAACTCATAATGTAATAACGGCGTAATAACAGTTCATAATATAATAAACTAAATGTCATAAAAGCTCATAATATAATAAAATCATGAGCGGTAGCGCAATAACGGGTTTTTGCATAATATAATAACGTAATCATTTGTTACATTAAGATTTTTTTTTAAATAATTGTTTTTGGCTTTATCTGCATTTTATTAGATAGTATACAGTAGTCTGAGCGGAAATGGGGAGAGAGAGATGGAAGTGACACGCAGCAAAGTCCGTCAGGATCGGGAGTCGAACCCGCGACACGCTGTGCCCGGACCGCCACGCCAGCTGTCCGGGCCATAACTGCTCAAATTGTTGAGAAAAGTGTTACATCTTCGTGATGATTGACAGACAGAATTGCTCAGTAGCACCCCTCTGCCCAAAAGGACGTTTTGGTATTGCAGCTGAAAAAGCTTGGAATGACAGACAGTCAGATTGTGAGAAAAAATATCTGGTTGTTTTTTTAGGCTTACAACCTGTTTAATACGTATTAGGGGGCAATATTTATATATAATATATATTTTTTACATTCATGGTGTGGCCCCTTTAAGCTTGTATAATTGTCTCCGCCAGGCCGAAAGGCATGGCGAGAGAGTATGTTTTACCCCCTGTCCGTCCGTCCGTGTGTGTGTCCTGTCTGTGTGTTACCAGCTAATCTCCGGCACCATTGGCCCGCTCGCTGCGAAACTGCGCACACACACTCCCTCGATACCAATTCAGAACCTCTGCCCCAAATTTTTCACATGGGCCTGTTATACCGCCACCAGGAGGCCGATTTGTGCAAAACCCATTTTTTGACATTACCCCTACAGATTTTATCCAAACGTCATGCAAATCGGTACACAGTATCTCTATAGTCATGTGATCAACCCGGATCCGTCCGATTTCCCATATTCCATCCTGATTGGCTAAGGTTGGCTTCCAAAGTTTGCAGGATTGGTCCGTTTTGAACAAAATGCCTCGAATCATGAACGCAGCTTGCAATTTCCGTGAAATTTCACACGCACATTCCCACTAGGCCGAGGAAGAAATGCCACCCCTTTCACATTGGCCTGTTATGGCGCCACCAGCAGGTCTAATTCAGCAAAACACATTTTTGGAACAAAAGGCCTCAAATCATGAATGCAGTGTCCGATTGAAAGGCCTAAGAAGAAATGGCACCCTTTTCACATTGGCCTATTATAGCGCCACCAGGAGGCCACAATAACGTACCTGACCTGGCGGAGACCTGTGCTCTGAGGAGCACCTTTTTATATGCTTTATAAATTAAGCACTTTGAAACTGAAGATGATGGCCAATGTTGATGATAGTAAAAATGATAATAATATCGCATCGATATCGTGAGCCCAATATCGTGTATCGTATCATATGTATCGTGAAATTAATGTTGTGACACCCCTAAATAGATTTTGAGTCATTTCAAAGAAGTTTTCAAAACATGATATTTTGACACTTTAAAAACTGAAAAATTACAAATAACTAATGGGTATAAATACATGTATTTAAACCTTTTTAAATGTCTCACCATTTCCTGCATTTTTGGGTGAGCGGGGAACATAGAACCTTTTTTTGGTTGAGTGGGGAACATAGAACCTTTTTTTGGATGAGTGGGGAACATAGAACCCTTTTTTGGTTGAGTGGGGAACATAGAACCCGGGGAACATAGAACCTTTTTTGGGGGAAGTGGGGAACATAGAACCTGGGGAACATAGGGATGACCCCGATTTGCCTGTAACCTAAATATAGGGTTAGAGGAAGTAAAGTCTGCAAAGTAGCTCTTAAAGCAGTTGTTTTTATTATGTTTTGGCACAAGTAATGAAGATAAGCCTAATGAAGTGAACTGCTTTGGGAGCTGCTTTGCTGTGTCCGGATTTTATTTCTCTCTTTATTTTGTCCTGCACCTGCCATATGTTTTGGATGTGCATTTTTGGTTCATTGTCATGGCATCAATCCCTGTTGGTAGGTATCACCCAAGTTTTATTTATTAATTCAGTTTACATGAAAACAGAAACAAACATTTGCAGGAATGTATATGCAAAATGTAAATGAGATGAATAACAAAAATTATAAAAAAAGATCTACAGTATGAAGGTGGCCGTCATTTACTTGTGTGCATGGTAGCTGTTCACTGGCTTTTGTGGTGACTAACACCAATGGAAATGTTTTATTTTGCACTGAAAGATCCTCTGGATGGCAGATATAAATGTACCATTTGACACTTTGAGTTGAATGAACACAGAGGATTTTACTGTGTGGGAGTATCCAGTGTGCCTTTCACCCTGCAAACTGAACATCTGTCCCAATCAGCACATAGTCCTGCAGAGACAGGGAGACAGCAGTGCAGTGATCAGTGTGATATTAATGGTAGTGGTTACATGTCCCGGCCCTGATCATAAAGCATGTAATTCTTAGAACACATCTGGCCATTCTAAAGCCTGATTTTAAAGATCCCACACAACGGTGAGTATCTCACCTTTAGGACTTGAAGTTGGGCGTTCACAAGTTTCATCTTTCCAATAGAAGGAAGAGGATATCCCTTTTCTAGGAGAGCTATGAGGGTCAACAAGTTTACGTTAATGAATTGCATTGTAATACATACTACTTCATGGCAACTCAATGAGACCACGGTACACTATGTACATATACAGACTAGCATACAAAGAACTCACCGTTAACCGTGGGTATCACTGCCACTTTCAGGACCATTGAAAAGATGAAGTCAAGGGGTTTAACCTGTTGCGATAAGGGGATTTGATTATGTGATTAAGCTGAAGAATAGATCACGTCACACAATCTGAGCATATGTTATACATTTTAACCACTTCACCCTAGCATCCCTATTCAATGGGGGCACTTTGGCCCAAAACAGCAGATCTAAAAGCTCAATGCGATGCATTATGAACTTGTAGTTTGGCTATTTTTGGAGAAGATATTTAGTGTGTGTAACCCATGGGAATCCGGTCAATTAAGTACTGTATGTATCTTACCTGAAATTCACCCACATAACTAGTTCCCAGCGTAATTTCCATCCTGTGCAATTTAGACAAACATAATTAAGTTCAAAGAGTGTACTTGTGAATGTGCGCTGTGAACTTGAACAAGCATTTCACAGGAACTCACGAGTTCAGGGTGACCGATCCAGCCAGTTTCGTCCCAGTCACATGCAGTTGAGTGCTGACACTTGCATCCTATAAAGATGAAATGGTGAGCTTCAGAGGTACACTCAAATACAGGATGTCTGGGTATCTGTGTCGTAGGTTAATGTTATTTATAGTGCTTTATATTTGTCTCCAGTTCATATTGTTGTGGCATTTTTTGTACTAATACTGAAGAAACAATGTTGACACTAAACCGCTGTGGTTCCCTGCACCGAATCAGACTTAGAAGTTCAGTTCAACATACCATGTTTAGGATAAACAGAGGAGAAAGCGTTGTGTTGGGCTGGATGGCGTATGCTGTTATGGTACTGGTAACTTGAAGCGTCATGTTGTTTGGTTCAAAAGTTATGATCGGGTCCTTCACCGTCTTTACAAACAGTTTCATCATCAGACCTGGGAAACGCTTGGCAATCTGAAAACATACACCCCGATATATGTAACGTTGATACAAAAGTACTGATAGGGAGGCTTACAGTATAATTGTGAAATAATAGGGAGCTGTAATTCTGTTACCTGTGGAATGAATGCCCAGAAGGTCCTGGTGTTCAGTCTGATGGGAGAGATCGGCGGAATCTGTGGAGACAGAGTTGAGAACTCTGACATTAAGGTTGATATCTATCATGAAAGTGGATTTATGTTTGATTAGGAGTATCTGGCTCACCATATCATCTGTGATGTACAGACTGAGAGCTTCGGCTTTGTTGTACACAAAGGCTGCAGAATTGGTGGTGAAGGATGACACGGCAATGTAAAGCATGTTGTTGACTTGGGGAGGTAGAGAGAAAGGACTCGGGGAAAATGGAGGCTCCTGATGATGTCCAATGTTGTAGAATTCACCCTAAAGAGAGACCCAGAGATAGAATTATGAGATAGATGGAAACTGAACAAACTAAATCCTGCAACCACTGACCAGACATCAGATAGATGCACAGAGATACAAAGTTTCTGTTTGCTCTTACCTTCAAACTAAAATCTATGGAAGATTTGGAAATAGCCGGTGATGCCACCATGGAGTATTCAATCTCTGTGCAATTGTCCACGTTGGCTAGAACTGCAATGTAACATTATGTACAACAAAACATGTATTATATATATTTATCCACATAGCTATATGAATATGTTTCTGCAAGCTTGTGTTTTACCATTGAGTGTTTGCAGGTGAGGGTTAAGGTCAGATATTGCATCAGCCACCAGGGGGCAGATCTGCAAAAATAAAAGAACAAGGACCTCTATATTGGTACTGGCTGGTCATAACTGTATTGCCAACATCAAAGTAAATCTCTGAAAATAGATGTAGAGCAATTTGCGATGAAACCCCCCTACTTCTTATTGGCAAAGGCAATATCCAATTTATTCAGATATGAAAGGCTATCTTACTGTGAAAAAAACTTGTCCTCTGATTGTGTTCCGTTTTTGCAAGGATATTGATCACATCCAGTGTTGAATAATGGGGGTACTTTATCAAAAGATACATATAAGATAAAGAGTTTTATTGGAAATAACCCCTTTATGTCCTCACCTTTTTCTGCAGTGCACTCCGTATGGCCTTTTCAATAAATTTTCTGAAGAGATTGTATAGCCAGCTGGAAGAGGAAGTGAAACATTTAGGGGTTTATGGTGAGTCAAGAAATTCCAGAAGTTGTAAAGAACTTGTCAATCTGCAATTTGCGGTGCGCAACACCCCCACAACCAAGTATAAATCAGACATTGCACTTCCTTGTTATTAAGTGGTACATTTCCAGAGCTTATACCTGGCTCCACCATGGAATTTGATGCTAGCGCCACCTATAGTGGCCCCACAGTTGACACTGCTGACCGTCGGTCTGCCTGTCTCATCACTCTTGATAGAAATGCTGGTGGTGATGGTAAGTCCTTTCACACCCAGGTCAAAAGAGCCTCTGTCCTTTCTATTGTGAGAAAGAGAGAAGTCAGTGTCGTTGCAACGATATCCCACTATTGTAAGTTCAGAGGGCAGTAAATCCCACTCACATGCGTCGTAAGTATTTTACCCTCCAGTTTCCATGTAGATTGATGAAGGCGTTGCTGATTGACAGGCTGACACCAGTCCCCGGCACCAGCCCCAGGACAGACTTAGGTAATCCCAGATTAACTATTTGCATGCTGTAATATACAATACAGAACAGGAGCATCCTCTGTTATGACAGTTATGACTGATGCCTTTAAACTTTTGAACTATAAAGAACCAGTAGGCTACATTAGGCTAACAGTCTTTCAGATGTTTGAAGGCAGTGGTGAATTAGGTTGCGCGTCTTACTTTGACAAACTGTACTTGACTTTGCCAATGGGAGACACTCGTTTTTTCCCTGAAATATCCGGGACCGTGATGGTTTTGAGTTTCTGCTGGAGAGATGCCATCCCAATCTGTTTACCTGTCCACAGCCAAGCGTGCAAAGTTGGATGAAAAATATGTTATTTATTATGTATGACTCTGGAGACAGCAAAGCATGTCAATTGAATGGGGATGAGCTTTCCTCTGACTTACCATATTCGAGGCCTTTCTCTGTTAGTTTGACCTTTACCCCAGCATTGGCGCTGAAGGTCACAGGGATGAGTGCCAAGAGGGCAAACCATGACCATGACAACATCTCAGCTGTTGTGACCTGGAGAGGACAAAAGGATCTTCAATGCTCAAGTGCAGTGCTTTGTATTATTAGATTCGATAAAATGTTTTGGTGTGATTAGACGGAGGCTGCACTGTTGGGTTGACCAACACCCTACTGTAAATCCTGTCTAAGGAACATCATATAATGAAAGGGTTAATGTTGCAGTAGTTTATTAGTTTAATCACAAGCCAGTTAGTGTAAGGAATCGGTTGACATTAGTTCGTGATAGTCATCTGGTCAACACCAGATCAAGATGCAAAAACCACTATGTTATACCTAAAATAAAAACTATCATGGGAAGCAGATCTTTTATTTTTAGGGCGGTCAAAATATGGAACTCATTGCAATAATTTGGATGTTTGTTTAATGATTCGTGCTTTTTTTTTTCTTCTGTGTCCTATTTTTATAGTAATAAATAGTTTTTACAATGGTATGCGGTCAGGTCTAGGCCTGGCTCAGGGAGGAGGACGCCCCTGCCATGCATAGTCCACCATGGGTATCCATGGTCATCCTTAAGGTGACCATAGGCCTAAGGCCTAGTAGTAGGTGTGTATGTGAGATGAGTTACATCTTTTTATTGTGTAACTCTGTATATTGGTACTGTTTTTACATTATGGTATGTTGCAATATGTTTATTGTAATTTTAATTTTATCAGTATTGTACACTGTACGTATGTAATGTATTGTATTTCTGCTTGCTGGACTCTTGGAAGATTAGCCTCGGCTAAAAGAGATCCAAATAAAATCAAAATCAAATCAAATTAGTTCCTACTCGAAACAATGGCTGATGTCCCCTGCAGCAGTACATTACATTACATTACAGTAATTTAGCAGACGCTTTTATCCAAAGCGACTTACAATAAGTGCATTCAACATAGGTAGGGAACGAAACTACTAATCACCAGAAGTCTTAAGTGCATTTCCTGCAAAAACAAGCAACCAAGAGTATACCTAGCGCTAAGGTAAAAGTGCCATATATCAGCTACCTATTTTCTTAAACAGATGAGACAAAATAGCAAAATCAAATGAGCGCAAGCTAATACAAAAGTGTATCGACTAAACAAGATCCAATAAAACAGTACAACAATAAATCAAGAGTTCGTACAACTAGTTAACAAGTAAGCCAGACAAAGAGGAAGGGTAGTGTTTCCTGAAGAGGTGGGTTTTCAGCCTGCGGCGAAAGATGGGCAGTGACTCTGCTGTCCTGACATCAGTGGGAAGTCCATTCCACCACTGTGGGGCCAGAACAGAAAAAAGTTGTGACCGTGTCGATCGACCAGAAGGACCCTTGAGTGACGAGGCAATCAGTCGCCCGAGGTGGCAGACCGAAGTGGTCGGGCAGGGGTGTAGGCATCGACCATAGCACGGAGGTAAGAAGAAGCTGTTCCTTTCACTGCCCTATAGGCTAGCACCAGGGTTTTAAACTGGATCCGAGCTGCTACGGGGAGCCAGTGTAGAGAACGGAGAAGGATAGTTGTGTGGGAGAACTTGGGGCGGTTGAACACCAGACAAGCTGCAGCTTCCTGAACAATCTCCAGAGGTCTGATGGCAGATGCCGGAGCACCAGCCAGGAGGGAGTTGCAGTAGTCCAGGCGGGAGATGACAAGAGCCAGGAGGAGCACCTGGGCTGCCTTCTCCGTGAGGAAGGGGCGAATCCTCCTGATGTTGTAGAGGAGGAATCTGCAGGACCGTGTCACTGATGCGATGTTTGCCGAGAACGACAGTTGATTGTCCAGGGTCACACCCAGATTCTTCGCAGTCCGAGTTGGCGTCACCACAGCATTATCAATGGTGATGGCCATGTCTCGGTGCAGACAACCCTTCCCCGGGAGGCACATCAGCTCGGTTTTGTCCAGGTTGAGCTTCAGGTGGTGCGTCGACATCCACTCCGAGATGTCAGCCAGACAAGCAGCAATGCGTGCCTCCACTTGTGTGTCCTCCCGAACCTAGTCCTTTCCCCATCTCCTCCTACCCACGAGGCGGGCAACCAACTGGACCTGATCTTCACCAGAGGCTGCTCTACTGCTAACCTGTCCGTCACTCCTCTTTCCAGTGAAAAGGGTAAGAAACTCTCTTATCACTACTTCATGTCTTACTCTCTCTCTCTCTCTCCTCTCCCCCCTCACAGCCCCTCCCTACCCACATGATTTCCTCACGTCGCAACCTTCGCTCACTATCCTCCACTGATCTTTCCTCCTCTGTTCTCTCTGCTCTCCCTGCCCCTGAATCATTTGCTCTTCTATCCCCTGACACCGCCACTGATCTTCTTTTCTCTACTCTATCCTCTTCTCTAGACCATCTCTGTCCCCTCACCACCAGGCCTGCTAGGCTGCACTTAGTTTAGGGTAGGACTAGGATCACAGACTGAGGCTTTTAGAGAGTTAAACATCACCAAATCAATTTGCACTTCTGTCTCATAGTGCACACAGATCAGCTATTTTCGGCATGCGACCCCATCATAGACAAACTATAAACCAGGCTTTACAGCACTCGCATGTAGCGACCTATACTGTACATGCCCCTTAACCCATTAAGACCTGAGGCGATTCTTAAAAAGATTTTTCAAAAATAGCAGATCTACAAGATCATAGCGCGGCACTCGGTGCCGTGCTATGAGCTTGTATATCTGCTATTTTTGAATAGCCAAAGAAATCTAAAGTGACACAGATGCGTTCCAGGTCTTAATGGGTTTTAAGTACAGGCATTGCACAATACACACATTAGCTATTGTACAATACAATATTGCTGCACACAATTTATATCTGCCATCCAGAGAATTTCAAGTCAAAGTAAAAGATTATATTAAGCCATCTTCCTTATGCCAGATTCCCTCCTCACAACATGAATTCTAAGCTAAAAATGTTTTGTTTGCAAAATAAATGACTATGGTAAGTTATGATATTCACAGAATTAATTATTTAATTGACAACTACACATCAGTTATGAGGTACACTATCAACACCGGGTCGGAACGTACAAATTATGATTGCATTACAGGCATGAAAAGCAAATGTCTCTCAGTGGGTGGCTCATCCATTGGCTTATGCAGTCAGTACTTACCCAAGGCGTTAGGCAGCGTTGTGGCAGGCCAAAAACGGATTCTCCTCTGGAAATGTGTGACACCTGGCTGACAGAGGGCAGAGTGAAAGTAGCCTGGCGTAGCTAGACTATATCACTGCGTGGATATGAGTCTGGTGCTTCCATGAGCACGTTTCTTTTCCCAAGGGGCGGGATCAATTTTGAAAATGCTCTCAAAAGTATTTTAAATTGCACAACGGGTGGGTCATGTATTCCCGACTTGCACCATTCTGGGCATTTACAGGCAGGCAAATCTGTATTGCCAAATACAGCCCCCTCATGTGAGAGTTGGCAATGTAAAAAAATCGAACACGGCACCATGACTGTCATGGTATGACAGTCATGTTTCAGGGCTAACAATGCGTGACATATTGTGAGCTTGTAGATCGTCTGTTTTCAGATGGCCGAAATGTATTTAGGGCTGACGTGGTCAATGTATGTTTTGTAATAATAATCAAAATCTACAAAGTAACCAATAAATAAAGTTGTCCAATATTGTATTGTAGTGGAGTAAAAGTACAATATTTGCCTCTGGGATGTACTGGAATAGAAGTAAAAGTATAGAAAATTGGAAATACTCCAGTAAAGTAAAAGTAGCCTACCTCAAAATTGTACTTAAGTACAGTACTTGAGTAAACTTTACACCACTGATCATCAACATTTTGGCAATAATTATACTAAACACTTTTTTTTATTACAGTATGCTTTGAAACTTATGGCTGTCAAATGAATGTCAATGACACAGAGATAGCCTGGTCCGTACTACAGAAGAAGGGATATCAACGGACTTTCAGAGGTACGGGAAAATGTGTTTTTCATTTTGCATTTCTAATTTCAGAAGTTTGTTGTGTCTAAATCTCCCTTGTGTTTACAGGCAGAAACAGTTTGTAAACAAGATAGTCCTCATTCCAAAGTATTATTAGAGTACTGGAGCTAGTATCATTGGTTAGGTGTATTTGTCTTCTTGCATGTTGCTGCCAATAACTCTGCCTCATGCCTTCAAATGTGTCTTACAAAATACAAATACCCCCTAAACAACCGAATCAAAATAAAATACCAGTTAAAATCCATGTATATTGTAATTTAGACATTCAGAAAAAAACCTTCTCAGACACCTATCTGCAGTGAAAGATGACATGTATCACTACACGCTCTGGGACATGTTGCATAATTCATTTTCTAATTTTTTAAAGAACATTTCTATTATATGGAGCCTGTCCAGTTATACAGTGATGAAAGTGAAGGTTAATCATAACAATAATAATGTAATATAGAACACAATAGTGTAATAAGGTCACTATTGTGTTCTTACTGTATGTAATAAGGCCTCCTTCAGGTGTGGTTGCGGCCTCCGCAGTCTGCACCCCCTGATTTGTACTCAGCTGGATGACAGACTCTTGTCAGGCGATGTAAGCTTGGTACATTTCATAACTGTAGCCCAGCACTTCCTCTGGGAACGTGTATAAAAATGCAATGAATATACACACTTCCTATTTCATTCTATGAATGTGCTGGTTCTCACATTGAAATGACCAACATTAACTAGACCCTCCAGAAAAATGCGATTATGCGATCGCAGAATTTACCGCATAATCAGCAAAATGGCGCAAAATTATGTGGGGGTAACGTTTTTTCAAAAAGGCTGCATCGCATAATATGCGCATCGCATCGCATAATACGCACATCGCATCGCATGATATGCGGTTCGCATCGTATATTTCTGCATATTTCGCAACTTTTCGCATATCACATATTTCTGCATTTTTCGCAACTTTTCGCATATTGCATATTTCGCATATTGACGCATATTTCACAACTTTCCGCATATTTCACAACTTCCCGCAATTTCACCGCATAAGGTTGCAAAACCCCCCGCATATTTCATTGCAGAATCAAGGATTTTAGCCCGCATAATGAAGAGTTTTAAACCGCATAATCAAGGATTTTTGCCCGCGTTTTTCTGGAGGGTCTAATTAACTATTAAATATTCTATTGCTACAAAGCCCTTTGGGGGGAAATGTTAACTGTGATTACTGATTGTTGTTGTTTCTTTGGTCTTGTTTTTTAACTGAAAGTATTTAGTATTTTGAAAATGCTCTCAAAAGTATTTTAAATTGCACAACGGATGGGGCATGTATTCCCGACTTGCATCATTCTGGGCATTTACAGGCAGGCAAATCTGTATTGCCAAATACAGCCCCCTCCTTTAACTTCAGTTTTCGCAATCAGTGGGGTCAAACAGTGCTGAAATGGTGTCTTTGGGGCTGTTTGGCAGGGTCAATTTCAAACATGGGGCACATGCACACCCCTTTTCCTAAAGTCTAGGATCAGCACTTTAGTTTTCTCAATATTGAGCTCGAGCTTATTCTCTTGGCACCACTTTGTCTGCATAAGCCATGGTGTAGTTGTTGGTAATCAGGCCCAAGACCATTGTGTCATCTGCAAGAGTAATGATGTTGGCATGGCCCCCGCGCCGCTGGCCAGGGCGGGCACTAGACTAAAAAGATGCATTCTGGGAGATCGGCTCCAACTCCATTGCGGCCTGTTGACTGCCGGCAGAAGCCTGTGGTCGCCTCCTGCGTCGGCGGGCCCTAAAACAGTCAATGCAAAGCTGGTGAGGCTTGGTGTTCCATCCGCGAGGCCCCTCCGTGAAGACATTAAAGGTGCCCTTGCACTCCGGGCATGAGGCTACCCTTGCCCTGTCCGCCGGGCCTGGGGTCGGGGTGGGGCTCATCTGTGGGCCTTTCTTCAAGCGCTGGAATGACGAGACGGCTGACAGGGTAGAGGATGGGAGAGCATTACGGGCCATCTCCTTGTTCTCGACTAGTGCAACCACGTCGTTAACTGGCATCTGTAGGATGTCAGGTGTCCCCAGTGCCTCGCGGCGTATGTCAGAGTCATATATCCCATTAATGAGAACATCGCGGATAATATGGTCAGTATAGTCCACTGCCTCGCCACATCCACACGCCGCAACGTAGGCACATGTCTCTGCTTTCCCCCGCACCCTAGCAGTGAAGGCGCGGAAGGTCTCGTCGCGTTCCTGGCGTAACTGAAGCAGTTCAGTGCGCAGTACACATGTGGCGACTGGAATGACTGCTAGATAACGCATGGCGGCGATGAGATTTGGCAAAGTCCCTGAAGCGACGGTGGGATCAGCTTTGAGCAGGCTGTCACCGAGTTCGGGCCCAGCACACTGGAAGAGCTGGAAAGGGGCTCTCATCTCGGCCGGTCCAGTTTCGGGCCCTGAGGGGCCGGGGCCTGGGATGGAGCGGCCATGACAGGGGGTGCACTCGGATGGGCAAGTCCATGATTTGTCAACAGAGCAATGGCCAGAGCTTCTGACACGTCGTCCGTCTCTTGAAAGTGCAGCCAGGGGCGGAGCATTCAACAATGACCATGGCTTCTTCATGAAGAAATACACTCCTCAATGTCAATAATCAGTTTTTAATGACAGAGATGAAGAAGCCCTGCAGTAAAAAATAAACAAGCAGATAAAGACATAGGCTAATTACCAAATGCAAAAACGAAATAGTTTCATATTGTAACAAAAAGGAAGACAAACTTGCAATAATACAGTGTACAGCTTCATATGTAAGTATAAAGAAGGCAAACTTACAATAATAAAGTGAACAGCTTCCAAGCAGTTTTCATTTGCATAAAGGACCAAATCTCACTCATACCGAAATCTGTTGTTGAAAGCAGTAAGCGGAACATTCAAAATAACAAAAGCACACTGCCATGCTACACTTCACAGAGAGAAAGCTGAACAAACTATTTGGAACAGACTACAGCAACTGACAGCGATGAAGAAGAAACATTTAAAGACTCTAGCGCCAATGAAGATTGGGATTTTAGGTAAGTGACATATCTGTGACCGTAACCATTTATGTGACCTTGTTCATTAGAGTCTTGCTTTTATTTTTGTTGTTCTTTATTTACCCAGGGTAGTAGGTGTGCAGAAGTGCTCATTTTTCAGGAAGGCCTTGCACATAGACACACACACACATTAAAACCTGGGAGCTGAACACAACCATAGTCTGAGCAGCCCCACTGGAGCAGTTGGGGGGTTCAGTGCCTTGCTCAAGGGCACTTAAGCGGTGTTGGAAGAGGGGTGAGTGGTGGCCCGGTCTGGGGAATCTAGCCAGGAACCTTCCAGCAACAAGTGCGTTCCTCTAACCTTTAGGCCACCGCTGCCACCACGCCCCTGATCATTTCTATGGTAATGATTGTGTGTGCTTGCGTTGTCCAGGTTGCATGGCTGAGAGGCTGAAGACGGAGCTTCTGGAGCGAGAGAAGCTGGTGGATGTCCTGGCCGGTCCAGATGCATATCGAGACCTTCCCCGCCTCTTGGCTGTGGCTGGCGGGGGCCAACAGGCCAGCAACGTGCTCCTATCACTAGAAGAGACCTATGCTGACATCATGCCTGTCCACCACACCCCTCACGGCTACAGTGCTTTTGTGTGAGTCTAAAGGACACGCTAGAGACCAACAGTGATTTTTGTAGGTCCTCCTTATCAACACAGTAATGCAAGACAAGTTTGTTTGTAAAGCACATTTCATGCACAACGGCAATTCAAGGTGATTTTACATACCGTAAGGCATAAAAAGTAATAAAAGGCATTAAAAACCTTTAAAGAAAAAAATGTTACTATCCCAAGTGTAAGCACCTATGGAGAACCCTATAGTACTGTAGTTTTGGATGACAATAAGCAATATTATGGTTTTCTTTTATGGTTTTCTCCTACCTCTGATAGGTCTATCATGTGTGGCTGTGACAATATGTGCAGTTACTCATTGTTCCCTTCACCCGTGGGAGAGAGAGGAGTCGACCTGTTAACTCTATCCTTGAGGAAATCCGGATCCTGTCTGAACAGGTGAGTTTCTCTTTTACGTCACATTTTAGGAATTTAGCAGCTGCTGCTTCTCAGAGCAACTTCAGTGAGGGAGCACGTAGGTGGCCCAAGTGCCTTTTTATGACAGCATACAAACAATTTATTGAAGTGCACAGCAGTTCTCGGGATACTGCTGTGCACTTGTTGGGGAAGTGTATCATAGGCGGCGGGTAATGAAGGCTAGGGTAGGCTAAGCCTTCTCAAATGTTATGCTGGGAAATTCTGGGAATTGTGCAAATTATATATAATATATGTGGGCAGCATTATTTAGTACATTTTTTGATAATAAATCAGTAAAATCAGGCAAAAATTAGAATCAAGATAATTGCAAGTCAAATGTGATACAATTACGGCCTTGTTCACACACGCGCGCCTTCCCAATTGTCAAGCTCACCCGCCGCCTATGACGTGTATCCATGCTCTTATTTATGACAGCTTAGGGGCACAATAGTTCAGAGACTGGATTGTGAGTGCTTGCCAGAATAAAATATTTCACCATTCCTGGACAATGAAATCAAATTGTACAAACTATATCCTGTGTGACAAATCAAAGTACATTCATTTGATTCTGTTTTTTTGCGCAACAAGATGATAGCGCTTTCTAATAGAGAACAGGATGTTAGATTTTTTTAATAAATAAAATGACATTTTATCTATTAAATATGTTTTACACAGACCCCAAGCTAATGGTCTTAAATTGAGCAGTAAAACTAAAAGGTCCGATTGGATAAGTCAAATTTAGCACTACTTTGTACTTCTTTTAATAACAAAAGTACACAACATTGTGTGTACCTCCTGAGTGCTGAGAGAGGAGCATATCTCTTAAATGGCAGGAAACAAATAAACCTTAAACAAATAACTTGGTATCTCTGTCAGACACACAATTTCTTATTATAATCGATGACAGTGAGATATCAATACCAAGGAGAAACAAGGATATTGGTAATCACCTGCTGGCTGCTGTATGTGCTGTATATTTTATTGTATTTGCTCATTCAATTGTAAAGACATAAGCCTTTACTCTAGCTATTTATGGCTACAACTTGATCAGCTGTCATCCCACTATGTGTGCGTCTGTGGGCTTCCCAGGGTGTGAAAGAGGTGACACTGTTGGGTCAGAACGTAAACAGCTACAGGGACACTTCAGAGGAGCAGTTCTGCAGCACTGACCCAACCCAGCTCAGCCGTGGTTTCAGGACCATCTACCGCACCAAAAAGGGAGGCCTGCGCTTCGCTGACCTGCTAGACCAGGTGTCCAACATCGACCCCGATATGAGGATCAGATTCACCTCCCCTCATCCCAAAGATTTCCCAGATGAGGTGTTTTACACTGACACTGAACCAAATGTTAAAGCTTGATGCATACTAGTGTTTGGTCTATGCCTGTGGTTCTCAAACTTTTCATGTCAAGGACCCCCAAATTGACACTTATTAGCCCGCGGACCCCCATTTCAAAAGATATGCCAGGGACCCCCATAAGAGAAGATTTTTTACAGCTATAGCAGTGATTCTCAACCATTTTAATTTCAAGGACCCCCAGTTTGACATGCATTAGGGCTACAGTTTAATGTCATTTCTATCACTTGGACCGCAATTTATATTGTAAAATCTATGTCAATTTAACTCTGAGAGTGTACAAATGGAACACTCTCAGAGTTCCATTTGTCAATTTAACTCTCAGAGTTAAATTGACATAGATAGGTGCCTACTCCATCATTTAGCTGGGGACCCCCTGGAACTCCCTCAAGGACCCCTGGGGGTCCCCGGACCCCACTTTGAGAACCAATGGTCTATGCATGTGCCCAGTGCACATTTATAAGTAGAAGAGAGAAGTTACAGGAGCGCTACTGGTATCCCTCAAATGACCGGTGCTCATGGAAGGGAATAATATTCAGGAGAATGGAAAGATTATGACCAAAGGGCATGGAAAAAATCCAGGTTCAGGCACTCAGGGTGGGTTTGATACATTTATATGTATCTTGAAAAAAGTTTTCAAACGTATTTTTATTAGTCACAGAAGAGGCATGTCTGTATTGTCCACAATACCTGCTAATGTTCTTTGTATTGCTGTATCAGCCTAGTTTACTGCTGCTACCCATTGATGTATTCTGACATCACTGGGTGGCAGAAGCACAGTGGCAGAACATATTTGGATGCTAAATTTCCTTCGCCATGGTGTGGTTTGCAGCTTGTATCATTGACTGTGAATATATGTAAATATGTGAGTAGGAATTTGCCATCAATAATGGTATGCAGTGAGGATTGTATTGCTTCAATTGACCACGTTGACCATCAATCAAAAAATGAAAATCCTTCCAGGGAGTAGGACCATAATGAACCTCCATCGCATTAGTTATTGCCAGACCCAAGGTGTCGGCCTACATGAGGCTTTGTCCCCCTTCCGTCCATACATGGGCATAAAAGACCTCGGTCTGTCCTTTTCGTCCATACATGGGCATAAAAGGGTCTGTCCCCCTTTCGTCCATACATGGGCATGAAGGTCTGTCCCCCTTTCATCCATACATGGGCATAAAAGGGTCTGTCCCTCTTTTCTCCATACATGGGCATAAAATAGAAATATATTCTGGGTCTGGCAGAACCAGGTCTCCTGGTCTTGTTACTCTACTGGCAGTAAGGAGACCGATGCCTGATGATGTGAGAGTTCTGTTGGTTTATAGGTAGTGAGCAGGTCAGAGATGTGTCAGGCAGGCAGGCAGTACGCTGATAATTACATATTCACAAATAAGTTATCTTTTAACAACCCATTAAGACCTGGAACGCATCTGTGTCACTTAAGATTTCTTTGGCCATTCAAAAATAGCAGATCTACAAGCTCATAGCGCGGCACCGAGTGCCACTTTTCAAAAAACTGTTAGAATTTAGAAAACATTTTTTAGAATCGCCTCAGGTCTTAAAGGGTTACCAAAGGGAGAACTTTGATGAGTATACAGTTGATACATTGTCAACTTACTGCCATTGATACCAGTCAGTCTTAATGCCTGCCATTCCTTTTTTATCACCTTCCTACCAGACATAGTTGAATATTCAAGAATCTATATGTAGCTAACATCATACACAAAAATAATAGTTAGTATTGTATGTACTAGAAAAGCATGTTCACCTGGTTCATTGGGTGATCTATTGGTGTTTTCATCCTGGCTTGTGTATTTGCAGGTTTTGCAGCTAATTGAAGAGAGAGGGAACATCTGCAAGCAGCTCCACCTTCCAGCCCAGAGTGGCAGCAGCCAGGTCCTAAAATCTATGCGCCGTGGGTAAGACGTCACAATGTTTTCAATGACTCAATCAATCACTCTAAACCTGGCATCCCTATTTTGGGCATGTCAAAATGTTTTTTCAAAAGTAGCAAATCTACAAGCTCACGATGCATCGCATTGCAATGTGTTGAGAGCTTGTAGATCGGCTAATAATTTTGCTATTCGTCATACGAATTAAGTATATAGGGCTTAAGTGGTTACTTTGGAATTTTGTTGAAGTGGTCCATAACATGTCTATCCTCATCAAGTCTCTTTATACACAACTGTCTTTTTACAATATACAGCTATACAAGAGAGTCCTATCTTGAACTTGTGGAGAACATCAAGAACATAATTCCAGGTAGAGCGCACAATTTGTTCAAGATGTACTGAACGTTCTGCATTGTATTAGGAAATGTTCTGTTTAAAGTCATACTGTGAAACCTTTTCAATTGAATAACATTAGTTATTATATAAACTATAATGATGCCAGAAATGTGTCAAAAAGTGGAATGCTTCCTTTTAATGGTCAGCCATGAATGACGCTCATGCTGTTACTGTGTCTCAGAGGTGTGCCTGAGCAGTGACTTCATCGCAGGCTTCTGCGGTGAGACGGAGGACGACCACCAATCGACACTCTCATTGATCAGACAAGTGGGCTACAATGTGGGGTTTCTGTTTGCCTACAGCATGAGAAAGGTCAGTACTCTATACTAACACAACTAAGGGTGAGCGTTTAATCCAATTAATTGTATTAATTAAAATGTGTGACCCCCTGTTGAAGACACCTGCTCTAGTAGTTTATGTACAGATAAAAAACTAAAAATAATATTCAAATTGTTATTTTATATTTAAAATCTAGATTTTTTATTTTTTGACAAATTGCCCAGCCGGCAGTACATCTATGATCTTTCACCACAGAACACCAGGACTTTTTTAGTTAGCGCATGACTGTTTAGTGGACATATTTATTCTCAAATATCCCTATAATATCTGTCCTCTGTGTTCCTACTGCCTTCTCCTTTCCTCAGAAAACCCACGCCTCCCATCAGCTACAGGATGACGTGGCGCCAGAGGTAAAGCAGCGCAGGTTGGAGGAGATCATCCGTGTGTTCAGGGAGGAGGCAGCAAGGATCAACGCTGCCTTAATTGGCAGCACACAGCTCGTCCTGGTGGAGGGAGTGAGTACTGCAGTGCTAACCTGACCAGTCAGACAAAATATCAGCCACAAAAACTGCGCTGGATAAAAGACTTACTGACAGGGTGGAATAATAGTTTGTACACCACATAGCTCCCATTTGAAAACCTCTTCCTCTGACTCAGACAGAAGTCTGAGGAAAAGCTTTTCTTCTTGAAAGGTCAATGCTGTAATGAAAGTCCTTCAGCCACAGTACAGTATCAATTATATTGTCTGCTCTTTTGTGCACAGGAAAGTAAGAGATCTGCCTTGGAGCTATGTGGGAGAAGTGATGGGAACGTGAAGGTGATTTTCCCCAAAGATGACATAGCTGTTACGCCTGCAGACTCTCACACTGCCCCGATTCACCCTGGGGACTATGTGCTGGTTAAGGTAATCCTGAGCTTTTGATTTTGTTTGGGTGTGTGATTTTGCATACGTCTTGATGAATTTACAACCTAATAGGCTTCAAACTCAATGTAAAACTTATGTTTGACTTACAAATGTAATGTAAGTATCCCTAGTCCAGTAAATCAGTATAAGCAAAGCCTGAAGGGCACCATAATATTATAACAAACTTATATTATTATAAATTGTCATTTTATAACAAATCCATAATTGTGTGGCAGCAAGGAATAGGAAGGTCACTGATTCGACCCCGATCCCCTCAGTCAAATCGTCCCTGAACAAGACACTTACCCCTAACAGCATCCCTGGGTGCTGTATTAATGGCGCCCACTACTCCGAGTAGTGAAAATGGTTAAATGCAGAGGATGCAATTAATTTATGTGCAAAATGTACAGTGACAAATACCCCAACAAGAACTGCAAAAAGGTTAAAAAATAATAATGAAATTAATGATCATTATTACTATTATCAAAATCACAAAATGTAGGCTTACAGTGTATTATTATTTCAATCATCCTTTCATTTTGTGCTTCGGTTTCCTTGGGGGTCATTACTGTTATCTAAATGTTTCCGATTTAGATCTTGTCAGCCAACTCCCAGAGCCTGAGAGGTCTCGCCCTGAGTCACAGCTCCCTGAGGGACACCGCCAGACACAACCAGAGTCTATCTAATCAGCATCTTTCACTTTGATACAGACTCTGATCCAACTCCCTCTTCAAGATGATAGATACTATTTGAAGGTGTGTGATTTACAAGAGAGATACACAGGAAATTCACAGGAAAAAAGCACTCACAAGTAACATGTTTTTTTTTTTTTTGCCACACTATTTTCTCAGTGTAGATGTAGAAATTGGTGGCCTTTTGTAGTATTTTTTTTGTGGCATTCTGTATTACAGACATCCAAAAGACAGACTTGTTGGACAACTGTTAAACTAGTATACAGCTTAATGACTAATGTGATCATGGCTTTATGAAAACAAGAACAAAGACATTTTATTTATACAACAGGTCCTGACTGTGTACACATTGAACTGTGAAAATACTGGTAAAGGTTATGGAATTTGATTCAGCTCAAATTGTGTGTCGTTAGCAGTAGTATGATACTGTTGTCTACACTGCAACCAATCAATTTACCTCAGTATGTAAAAAAGTACCTAGGATTTTGCAGTGCACACTGCAGTACATCACAAATCAACATATTTGCCTATAACCTAAATATAGGGTTAGAAGGGAAGTAAAGTCTGCACACTGCAAAGTAGCTCTTAAAGCAGTTGTTTTTATTGCGTTTTGGTAGTAATGAAGTTAAGCCTAATGAAGTGAACTGCTTTGGAAGCTGCTTTGCTGTGTCTGGATTTTATTTCTTTCTTTATTTGTCCTGCACCTGCCATATGTTTTGGATGTGCATTTTTGGTTCATTGTCATGGCATCAATCCCTGTTGATAGGTATCACCCAAGTTTTATTTATTTATACAGTTTACATGAAAACAGAAAACAATATTTGCAGGAATGTATATACAAAATGTAAATTACATGAATAACATACAAAAATTATACAAAAAAACATTACAGTATGAAGGTGGCCGTAATTTACTTGTGTGCATGGTAGCTGTTCACTGGCTTTTGTGGTGACTTAACACCAATGGACATTTTTATTTTGCGCTGAAAAATCCTCTGGATGGCAGATATAAATGTACCATTTGACACTTTGAGTTGAATTAACACAGAGGATTTTACTGTGTGGGAGTATCCAGTGTGCCTTTCACCCTGCAAACTGAACATCTGTCCCAATCAGCACATAGTCCTGCAGAGACAGGGAGACAGCAGTGCAGTGATCAGTGTGATATTAATGGTAGTGGTTATCATAAAGTATGTAATTCTTAGAACACATCAGGCCATTCTAAAGCCTGATTTTAAAGATCCCACACAAAGGTGAGTATCTCACCTTTAGGACTTGAAGTTGGGCGTTCACAAGTTTCATCTTTCCAATAGAAGGAAGAGGATATCCCTTTTCTAGGAGAGCTATGAGGGTCAACAAGTTTACGTTAATGAATTGCATTGCAATACATACTACTTTATGGCAACTCAATGAGACCACGGTACACTATGTACATATACAGACTAGCATACAAACAACTCACCGTTAACCTTGGGTATCACTGCCACTTTCAGGACCATTGAAAAGATGTTGTCAAGGGATTTGACCTGTTGCATAATAGGGGATTGGTTTATGTGATTAAGCTGAAGAATAGATCACGTCACACAATCTGAGCATATATTATACATTTTAACCACTTAACCCTAGCATCCCTATTCAATGGGGGCACTTTGGCCCAAAACAGCAGATCTAAAAGCTCAACGCGATGCGCTATGAGCTTGTAGTTTGGCTATTTTTGGAGAAGATATTTAGTGTAACCCATGGGAATACGGTCAATTAAGTACTGAATGTATCTTACCTGAAATTCACCCACATAACTAGTCCCCAGCGTCATTTCCATCCTGTGCAAATTAGACAGAAAATAATGAAGTTCAAAGAGTGCACTTGTGAATGTGCGCTGTTAACTTGAAACAAGCATTTCACAGGAACTCACGAGTTCAGGGTGACCGATCCAGCCAGTTTCGTCCCAGTCACATGCAGTTGAGTGCTGACACTTGCATCCTATAAAAGAAGACATGGTGAGCTTTAGAAGTACACTCAAATACAGGATGTCTGGGTATCTGTGTCGTAGGTTAATGTTATTTATAGTACTTTACATTTGTTTCCAGTTCATATTGTTGTGGCATTTTTTTATACTAATGCTGGAGAAAAAGAATTGCCCACTAAACCGATTTGGTTCCCTGCACCGAAACAGCCGTAGAAGGAGAAGTTCGGTTCAACATACCATGTTTAGGATAAACAGAGGAGACAGCGTTGTGTTGGGCTGGATGGCGTATGCTGTTATGGTACTGGTAACTTGAAGTGTCATGTTGTTTGGTGCGAAAGTTATGATCGGGTCCTTCACCGTCTTTACAAACAGTTTCATCATCAGACCTGGGAAACGCTTGGCAATCTGAAAACATACACCCCGATATATACAGTATGTAACATTGATACAAAAGTACTGATAGGGAGGCTTACAGTATAATTGTGAAATAATAGGGAGCTGTAATTCTGTTACCTGTGGAATGAATGCTCCGAAGGTCCTGGTGTTCAGTCTGATGGGAGAGCTCGGCGGAATCTGTGGAGACAGAGTTGAGAACTCTATGACATTCAGGTTGATATCTATCATGAAAGTGGATTTATTTTGGATTAGGAGTATCTGGCTCACCATATCATCTGTGATGTACAGACTGAGAGCTCCGGCTTTGTTGTACACAAAGGCTGCAGAATTGGTGGTGAAGGATGACACGCCAATGTACAGCATGTTGTTGACTTGGGGAGGTAGAGAGAAAGGACTCGGGGAAAATGGAGGCTCCTGATGATGTCCAATGTTGTAGAATTCACCCTAAAGAGAGACCAGAGATAGAATTATGGATTTAGAGATAGATGGAAACTGAACAAACTAAATCCTGCAACCACTGACCAGACATCAGATAGATGCACAGAGATACAAAGTTTCTGTTTGCTCTTACCTTCAAACTAAAATCTATGGAAGATTTGGAAATAGCCGGTGATGCCACCATGGAGTATTCAATCTCTGCACAATTGTCCACTTTGGCTAGAACTGCAATGTAACATTATGTACAACAAAACATGTATTATTTATATATTTATCCACATAGCTATATGAATATGTTTCTGCAAGCTTATGTTTTACCATTGAGTGTTTTCAGGTGAGGGTTCAGGTCAGATATTGCATCAGCCACCAGGGGGCAGATCTGCAAAATAAAAGAACAAGGACCTCTATATTGTTACTGGCTGGTCATAAATTGATGATTGCTAACATCAAAGTAAATATCTGAAAATAGATGTAGAGCAATTTGCGATGAAACCCCCCTACTTCTTATTGGCAAAGGCAATATCCAATTTATTCAGATATGAAAGGCTATCTTACTGTGAAAAACAATATCACGGTCCTCTGTCTTACTCTGATTTTTTTTCTGTTTTTTTCAAGGATGAATATTGATCATATCCTGTGTTGATTAATGGGGGTACTTTATCAAAAGATACATATAAGATAAAAGGATTATTGGAAGTAAACCCTTAAGTCCTCACCTGTTTCTGCAGTGCACTCCGTATGGCCTTGTCAATAAATTTGCTGAAGAGATTGTATAGCCAGCTGGAAGAGGAAGTGAAACATTTAGGGGTTTATGGTGAGTCAAGAAATTCCAGAAGTTGTAAAGAACTTGTCAATCTGCAATTTGCGGTGCGCAACACGCCCCACAACCAAGTATAAATCAAACATTACACTTCCTTATTCAGTAGTATATTTCCAGAGTTTATACCTGGCTCCACCATGGAATTTGATGCTAGCGCCACCTATAGTGGCCCCACAGTTGACACTGCTGACCGTCGGTCTGCCTGTCTCATCACTCTTGATAGAAATGCTGGTGGTGATGGTAAGTCCTTTCACACCCAGGTCAAAAGAGCCACTGTCCTTTCTATTGTGAGAAAGAGAGAAGTCAGTTGTGTTGCAACGATATCCAACTATTGTAAATTCAGAGGGCAGTAAATCCCACTCACATGAATCGTAAGTATTTTACCCTCCAGTTTCCATGTAGATTGATGAAGGCATTGCTGATTGACAGGCTGACACCAGTCCCCGGCACCAGCCCCAGGACAGACTTAGGTAATCCCAGATTAACTATTTGCATGCTGTAATATACAATACAGAACAGGAGAATCCTCTGTTATGACACTTATGACTGATGCCCTTAAACTTTTTGAACTTTTCAGAACCAGTAGGCTACATTAGGCTAACAGTCTTTCAGATGTTTGAAGGCAGTGGTGAATTAGGTTGCGTGTCTTACTTTGACAAACTGTACTTGACTTTGCCAATGGGATTCACTCGTTGTGTCCCTGAAATATCCGGGACCTTGATGCTTTTGAGTTTCTGCTGGAGAGATGCCATCCCAATCTGTTTACCTGTCCACAGCCAAGCGTGCAAAGTTGGATGAAAAATATGTTATTTATTATTTATGACTCTGGAGACAGCAAAGCATGTCAATTGAATGGGGATGAGCTTTCCTCTGACTTACCATATTCGAGGCCTTTCTCTGTTAGTTTGACCTTTACCCCAGCATTGGCGCTGAAGGTCACAGGGATGAGAGCCAAGAGGGCAAACCATGACCATGACAACATCTCAGCTGTTGTGACCTGGAGAGGACAAAAAGATCTTCAATGCTCAAGTGCAGTGCTTTGTATTATTAGATTCGATAAAATGTTTTGGTGTGATTAGACGGAGGCTGCACTGTTGGGTTGACCAACACCCTACTGTAAATCTTGTCTAAGGAACATCATATAATGAAAGGGTAAATGTTGCGGTAGTTTATTAGTTCCTACTCCAAACGATGGCTGATGTCCCCTGCAGCAGTACATGTCAAAGGTTTTCATAAGCCTATTGTCACAGTTACGTGACCGTGAGCAGGAATGATAAGGGTCTTGACTTCCTTGTTCTGTTGCAGGGAATTTCCTCATTTAAAAAAAGAGGAACACGATAAAATGCTTCTTTTTGCTTATTTTGTTATACTGAAATATTTGTCCCTTAACCAAGATAATCTAAGAGACAGACTGAACAATATACTGTTTGTCAATTGTTTTGCATAAACAATGCAGCTGTATGAATCCCTGGAGCCCCTAAAGAGCAGATTAGAGGGTGCAGGCTGGAGATATACACAGTCCCTCCCTGTGTGACCCCCAGGCCTGTGAAAGAACTGAGTGTCGTAGATGTCGATAAGGGCACATGACCAGGAAAGACGGTTTTATTAAATTAAGATGAGATTAAAACCACCATCCAATTTGTATTTATTTATTTACTGAACGTTATTGAAGACTGATATGGAAAATGAACCCTTTGCAGATTCAGATCATGAAAAAAATACTAAGGCCTACATGCTATATGTAGGTATTAGTAATGATGAAGACCTCTAAAAGTCCGTTTTGACTGGAGTTTCTGCACTTAGTTTAGGGTAGGATCGCAGACTGAGGCTTTTAGAGAGTTAAAAACTAAGTAGACAGCGCTGACTTCCTAAATCACTGACATGTGACTGCATGTGGACTCTTTGGAGAGCCGTTTGTCTATTCAGGGAGCCTTGACTTGAATAATTTCTGGGTCATCACATTGTGTCGAAAATACATTTCAAATGTAAAAGCTGGGCTTTAAAATGAGTCATTATGGATGCGAGCAGGGTTAACTACCATAACCCATTAAGACCTGAGGCCCATTCTACTAATGTCTTCCGAATCCTAACGGTTTTCTGAGAAATCCATGCTATACATCGTTGCTGTCTGGCAGAAACCTCTTATCTCAATATTCTAACTTTGTGTTTTTTTTTCGTAAATGAATGCCCTACTTGATCATACTAAAGCAGTAGGTAATATTTGCATCAAAAGTAGCAGATCTTCAAGCTCGAGCTTGTAGATCTGCCACTTCTGATGCTTTTGAAATTGAGTCCTGAAAAGTAAGTTTTGGACATACAAGGTTTCCGCCTGACAGAGACGATATTTAGCAAGATAATCTTTCAGAAAACTTAGGTAGGATTTAGAAAGCGTTTTTTGAATCTTGCCTCAGGTCTAAATGGGATGAAGACGAAACGTCAACACCAAATTTGCACTTCTGTCTCATAGTGCACACAGATCAGCTATTTTCGGCAATGCGACCCCATCATAGACAAAACTATAAACCAGGCTTTACAGCACTCGCATGTAGCGACCTATACTGTACATGCCCCTTAACCCATTAAGACCTGAGGCGATTCTTAAAAATGTTTTTTGAAAAATTATCTTAAAGAAAAAATTTCAAGATTTTTCAAAAATAGCAGATCTACAAGGTCATAGCGCGGCACTCGGTGCCGCGCTATCAGCTTGTAGATCTGCTATTTTTGAATAGCCAAAGAAATCTAATGTGACACAGATGCGTTCCAGGTCTATGGGTTAAGTACAGGCATTACACAATACACACATTAGCTATTGTATGATACAATAATTGCTACACACAATTTATATCTGCCATCCAGAGCATTTCAAGTCAAAGTAAAAGAGCATATTAAGCCATCTTCCTTAAGACTTATGCCAGATTCCCTCCTCACAACATGAATTCTATGCTAAGCTAAAAATGTATTTAATTTTTCTTTTTTTGTTTGCAAAATAAATGACTACAGTAAGTTATGATATTCGCAGAATTAACGATTTCATTGACAGCTACACATCAGTTATATGAGGTACATCATCAACACCGGGTTGGAACGTACAAATTATGATTGCATTACAGGCATGAAAAGCAAATGTCTTCAGTGGGTGGCCCATGCATTGGCTTTATGCAGTCAGTACTTACCCAAGGCGTTAGGCAGCGTTGTGGCAGGCCAAAAACGGATTCTCCTCTGGAAATGTGTCACCCTGGCTGACAGAGGGCAGAGTGAAAGGGGAACAGAGACACATGGTCTGTAATTCACTTTACTCAATCAGGAAGAGTGCACAGGGGACGTACAGTCTGCAAAAAACTATCTATGAACTCTGCACTATGAACTGAACCGTGACACATGAACTGTTTTTTAAATGCTGATTTTAATGCTGCTGTTTTTACATAGTTGTTGTTATTGCACAGTTTTAGCCTTTTGTTGTGTTTAGGTGTTTTATTTATCTACTTACTCTGCCATGACCAGGACCTGAGTAACAAATTTCGTTCTGTATGGAATGACATGATGGGCTTGGGACTTGCAGCCAAATGTATACTTTGTCGTACAAGTGTGTCGCTCGCCGAAAAGAAACAACTGAGTTGAAAATCATGGTCATACGATGAAGTTAAGTATGAATTAGGCTCAACCCAGATGATGGAAACAGTTTGGAAACAAGATAGTCCTCATTCCAAAGTATTGGAGTACTGGAGCCAAGTATCCTTGGTTGGGTGTATTTGTCTTCTCGCATGTTGCTGTCAATAACTCTGCCTCATACTTACCTGCATAGATTCTCAAAAAATAACAAACCTATCAGAAAAGATAAGAATTAATTCCCTTGGCCAGTCATTAAGGAGTAATTATAATGATTATTTAAGCTTCCTATGATGCATAGAGATGAGAACACGTTGGATGGCAGTCAGCACCTTGGTCCAAGTGCGTTCATGACACTGGGATGGACTCTACAGGCTGAAAATGATATGTGATTTGTATTGTAAGGATTTCTTGCATATTGAGCCATTTAACATGATATATACAGTATATATTTATTATGATATATTATATTTAAAGGTATCTCGATTATCAGCAGGGTTGGGGGAAAAAAACATTAAAATGTGTCTTACAAAATACAAATATCCTAAACATCTGCAGTGAAAGATGACATTTATTACTATTGCATAATTCATTTTCTAACATTTTTAAGAGTATTTTGATTAGATGGGGCAACTAAGATTAAATGTTGACCTGTCCAGTTATACAGTGATTAAAGTGAAGGTTAATCATAACAATAATAATGTAATAGAACACAATAGTGTAATAAGGTCACTATTGTGTTCTTATGTAACTAGACCATACCCGGTCGGCGCAGCGCATCCGTGGGGGGATATGCGCACATGATCTGGCAACCCGGGAGGCAGTTCGTCCCATAGCTGGGCAGCCCCGTAACCATGGCGACAGTGTTTGACACAAAAACGCTAATAAGAAGCTGAGATTTGATGAAATTGAAAAACGGGCTTCACAGTTGCGTTCAGATGGTAATGGTCAATGGCTGTGTGCAAAATCAGAGCAATTGGTCCAGCCAGTGAGGAGAACCGGGTATCTTCACTCACGTACTCACCACCACTACAGAGGTTACTAGAATTATAGTAGGATAAGGCCTCCTTCATGCAGTCGCAGCCTCCGCAGTCTGCACCCCCTGATTTGTACTCAGCTGGATGACAGACTCTTGTCAGGCGATGTAAGCTTGGTACATTTCATAACTGTAGCCCAGCACTTCCTCTGGGAACGTGTATAAAATGCAATGAATATACACACTTCCTATTTCATTCTATGAACGTGCTGGTTCTCACATTGAAATGACAAATATTAACTATTAAATATTCTATTGCTACAAAGCTCTTTGGGGGGAAATGTTAACTGTGATTACTGATTGTTGTTTCTTTGGTTTTGTTTTTTAACTCAAAGTATCTAGTATTTTGAAAATGCAACAATACCATTCTAAAAAGTATTTTAAAAACGGGTGGGGCATGTATTCCCAACTTGCATCATTCTGGGCATTTACAGGCAGGCAAATCTGTATTGCCAAATACAGCCCCCTCAACTTCAGTTTTCGCAATCATTGGGGTCAAACAGTGCTGGCATCGTGTCTTTGGGGCTGTTTGGCGGGGTCAATTTCATACATGGGGCACATCTACACCCCTTTTCCTAAAGTCTAGGATCAGCACTTTAGTTTTCTCAATATTGAGCTCGAACTTATTCTCTTGGCACCGCTTTGTGTGCATAAGCCATGGTGTAGTTGTTGGTAATCAGGTCCAAGACCATTGTGTCATCTACAAACGTAATGATAGCGTTCGGAGCTCTGCTTGACCATTGCAGTCGCCGGTGTAGATGGACATTAGGAGTGGGCTGAGTATGCATACTTGTGGTGCGCCCGTGTTAATGGGTCAGGTAAGAATTAATTAACGTTAATGCCTGCATGGGATCTGCCAGTAAAACAAGTCAGGACCCAGCTGCAGAGGGTGGGATTCACACTCAAGGTTGGGAATGAGAATAGAGGCCACTACGGTATTAAACCGCTAAAATAAATTAACAGTACTCTCACATATTTTCCATCTGCATCCAATTGGGAAGGTGTCCTGGGCAATGTGATGTGATGGCAATTGCATCATGTTGTGGACCTGTTGCTCTCATGTGCAAATTGCCGGGGGTCCTGTGTGGCTGGTAACATGGAGCAGATGTATTCCTTGATGACCTGCTTGAAGCATTTTATGACGATGTGTGTTTGTGCTACGGGTCTGTAATCACTGAGGCCTGTGATCTTCGCATTTTGGGTGAAGGGGATGATGGTGGAAGTCTTGGGGCGTGTTGGAGCCTGGGCTAAGTGGAAGTTAGCACAGTGGCTACTGGCTAGTTCAGATGTGCAAGCCCTGAGGCAGTGTTGGAAAGTAACACAAGTACATGTACTCAAGTACTGTACAATTTTGAGGTATTTTTTACTTTGCTGGAGTATTTCCAATTTTCAATACTTTTACTTCTACTCCACTACATCTCAGAGGCAAATATTGTACTTTTACTCTAGTACAAAAAGTTGATTATAAAACATGCATTAACCACTTTAGCTTTATATATTTGCCGAAAATAGCAGATCTACAAGCTCACAACGTGAGTTTGTAGATCTGCTATTTTCAAAAGATTTATATACATATTGAACTTGTGAAATTGGACATTCTGCATAATGAGTACTTCTACTTTTACTTATGCATTTAGTGGTTGGAAATACTAGAAAAGGTGTTGTATAAATGCAAATCTATTTACCATTTTTACCATCTGGCCCCATTGCCTTCTGTTTGTCAATCTTGATTTCAAGAAAACTAAATCAAGGCCATCTTCAGGAGATAATGCTGTGTAAATGTCTTGAGCTTTACCACTGAGTATACGGACTGTAGAAAGAGTGTCCGCGTCTCTAGGCCATTTAAACATTATTATCACAACACAGAATGACACATCCACACCCACCACAAAAGACTGGAACGAGGCAAATGTTTCTACTCACTTCAAAAGCAGGTGATAAAGTCTCAGATGAAGGCTACGGAGTGGAGCCTGTGGAAACGTGGTTGCATTAATTTCTAATACATTTAAATTCAACACGCCTAGTTTCTTCCTCAAACTTTCTTACTTTGAGATTACAATCATTTTCCTTCTTTAAATGTGCAGACACCACACTGACAACAAGCTCATGTTCCACCAAAGCAGTCACAAGCCAATCCTTTTTCACCTGGCTGTTTCTTATCTTGCCTACTGATAGAAATGTCAAAGCTATCTGGAATGACTAAGATTTGCTTCAGCACACCCTTTTAATATGTCACAAGTTTTGGGCCACTAACAAAATCATCCAGATTAAATTCCATGGCAGCACAGACAATTTGAAATGAGAAAACAGGACCAGTTACTAACAAATAAACTCCCAACAATCAAAGGCAGCAAACTCACAAAACCACAACGCCATCCCCACACAATGCTGCCATCTAGGTGTTACTCCAAAAATAACAAATAACAAATCTGACATTTTATTGTACACACCAAGAAACAAATCGAGCTGTGCAACCAAGTGTTATGACAAAATGAAAACAACATGCACAAGTTACTGATGCTGTCAAGGGCCTATTGTGCAAACAAAATGTTACAGTAAAACAGAGTAATACTCAGACTGATTTAGAACATAAAAAGCTATACTGCACAAAGTGCATATGGGAAAACACATTTATTTACAGTCTGGGAGTCTGGAGGTCTGGCAAAACTACACAATGGGCCCAATCGGACCCAGACCTCCCTCCCCTAAACTAGAACAGTGTTGTAAACTAAACAAATAAAGCTGCTTCATCTGAGAGAGAGAGGGAGAGCTTCTTCTAATTCAGCCTCCCTTAAATATGGGGCAAGACCACCCACTAATCACCTGATGTCCTGATCAGGAGCAACTGGACAGTCGGGTCTGTTCAGATGAGAGTCGAGAGGGAGAAGAACACATCTTATATGTGAGCAAGCCAGTTACAACAAACTATGACTTTGACATCAGGCAGAGCAATAAGCATGACCATTTGCTTTGAACTGTAGCTATCACAAAATATATTTCACGACTAAAGACTTTGAAACAGAGATTCAAGGGCTGCTGGCTGCTACAGTATGTGACCCGGAATTAAAATGTAATTACGAGGTAATTATGAGGTTAAAATGAGAGATATGATCTGGATGTCAGTTTTGATGCCTGTGTTGCCTGTGAATGGTGGCAGCCAGCAAGTACCTCGTATCTGTGAAAACCCTGCAAGCAAAGAATAAAGTGCAATGACAAAAACAAACAAATTCACTGCAGACATTTCAATCTATGCAAATGTATGTCCAGTAGATGACAGTGTTACATACAATTACCATCAAATCATGTCCATACCTACCATACAAACAAAAAACAAACAAGTAAGGTGAATAGATATAGACAGTCAGACAGACAGACAGACAGACAGACAGACAGACAGACAGACAGACAGACAGACAGACTCATTCAGATAGATAAACATAGGTGTGTTTATACAGTTTTTGCAATCTGTGCAAGTTCTCTTTAAAAGTGCAAGTTGTGTTACTTGATGGATGCGGATCTTAGTGATTGGAATTAAGGGGTACAGATCATAGACTGTATAAATTAATGGACAATGCCACTCCCCTGCTTTCTACAGAACGAAAATGAAGCCGATAGTTCAGGAACATGCATTCCTCCATCGTTAATATATACAGTTGGCCACGCCGGAACTCAAACGCTATTGGTTGAGACCAGACACGTGACCAGCGAACCGGAAAACACCCCCAAAAATGCTATTGGTTGGGTAGCTTGTCAATCAAGAGCGGGGGCGGGGAATGAATGCTATTGGTTGTGTAGGTTGTCAATCAAATCATCCCGCCCCTCCTGGAGCATAGCCTACTTTATCGTCAATTTTAGAATAAATGGGACCATAATTTAGCAAAACGCATATCATGATGATTGAAAGGAGACTTTAAACTAGCGACTGGAAGCATATAGAATTTATGACAATTTTTATTACGGTAAGAAAATCTAGTCTAAAGTTTGTCAAAAACCCATTCACTTGCGCTAAAATAAATTCTTTCTGACACTTCAGGTCGGCGCAGGGTAAAACAGTGCCTCACTCTGGCCATTCATAAGCTTCCGTGTTGGCCTCATCGTAAATATCCAAGCCTTGCCCCTTGGTACAGATCCATATATGAGGAAGGTAGTGCACTCAAATCCGTGGCCCAGGTGCAAGACAAGTAAAAGCATCACAAAAGAGAATTGAGTCCGCACTCTGGTGATGCTGAAAAAGCTCCGCTGTATTTTATTGCGTCGTCAACGTTTCGATCACTTAGATCTTCATCTAAGTGGTCGAAGGTATATGACCTGATGAAGATCTAAGTGGTCGAAACGTTGACAACGCAATAAAATACGGCAGAGCTTTTTCAGCATCACCAGTGTGCAGACACTATTCTCTTACAGATCCATATAGCCTGTCAAATTACACTTAGGGCAGGTACACACTACAAGACATTAGGTCCGATATTGCTGTCGCCGACATTTCTTGGCGCTCGCCGACAAAACCTCCCGACCTGACGCAGATCGGCCTTTGATCGGCGAGAAAATGCTCTGTGTGTGTGAAAGGCTCTGCGACCCGATGTGGCCGCGATTCTCCGCTCTGCGACGGCTTTTCAGATATCTAAATTGTTAGATATTCATCTCTGTCTGGGACAGGACAAGAGACAATATCATACAGTGTGAAAGGAGCCGAGACCATTCTGCGAGCAAATCCACGCTGCAGCCAATGAGAGCACATTACAGCAACCGTGGCTAGGGGAGCGTCGCTGGATCTGACCACAACAAACAGTCCCTACCACAATATTACCTTCCAGTCCTGTATTAAGTTAACATTATAAAACTAAATGAGAAAGTGAGCGAGCCTGGTGGGCTATTTATTTTAGAGGAATTGTACAGAGAGACAGAGACAGAGCGAGAGCTCTCTCTCTCTCTGTGTGTGTGTGTGTGTGTGTGTGTGTGTGTGTCTGTGAGTGCAGCATGCCTGTGACACACGCTGTGTCTGAACAGCGTTGCCAGATGTTGCGAGAGAAATAAGCAACCAGGTCTATGAAAACAAGCCCAAGAAAAGGCCACTTGAGCACTTTAAACCTATTTACAAATACATTGGATATTTGAAAATAGCCAATCTACAAGCTCACGTTGTAGATAGGCTATTTTTAAAGAAGACATTGGGGGGGGGGGGTTGTGGAGTATTTTCCAAATCCACACAGATCTTGTATGGGGGTCTATGGCACAACATATTTTCAGAAGGGGGAGGTCTGCGCATCTGCGGACAAATATTAATTTGGGGGTCCTTGCCATGAAAATGTTTGAGAACAACTGGTTCAAACAACATTAGGAAACAAGGCCAAAAAAGCAACTACACTTTCAAGCAACTTTACAGAAAAATAATCCCAAAGTCGCTTATAATAAGCGGACATGGCAACTGTCACAGCGGAATTAGCGCACTTGCCGTGCGAGAGAGAGAGAGAGAGAGAGAGAGAGAGAGAGAGAGAGAGAGAGAGAGAGAGAGAGAGAGAGAGAGAGAGAGAGAGAGAGAGAGAGAGAGAGAGAGAGAGAGAGAGAGAGAGAGAGAGAGAGAGAGAGAGAGAGAGAGAGAGAGAGAGAGAGAGAGAGAGAGAGAGAGAGATAGAGATAGAGATAGAGATAGAGATAGAGATAGAGATAGAGAGAGAGGGGGGGGGGAGAGGCATATCACGGGATACCTCGATTAAAATGAATTGGAATAAACAAAAATGTATGTATTGGGTCTGACTCTGGAGATAGCATCCTAGTGAACTATCCTACAGTGTGTCAGCCCTTGTCGGGGATCAATCGTGTTGTGAAGACCACAACGATATTATGACAGCCGATTTCAAGGAATAAACTCCTGCAGTGTGTTATGCTTAACGATCAGATGACCCCCCGACAACTTTAAGGTCCTGCAGTGTGTACTTGCCCTTAGTCACTCACAAATTCTGCCGAAATACATTACTCTCAGTAATGTCACAGGAACTGGGAATGTCATGACAAAACTGTCCACTTGCCAAGCATTAAAAGCAACTAGAAGCAAGCCACACAGCTGATTAGAACAAGACAGGGTCTAGAAACGACGTGGCTTCATGTGGCCAGTCTGTGACGTCGGTAATCTATGACATATCTTTGACGTATGACTCCATATGTGGGCAAGGTTTCAGCCTGATCCAATTGAACCACACTGTAAAATCTAACTCCTGTGATATCTGTGCACGTTCTGTTAATAATGTACCCCATTAGGTATATTGGATTTCATCTGAGCCATAGCGATGTTTAATGAGTATGATGTTTGCATTGATTTAGATGGAAGAAGTCAGGCAAATAAGTACAGGTGGCTGATAATTGCAATGCAATTAGTAATGCCTATCGGGAAACCCTTTTTTTTTTTAACTGGCTGCGGTCTGACTCCTAAGTCCTTAGACCAAACCAAGTAGGAAAAAAGTAATGACGCTGACCTTCCCTGTTAAAGGACATTTGGAAATAGCTTGGCACTCAGGCATTGGGATGGCACAGATGGCCTAAACTCCCTGTGGTCATACTGTGGGGAAATTCATTACGCTTTTCCTCCTCCAGCATGAAATAGCCTCAAGGATATTGTTCCCCCAACTTCTAAAGTGTAAATTATAAATGTCTCTATTCATAAGGAGAAGTAAACCATTTGTTTTGGGTACGTGAAGTGGCTATATCAGAAGGCAAATGTATGTGGAATAATGTAAAACAGTTTGCTTATATGGCATGTGGCATTGTGTACACTCTCCCTCTCTCATACTGTATCTACATTCATATCGTATATCGTTGCTATGGAAACCATGTATGTCAAACCGTTCCTTTTCACTACAGTTTTTATTTTTAAAGTAGTGAAAATAGCCGATCTACAAGCACGCTACTTTTGTGTGACGCTCTTGCGTGATGAACTAGGGCATTCATTTACAAAAAAAAAACATACAAATTTGAAACTTGGAGATACAAGGTTTCTGCCCGACAACAGCGATATACTTTTAGGTTCAGTTAGAGTGCAACACAGAGAAAGGCACAGCTGCAGTAAGCTCATAAGCTCAATGCGATGATTGATTGAATGCAATGCATGAGTAAGTAGGAAGTAATTAGTTGATTTGTGTGCAGTCATGGTTGTGGCTGCGTTGAACTCCCTGTTAATTATTTCCACCGTTTAAATTACACCTGTCTGTTGCAAGTTGTTCATTGGCTGAATAAGCATTGATGAAAGCCATGAAATAAGGAAATGTCACTCAGCCATTGTCTCCAAAACAATTACCTGACCCTTGTATCACTTCTAGTATCTGTGTGTGTGTGTGTGTGTGTGTGTGTGTGTGTGTGTGCGTGTGTGTGCGTGTGTGTGTGTGTGTGCGTGGCATCAAAAGTAGACCATTTACTGTTCATGCCACTAAATGCTTAATGTCACAAAACAGAAGCACCTGCAGCCATAACAAAAAGCCTGCACCAGGAAATGCCTCAAATGTGACATTGAACATGGAACTTGGATTGTGGTTGAAAACCTATCCATGTGAAAACATTTTATTTTCAGTGAATCTCTTAGTTACACCAACATTGTCCTGGTAAATGACTTTTGTACTTTTAGAAGTATTTACAAAGATCAATATTTTCATTTCCTTTTGGCCACTACAGACAGACTGTCTGGGATTTGCAACTTCGTTGACAAACTGCACACATGGTAAATTGTCAAGTAAACAGGGAGGCTAAATAGTATAGCTGCTTTCTCATTTGAACACTGGAAAATGTCCAGGGAATCGGTTCGGGACATCCGGTGTTGGCCTTTCACACATGTAGCATGCAAACAGGAGAATGTGAGTTTCAGATGCGTTCTCATATGAAGGTAAATAGCCTGTTTGATAAGGTGAGGGGCGGTGTCTGGGCAGTAAACGCAAACATTAGCTACTCCCACTTAAATATAACAGTGTGAGGGAGATGTGAGGATCAAATGCAATCTGCAGCTACAACCTACTTTTCATCAAAACGAGCCGTCCTCCGAGCTGGAAAAATAACTTTGATCTCTATGATGAGTGCACTCTGCGTAGGGAAGCGGAGATGTTTTGCTTTTGCCTATTCTTGGAAGTTCAATCGGTGAATATTTCCAACTCAAACGCTAATAAAAAGCAGAATGAATACTGTATCTCTCTCTCCAAACACCTCGAGAGGAGCTCGAGAGGAGCTAGGGAGGCTCCACTCGTCGACAATTGAAGCATCATCCTGTGAATATAAATTCACCGGCCAATTACCACATCCATTCACAGATAGTTGTTTTGGGCTCAATCGGACATTAGCCCGACTTAACTCAAGGGTCCTGCCAGCATAAAGTCTGTTGCATGTCCGATCCTAGTCCTACTGAGCCGGAATGTTGCGTTCATACATACAGCCCCTCCGTTTAAAGTCTGGAAAACGTCCATAATACAGTGCATGTCTGAAAGTGATATCTTATATATATCTTGTTTATTAGGCTACCTGTGCTATCTTTAGGATATCTGACAAGATTGTGTCAGTTTTGCGCAGAAATACTGTATATCAGTTCCCCAAAAGTACCAATGGCCCAATTATGGTTCGACTGCCCATGTACAGTACATTATTACACAGCATAATCCAGATTATCACTTGTCATGTCATCTTTTTTTGCACTGACTGTACTGAAGTGATTTCGATTGTGAGATGAATTGACAGAGATGCTATTTTGGGGCACTCCACCGCAGGGCCTCTGGCTTGGCCGGAGGTCCATACACACACAATTCCCACGGGAGGGAAGCGGGGAGGGCAATCTTTGTCGCAGCACTAGCGACTGTTATAGGTATAGGTCAGGGTGCCTCATGTCAGCAGAGGTGTTTAACTATGAGGAATAGGGTGTTCCACTGCATGTGCTACCTAGGACCAACCAATTACAAACATTTGAGGCATTTAGCAGACCCTCTTTTCCAGAGTGACTTACAAGTGCAAAGTCAGAGTAAATGACATGAACCCTAGTCCAGTGGTTCTCAAACATTTTCAAGTCAAGAACATTTGTGTTGTTCAAAATGTACTAAATCTCACGATGCATTGAACTGCGCATTTGCGACGTGTTGTGAGATTGTAGAGCAGCTATTTTTGAATATCTGCTGTATAAAATAGGCTTAAAGTGGTTAAACATATTTTCATGTAACTAATTTAGTTGGGGAACCCTTTCAAGGACCCCTTGGGGCCCCCAAACCCTACTTTGAGAACCACACCCCTAGTCAACAAAACAACCAGTCCGGAGACAAACAATTATATTAGGGGTCAGCAGTGACAAGACTACTACACACGTTTGCGGGAATCGAATTGACATAATGACTACATTGGGAGAAAATGGGGAAAGTTGGCAATGATAAAGGTATTAAGAGATGATGATGTGATGAAGAGGAAGGAGGAAATGCTTTTAAGAAATTATACTTTAAGGCTAAAGAGAAAGTATATTTATTGAATTCACTGCAGGGATTGGGAACCCTAAATCAGTAGTTCTCAAAAGGACCCCCAAATTGATATATATTTCACCGTGGACCCCATCTGAAAATGTTTTGTGCCAGGGACCCCCGAAGAGACTGTGTCAAATGTTAAAAAAATAGCAGATGTACAAGCGCGCAATGGTTAAGATGCGTGTGATGCTATTGTGATGCTATTGTCAACTACTTTTGCAGGGGACCCCCTGGAACCCCCCTTCCCCTGGAAGCGTCATGAGGGACAGTAAACAGAGAAATTAGGGGAGCATCCTGAAGGAATCATTAAAGAGCTTATGCTATATGTATTGATTGACATGCAGGATATGGTGCAACAGCCACTGGAGAGATGCAGTGAATATCAATCAGATAATGCTGGCTTTACAGAGTCTGCTATAGCTGACCACAGGAAAGCAACTGGAAGGGAAAGAGCGAGAAAGAGAGAAAGACTGTCAATGTTTCTGCATTTCCTAGGACTGTATCCAAACTCAGCAAGTCTCTGAACAAGAGCAGAGCAGGAGACTTCCTCACTCTTATCTGCCAAGCTTTGGTGACCTCAGATCTGACTGCAAGGCATAGTTTCAGTTCATGGTGACACTTAATTAACAGTGATGCCATTCTATGAAACTCTACTTATCTTTAGTTGTCATTTGACTTTAAAAGTTTATTGATTTTTATGTTTGCTCCCTGAACCAGTTACAATCTTTATTTGTACTTGAGCTACATGTTTTTGAGTCATGGTAATGTAACTTGTCAGACATGTTGTCTTCAAGCAGGCCTCTCCTGGCCTTTGGGTTCAATTCCAAAAGGACCGTAGACTTTGGAACTCTGCCTAAAAGAACCTAGGCTCACAAGATCAAGTCACTTCTTTAAATTGTTTGGATGTTCACAGTAAATAATCGTGCATTATTGCACTGTGTTTTGCTTTGAATAATCTACTGTATATGCAATCTTAATTTCATGCCATCATGCATTCTAATAGGTTATATGATTGTTTTATTGTTTGTAAAATCACTTTACAGTTATTGTTTGTAAAATCACTTTACAGTACATTCAGCCTGACTATTAGATAACGATAAATAGTTAATCTGTAGACAGTTGAATATAGGTGTTTTTCATTTTAATATATATTTTTAATTCTTTATGACATTGAGCTTTGTGATGTTGAGATAGCAATGTGATGTATGTTTACATCAAAGATGCTGTAACTATTAAGTACCATTAAAGTTTTTAGACTTGAGTTGCATTGGCTCAGTAGAGAGGGAGGGGGGGTGGGCTACATCAATGGTTCAGTGTGTAAGGCATAAAAGGCGCAATGTGCCCTGGAGAGAAGGGATGTCTGTGCCCCTGTGCCATGCAGCTGTGAGACCTGGGCTCACATCCATGCCCTCTCCTCCTGCCCCCCTTCTGTAGGCCAAACACTGTTAGTCAAAGTTTTTGGATCATCACTTAAGAACTACATCAGGTGTAAAAAAAATAATATATATCATCATTACATTCTAGAGGTTGTGCTACTCCTTGAAGGTTCAGTTTAGTTTTCCCGTCTCATGCACTTACAATACAGCCGTGGCAATGAATGCAGGCAGTGAAGTAGAGCCTCCTCCACACTGTGACAACTATCAAAATGTCATAACATCAACATAGTCATAATAGAAGCAGAATCATAAAGGAGCGCAGCAATTTCCATATATATATGCCCAATACACAGATAGTTGGACCGACCTTGCCATCCATAGACTGGCCAGAGATCCACACCATTGTTAGACCATTTAAAGGAAGGGATATTTCACTCGCACGCACGCACACTTTTTCGACATTGCTGAGCAATGTTGGTACTGGAAGTCTTTTGTTATCTCTGCTAGGTCTTGGCCTTGACCAGAGATTATGTTTTGTTTGCGTGTTCGTGGCTAATCTCACAAACTGTTGGACCGATCAGCACCATTACATCTATTTAGTAGATTATGTTGTTACAATTTAGCATACCAGGTGCACTTATAATGTGGTGTTATGCCCTTGTAAGTACACTACGTCATCATTAACTCATTCTACATAATATTATGGTATTGTTACAAAGTATTTCCATTGGTATGTACAGGATAGCACACAGGATGGTAAAATGAGATAGAGAGTGAACGACTTATAGCAAAGGTCATGAATCATTAAACCACAAGCAACTGAGTTAGTTACCAGGGCACCCTGTCTGACATATTGATCTTTTATTCTGCTGCTGAGGTCCATTGAACCTGCACAGTTTGAGGGTAATGGATATGTATATATACACCCTGGGGGGTTATCATCTGTTTTGATAAAAACAGTGCAAGGCAACTTCAGAGTTTCATGCTCAATTGCACACCGATGAAGGCTTATGTGGCCCACTGTAAAGATATTCTGATCTCTTCTGGGTTGGCAGTGAGATGGAAACCTGTACTGTACATATAAACAGTGACAAGTAGATGTAATGTATAATTCATATTTTTTCATTAACAGGAATCCCTGAATCCCTATATCCCTGATGTAGTCAGAAACTGCATGTACTGTGTATTTCCCTGTCTAAGAACACCCTACTTAACTCTCCATGTTGAATAATTATCTCAAAAGTGAAAGCAACTGATGACGTCATGTTGATCACATTATTCACATACATGGGCATACGCAAATGTAGTTCTGTGTGCACGCCACCACTTATATTGGTGCAGCAGCACAAACATGAGGCGAATCCGCGAAGCCAATACGCCAGGTTGGCCAACCAGGAAAGCCGGTGTCTACACTCTCCCCAAACACACAGAGATTTGGTGTGTCCACCATAGACCATCCATCTACAAGCTCACAACTCGCTGCATCGCAAACAAAGATGTGTTGTGAGCTTGTATGTTGGCTATTTTTGAATATCCAAAGTAATGAAATAGACCTTAAAGTGGTTAAACAATAGAGACACACAGTTACTACAACATCCCAGTTACAAAACATACAGTAACATTTTCTGTGCTTGTTGAGTGCGTAAACATTTACTGTATAGGTACATTTTGACAAGTGTAAATAATATCCATCGTATATAAATATAATATATGGACAGTGAAGCTTTGATGTGCCTTATCCTTATAAGCCCTTTACTGATGCATAAAGGAATACATTTGAACAGGTAATAGATACTGTGGGAATGTGCTAGATTGCGGATAGCTCAGTGGTGACCAGAGCTAGATTGCGGATACAAGCAGTTGAAATTATTTTTTATCATATAAATGTGAAGTTCTCAACATGAAATGTTTTCAACCCATTCAGTGCTCTCTGTGCTAGCTAAACATCAAAGTCAGTGCTTTGAATGGTTGTCAGAGATTCACAATTCTGATGTATCAAACTAGTTTCTGTTACGGTACAGGACTTCACAGCAATTGCATGACATTGAGACTGAGCTATACACTAACTCAACCAGTCCAGAGAAGGAACTCACAATCTCTGCAATCTCAGGACATTTACAGTAATTAAATTGTCACAGATTCCTTGATATTATAATGAGGGCTATTAATCAACAAAAGAACACCAGAGTGTGGGAGGGAGAGCTTACGTATATATATATTTATCCCTGTGAGTGGGGGGGGGGCTCTAAGGATGGCAAGGTCAGTCGGTTCAACACTTTGATCCCAAACAAGATATCTCAGAAACTACTGGCTTGCCACAGAATTAGCCGGGTCATTTCAAGTTCCCTGGAGGATTAATCTAACTACTGATTTTGGTGACCGCATAGCTTTTTTTTGGTAGGCCTTTATTAATCCCCCAAATTCAGTTTGAACTTGAACACCCAGCGGCTCAGATGGTCAGGATGAGCTCTTGGTGGGGAGGCTGTTCAGGGTTAAGTGTCTTGCTCAGGTACACTTTGACACATAGACATGGGAAGGTCGGGAGGTGAACGTATGACCTTCTGATGATGAGACAGCCTCTCTACCCACTAAGCCACAGCCACCTTCCTCTGGCACAGGGGTTCTCAATGTTTTGGTGCCTAGTCTCGCGTGGCCAGCTGCCAGACGATCAGAGATCTGACTACTGATATGCCTGGGGAAATCTAAATTCAATGTGAGAGGAGGGAACCAGCCCTTACACACCCAGAGTACGCCCATTGCACTGAAAACCAATCACGATACGTCGCGGTATGAAGGACCTTCCTAAATGATTTGAATTGGTTCTGCAGTGCAGTTACTTTTCACATTTCTGAATTGATTTAGATGTCACCAAATGTATCAGTAGGCAGAGATCTCTGATCATCTGGCTATGTGTGACTGAGGGCTAATTTGGTCTGCCTGCATTTGATGGCCGTACTGCACAAGACAAAACTCTCAGCTTCTATTTCATAATTGCTCAGTCACTGAATGGTTAACAACGATTGACAAAGTATGTTACTGTAAAATAGTGATAGTGAAGGGAAGGAAAGGACTGTATGTACTGGTTTGTTGTGGTTGGCAGTGTTCGTTTGCCTTGGTGTGGCCACACTAAACACTTGGATGCAGCCTTCAGTTTAAACTTTACTTAGTTTATGCAGCAGCACAGTAACAGCAAAGGCACATGGCAATACTAGGGGTATGTGTGGCATGTCTAAAGAAAGGAAATGAATGCATACAGTATTGATTTTAGCAATCATCATCACATAAAATACCATACCATAATTATAAAGGTAAATACATTCATCATCACACAAAGGGAATAAATGCAGTAGCACATGGTCTATTTTCTATTAACCAAACAATTAAGCTCAACACAAACATGACTTATGACTTGACTTTAACATAAAGCACATCTCTCCTGACCAACATTAAACTGAACAGGTATAGCACTGAACACTCACTTATCGCCAATGACGCACACAAAAGGAACAGGTTTGGGTCTTGACAGTCAGTTTTCTTACTCCTCCTTGGTGTGGAAAGTTAGACTGAGGATTTTTTGCCTCTGAGGCAGCAAACCTGTTCTAATCAGTTGATTATCATTATTATTATTATCATGAACCTCAGCTGGTACATAACTAGTTGAGGGCCTTTGCAACAGTTACTGTACATACTCACTGGATTTTACAATATTCTTTAAACACATTGTTGAGCCATCAAGCCTATCTTATTTTTTTTATTGTATTCTTATGAAAGGAGAAGTAGTGTAAGTACAGTGAAATAAAATGAGTGATTTCTAATAATATGTTTGTCAAATACCTTTTCATGTGGACTTAAGTCTTAATGTGGGCTACTGGCCCCTGGGCCTTACTTTCTACTGTATCGGATCCCTTGGGACAAAATTTCCACTTGCACACAAGTTATCTCCCTGGCTATTTAAATTGCATTTTTAATTGAAGTCAAATTCATATAACCTCCACTACCAGAGCCTGCCTCTTTTTACCGTCCGTACCTCGTCCGTCCACAGAATTTGGGAGGGTAGCTTTTAGTTTGTATGCTCCCATGATCCTTGAATCAGCTCCAAAAAGACATTAAACTGGAGCACGCAATTCCTTTGAGTCTTTTCAAAGGTTTATTTCAGATTTTCAAAACTGGGGTCAGTCAGATGTCGGCAGCTGTTTCACTTGAGTTTGTATCAATGTGTAATTTGCGTTTTTGCTTTGTTCTTATTATTGTACATTATGTTGTATTCCCTGATTGTTGCTTCTTTGGTAATGGCTCCTTTGTAAAAGAGCCATCTTTAACCATTTCAATCGGACCCACCTGGTGGTAAAGAAAGGAGAAAATAATATATATATATATATCTACAAATCTAATGGGCAGATTGCAATGAAATGCATTAATGGATTGGGGAAAGTTTGATCATGGGCCAAGGAAGAAGTGGTTAAAGCTACAATACGGGACTTATTTTAATGACTAAAGGCTATTTTAACCTGTCTGTATGGTAGAGCATGTTAATAGAACATAAGTAGCACATCTGCAGTGGTTGGTGGTGGTCTCCCTACTCTCCATTGAGAATAATTCAATGTTTTGTCAAATATTTTTATTAAGAACAGATTATAAAATGTCATATGAGTTGCACAATGTACATTCTTGCTTTTTCTCTCTACAACAAAATCCAAAGGCAAGAAAACCAAATAAGAAAAAAAGGAAAAGAAAACCCTCAATCCCCTCCACTCCACCCATACTGTTCAGTGACATTACATAAAATAAAATATTAAAATGAATATATATATTTTTTAAGCGAACATTTGTAACTCAAGTCTTTGCTCCTGGGGGGTCCCTGGAACAAAATTTTTAACAAATGTTGGCTTTAAAATATATACATTCAAAGATTTTCAAAAATGCTCACGATTTAAAAAAACATAGCAGATCTACAAGCGCATAGCGCGGCACTCTAGTATATCTGCTATTTTTGAATAGCCAAAGAAATCTAAAATGACAGATTTGTTCCCAGATTTAATGGGTTAAGTCAGTGGACTTGTTGTGGTGAGCCAGATGTACATACAGTAGGTTGCTGCACGCTTGGAGGTTCAGGATCCCATGGTTGATTTCCTGTGCAGCTGTGAGAGAGCAGCACTGTGCCACCAGAGGCCTGTCCGGACACACACATGAATGGTGACATGTCCCTTCTGACCCTGGCCTCTGTAGTGTGTGTGTGTGTGTGTGTGTGTGTGTGTGTGTGTGTGTGTGTGTGTGTGTGTGTGTGTGTGTGTGTGTGTGTGTGTGTGTGTGTGTGTGTGTGTGTGTGTGTGTGTATGTGTATGTGTGTGCTTGTTTTACTATTCTTGAGTTGTGCCGGTCAATTGTCCCCACTAGTAATAGTAGAATTTGAGAAATAGACATTGTGAGGACCATTTTCCTTTTAAATGGTTGTTTTGTGGTTGAAACAGATTTGGGGAGTTAGACTTACTTAAGTAGGAAAAGATTCAGGTTGGGATTAGGGATTGGGCATTAGAGGTTAGGTTTAGGGGTTGGGGTTAGAGTTTTCCCTATTTTATACTTATTTGTGTTCCGTGAGGAAGAACCAAAAGCTACAAGCTGTGGTGAAACCTGCAGGGATGGTTTAATCCATCAAGGCAGAGTGAGATGTTTGTGCCCAGCAGCAACGACGACGACGCAACGCACAGAAAATCCCCTACTTCTGGTCAGACGAAGGAGGAGCCAGGCCCGGAGGCAACCCACAGTGCCTAGAGCCTCCTATAGTGTCGACAGCAGCTGCAACATCTCAACTAACCTGGCCTGGCATCGGCCGGACTGATGGCGTGGATACAGGCTGTAGCTGTGGCATGCGTGGATCTGTGTAGTCGGTCTGGCTAGTGCCAGGCTAATCCTAACCCCTAATTAGCACTGTCTCTCTAACTACCCCCTAGTGGGGGGCAGTAACATGCCACTTGGACACAGGCCGGGGTCTGATCAGCCTCGGTCGGGTCGCCTGGAGGAGGGTGTCTGTTGCGAAACACCCAGGTAACAACACTGGTGATGTGTCCAAGTTTTGCATCAGCTAATGTTTTATTAACGTGTGACGATGACGCACACCGAAAAATTGCCGATCTTCAAGCTACACCGCGACAGCTTGTAGATCTGCTATTTTCGGCAATTATCAATGCTGTCCTACATTTTTTTTTAAAGTATAGTATTACAAACGTACGTGTGTGTGTGTGTGTGTGTGTGTGTGTGTGTGTGTGTGTGTGTGTGTGTGTGTGTGTGTGTGTGTGTGTGTGTGTGTGTGTGTGTGTGTGTGTGTGTGTGTGTGTGTGTGTGTGTGTTACACATGCCCTGAATGAACCTGCTATCCTGAAAGTATCTATGCTGAAAGTAGACTGGGAGAAACAGGAAATCCCTCTACAATACATGATTCTGTGTAATACAGATACATAGCTCAAGAGCATACATGGTGTGTGAGATGTGCTAGTTTAAAGTGTTCACTTCCTCATTAAAAACACTACATGTACCTCATTCAATATCTCAAAAATATACATTTCCACCTAATGACCGCTATAAAACAGGCATTAGGATCATTTTGTCAGACTAGATATCTCGTTTTGCAGGAACCTCTTCATGCGTTGTAGATTTAAAGACATGCATTACTTCTGTAACCCTTACAACCCAACCCTTACAGAGTGGCTTTCACCTCTTGATTCAGTACCACAGGAAAGGTCATGTAGCGGTGGAACAAATGAGAAGGAGGGGGTCTCATTTGGAGGGGGGGTGATAGCCATGACCTGACCCAAAGATAGGAGGGAGGAGAGCAGAGCGGAGGGATCAGACAGAGGAGAGACAGGATGCTGGAGCTCTCCTTTGAGTCTCTCTGAAAACACTGTAAATCACGTCGCAGCGCCAGCCTTATCATTTCACACCAGACTTTGACACATAAGGAGGAAAATGGTTCGGGGGTGTGACTGTTTTACATAAACAGATGAGTGAGTCATGAAAGGGTGACTGCTCGAACAAAAGTTAGATAGCTTCCCTATTTGCACAGGTATTGTGGTGAATACCAACCCCTTTGCAGGTGTTCTGTCTGTATAATCATGCTGTGTTAGAGTAATTACGATTCTGTCCATGTTTAATTGCCCTGGACTTGATCAAGAGAAGTATATAGGGTACAAAACAAGACAGGTTATTTTAGTTTCCAAAACCAAAACTTAAAAACACCAAAAGTAGGCTACATAATAGATACATAATCAACAGCATTGCTTTGCAGTACGAGCTTGCTGTCATTGATAACCAAGCTGCACCTGACAGCAAATCCAATGTGGATTCTAAAAGGGCCTCTGTAGTATCTTCCATAGATTATCCTTCAGGTCTCATTCTAAGGCATCGGCTCAACACTGCCCTGATTCTTTGATGAGGCCGATGCAGTAAAGGAGTTATAACAAAGAGGATGGTGTCTAATCAGGAATTATGTGGTTTCAGCACTTTTGTAGCCTATAGTGCACCCACTCCCCTGCCGGTCTTTCCCAGGTAGTCACAGGAAGTGCCTGTGTTGCGCTCATGGATGTGGTTGAGCTGCGCCATGCCTCTACCAGAGACAGCCAATGAACAGTGTCTCTAACCTGTATGGTGCTTACAACCCATTTGGATTACTTTGTGTACTTCTTTCGTATGTCAAATCTACTATGGGTTAGAATCCTCCGAGGTTCCTATGGCTTGGCTGGTCGCATCAATGAACACAATTATCCATGTTCGAGGGTGGAAGGCTCTATGGCGAGGGCAATCTCTGTCACTGTGCTAGAGACTCCTACAGGTTGGTAAAGTAAAGTGGCAGGAAAGTGACCAATCTGAAGGGCAGTATAATACTGAAAAATAGCAGTAAATATTATAAATGGCCTAGTCTCGCGTTACCAGACTGTTGCCTCCCACAATTTTCAAATGTTTCCGGCATACAGTCTGGGACTCGGAAGCTCTGATCATGATTAGAAAATAAACCGGATGTGGAGCCTCCTCTCCATTTCCGTTTCGTCTTTACAGTCGCGCAAATTTATCCTAATATAAATACAAATAATCTAAGTATACATAGCTTGCTGCTTAGCAGAAATGGAAATTAAAAAATAAAATGTAAAGATATTTTAAAATATATTTTCGTGAACGGAAGTGCCAGTTTCCTCTCTCGGATTTTGGGAGTTGTAGTTCCAGACTCTATATAGCATTCAGAGATTGTGGAATAGTTGTCTGGCTACGCGAGACTATAAATGGCCCTACAAAATGTGCCAGTGTGGAGGATGAAGAGCCGTTGTCTTACCGCCTTGACAACGGTCGTGCCCACATGATGTTATCAGTCCAGGTCATTGCTGATGTGAACCCTGAGGAGGGTGTGGTCCCTGCAGCCTACTCTGGTTAATGGTTGCTGACTTTAAGATGAAGTTGTTGTTATCCTGACACCGCAATGCCAGGGCTCTCACTTCCTCTCTGTAGGTCGTCTCATTATTGTCTGTAATCAGGGCGATGACGGTGGTGTCTTCCGCAAACTGCAGGATGTTTTGAGAGAGTTTGAGATGCGTGTGTCTACATAGTTGTGAGTGAACAGGGAGTATACAGGAGGGGGCAGAGCACACAGCCCTGGGGGGCCCTATTGCACAAGTGCGGTGTTGAGCCCTAGATCTCTGAGCTTGGTTTAAAGCTTGGGAGCGCACAACGGAGGTTTTGAACGCTGGGCTGTAGTGTGTTCCTCAGGTGGTAGGGTAGCTGTAGTGTGTTCCTCAGGTGGAAAGGTAGCTGTAGTGTGTTCCTCAGTCAGTTCCAGAGGCTGTAGAGTACACCAAGCAGCAGCGCCCTCCACAGGGGCTGAAGGGAGGCTCCAGGAGCAGGGACAGAGGATCTTGAGGAAACGAAAGTGTGACCAGGTGATTGGCCACAGATCCTCTTCCCAATTACTGCAGTCATGAAATGAAGACACATTGTGTACCTACCTCAAACCACTTGAACCCTATACTTAGTGTATTCCCATGGACCCTATACTTCGTTGACCGTATTCCCAGGGGCTACCGCTACATGATATATTCACCAAATACAATTACTGTAATTGCTGGGGTGACCCGTTCGGGTGCATAGCAAATGGCCTTTAATACCGGACAGCAAGTGCCCCGGCCATGACCATTTGCTGAATGTCACTCCTCTCTGTCCTAATTCCCTGTCTCCACTGTATATGTCAGAATAATGCAGGAAAATGCCCCCATAATAAAGAAGAAGAAAAAAAGAATTCAATTACTTTTCTCCTAACCCCCCTGCTCCACCCGTTTACAATAAATAAACAATTTCTGTTAAACACAACCTTTTCTCTCTGGCGTTTTATGTCCCTCATCCAGGTGAGCCTCCCCTAGGCCAGGCAATATCACAGTGCATGCAGTGTGTGTTTGCAAAAGCTCTTTAAAATGTTCACACCAAATCATCATCTTCTTGCACCTACAGCAGGTCTCCTCCACAGCCTTTTGAAGACTTGTATGGTCTTATTGCCGCAAGAGACACATGATGTTACATTATTAGACAGACCTAGCTTTGAAGCATTTTTGAATGATTTGTCTTTAAGTACAACTCCCTAATATAAGCTTGCAATGAAACTCTACAAAGCCCAGATCAATAAAAATATTGAAATTATTTTAAACTGTTGATAGTTTGTAGAGTATGGCACATTCAGCAGCATACAGATTTTGTTCACTTAAACAAAACAAAACAAAACAAAACGCACAGGGAAATGGGAATAGTTGCTAGATTTGCTACCACATGAGGGACCAATGGATAGCCTGCACCACAGTTAAACACATCAGTAACCACATTATCACCAAGGTCTTCAGACTACCAGGTCTACTCTGTACTTTGTCTGCATTTCTAATGGCCTCTTATTCGCTGCCCTTCAGAGCTAAGGCACATCACGCTGGAGTGGGTCACTTGCATAATAAAGTAAGAGAGTTCAAATGTACCTGTAAGAGTAAATGTTTACACTCTCTGAGTTAATTGAACACTGGGGACTTTGCTGAGTACAGTTTCACATTTTAAATGTACAATAGGTGATTTGAATTGGTACGGCATGTATTTGGAAACCCTAAATAAATCTTTAAGAAGCTACCAGCATTCAAGCACTAGAGGGAAATATTCTTTTGGATTTTGAGGTTTGGCAGTTGATTATTTTAAAGCTGACAACCCTCTTATACGCTGCACTATTAATCAAATAATGGATTTGATTAATTTAACAGACCACCAGGAGGTCGTGCAGGGTTTGTCTAGTGTCTATACGAATACAATTAATTGCCCCGTGTTCAGGGGAGGCAAGCCGGGGGCGGGGAGGGTGATAATTGTCACTGCACGTAATCCTACGGGCTGGGTCGGCATGTCCTCCCGATGTGGGCTCCTCGCTGGTAGGTGAGTCAGTAGGATTCAACAGATGTTGACAGAAATGTGTGTGGGGAGGAATCAATTGGCATGATTGCGTAGTAACATGGGTAAAAAACATAATAATGTCACATGGAGAGAAAAACTCATAGTTTCTATAGTAGACTAAGTGAGGCTTTGCTTCTAATTCATCAATCAACGCCTTTTCAGCTCAATATAGTCTACCTATTAGGTAGGTAGGTATTAGCCTTCTTTATCAGCAATCAATGTCCATTGTTAAACTCAGAAGAACATTGCTTGAAAGCAATAGGGTACTTTAAGTAGGCTACTATTTACCAAACACAACTAAATGTGTATTCTGTTTCATTCAGAAGACTTGTTTCCAACCTCCAGAATTACATAGGCTAATTCATCCATTCATGAAGCAGTGATTAGGCCTTTCTATAAGGCTAAAAGCAGCCTAATGCCCACTGTATGCAGATTGAAGCAGGTATAGGATAGTTGTGAATGAGGGCTATTTACAGTAGGCTTATAGGCTTATGCTTGGTGATTCAATCAAAAGGATTTGCACAATGCCTATCTGACCCTCTGTGACTGTGGCGATATGAAACGCTATGATAAGGTTTCTGATAAGGGTTCCTTTAGTGACCCGCAGTGGTGTAAAGTAACTAAGTACATGTGCTGTACTTAAGTACAATTCTGAGGTATTTTTACTTTCTTCAGTATTAAAAATGTTCAATACTTTTACTTCTACTCCACTACATCTCAGAGGCAAATATTATACTTTTACTCCACTACAAATATTTGAACACTTTTACTATAGTTAGATTTAGATTATTATTACAAATCATACATTTACCACTTCAGCCCTATATACATTTCGGCCATTTGAAAATAGCTGATAATGAAGCATTGTGAGTTTGTAGATCTGCTATTTTCTAAAGATTGTTATACATTAGAAAACGTGTGAAATTGGACATTCTGCATAATGAGTAGGCTACTTTCTACTTTTGGTACTTTAAGTAGGCTACATGTTGATACCAACCAATACTTTTGTACTTTTACTCAAGTACATTTTTAATTCCTGACTTTCACTTGCAACAGAGTATTTATACCATATCGATACTTTTACTTAAGTAAAGAAAATTGGAGTACTTTTCCCCACCACTGCTTCTGCCTCCCTCCCTGTCCCTGCATCTGCCAGACTGACTGCCACCACTGTCCCTCCCTCTCTCCCACTCTCCTCCTCCTCCCTCCTTCCAATTCCATTCAGCTGAGGAGGAGGCTTTCCCCTGCATGGTTACACTGCTGGTCCACCGACACACACTCCCAGGTCCCTGATCTATCCTCCATACGAAGCCTCCTAAGGCTCCAACCCCAGGAATAACGACGGGGAATCGGATTGAGTCACCGCGCGGTGCGGTCCAACGTCAATGGTTCTTACCTGGATGATGACCGTTTGACTGGAGGGAGGGTACGTTTACAAATCTCACATTCAGCTGGTTTGGGGGGCATGCTGTTATTATTTCGATAATAAAACGGGTCTATGCAAAGTCCTTTTTAAACGAATTGTTGACTGCTTGCTTGTGAAATCTTTTAAGACACGTGCTTGATCATATTTGCTCAAATCGTCCATTTGTTTGAACATATAACAGCATTAACAGGCTATTCGTGATACCTATGCTCTCTTTGTGCATTGTGCTGCCGCAACGAAAAGGCATTTATACCCCACAGTATACAGTTCATACTGGCGCCATTCAACAGCGCATCATTTCATAACATAATAGGCTAAAATGGTACACTCGTCACCAAAACAGGCAATATTTGATTTTATGACAAATGGTTGAAATTGTCATTATGGAACAAAAAAAAGAAGGCGCAAGTTGGAACGTCCTTATTGTCAAAAATCTGCCTTCATATCGGCTTGTCCTTTCCCGTAGAATGGTTCAAGCTATATAGCTTGAAGAACCATTCTACGGGAAAGGACAATAAAGCCATAAGGTGGCTTCATTTATATAAAGTGGCATAAAGTACTGCAGTCACGCTGGCCGCTCTTCAGAAAGAGTCAGTCGCACTAGCCGTGCTTCAAAAATGATTGCGCAGCTACGTGGCTTTTTACGGTTAGGCGAACTGATGGTGCGTTCAATGAAATCGTAAATCCCAGTTACTTCAATATATACATGTAAAAATGTAATAAAACAATCTAAAAACATTGTTTGTGTCTAATGTTCTCGTCTGTAATTATTACCGAAATGTTTTACTGCACAAATTATTAATAATAAAATATTGAAATATTACAGAATCCAGTACAGTTCAATGTAATTTTTTATAAAATCATAAAAAATCTAAAAACAGAGTTATCACCCTGCAACTAAATGTTATTGTGCCCATGTGTGTCCTTTACAATATGTGAATATTACCAATATATTTTACTGTACCGATTATTAATAATAAAATATTGAAATATTACAGAATCCCATCAAATTCAATGTAATTTTTGGAAAATCATAGAACATTCTAAAAACAGAGTTATCAACCAGCAACTAAATATTATTGTGCCCAAGTGTCTCCTTTACAATATGTAATTATTACCAATATGTTTTACTGCACCGATTATTAATAATAAAATATTTAAATATTACAGAATCCCATCTATTTCAATGTACATTTTAGGAAAATCATTCAGAAAAACATAGTTATCACACAACGACTAAATGTTAATGTGCCCCATGGTCTCCTGCAAACCATGGATGATTATAAATATGTTTTACTGTAGCAATTATTACTAATAAAATATTGAAATATTACAGAATCGCATCCATTTCAATGTAATTTTTCAAAAAATCATTAAAAAAATCAAGAAACATAGTTATCACCCAACAACTATATATTAATGTGCCCCATGGTCTCTTGTACACCTGTGATGATTATCAATATGTTTTACAGCTGCAATTATTAATAATAAATTATTGAAATATTACAGAATCCCATCCATTTCAATGTAATTTTTCAAAAAATCATAGAAAATTCAAAAAACATAGTTATCACCCAACAACTATATATTAATGTGCCCCATGGTCTCTTGTACACCTGTGATGATTATCAATATGTTTTACAGCTGCAATTGTTAATAATAAATTATTGAAATATTACAGAATCCCATCCATTTCAATGTAATTTTTCAAAAAATCATAGAAAATTCAAAAAACATAGTTATCACCCAACAACTATATATTAATGTGCCCCATGGTCTCTTGTACACCTGTGATGATTACCAATATGTTTTACAGTAGCAATTATTAATAATAAAATATTGAAATATTACAGAATCCTATCCATTTCAATGTAATCTTTAGAAATATCATAAGGAATCCAAAAAGCATAGATATCACCCAACAACTACATATATTAATGTGCCCCATGGTCTCTTGTACACCTGTGATGATTATCAATATGTTTTACAGCAGCAATTATTAATAATAAATTATTGAAATATTACAGAATCCCATCCATTTCAATGTAATCTTTAGAAAAATCATAAAAAATCCAAAAAACATAGTTATCGCCCAACAACTATATATTAATGTGCCCCATGGTCTCTTGTACACCTGTGATGATTATCAATATGTTTTACAGCAGCAATTATTAATAATAAATGATTGAAATATTACAGAATCCCATCCATTTCAATGTAATCTTTAGAAAAATCGAAAAAAAAATCCAAAAAACATAGATATCACCCAACAACTACATATATTAATGTGCCCCATGGTCTCTTGTACACCTGTGATGATTATCAATATGTTTTACAGCAGCAATTATTAATAATAAATTATTGAAATATTACAGAATCCCATCCATTTCAATGTAATCTTTAGAAAAATCATAAAAAATCCAAAAAACATAGTTATCGCCCAACAACTATATATTAATGTGCCCCATGGTCTCTTGTACACCTGTGATGATTATCAATATGTTTTACAGCAGCAATTATGAATAATAAATTATTGAAATATTACAGAATCCCATCCGTTTCAATGTAATCTTTAGAAAAATCATAAGAAATCCAAAAAACATAGTTATCACCCAACAACTATATATTAATGTGCCCCTAGGTCTCTTGTACACCTGTGATGATTATCAATATGTTTTACAGCAGCAATTATTAATAATAAATTATTGAAATATTACAGAATCCCATCCGTTTCAATGTAATCTTTAGAAAAATCATAAAAAATCCAAGAAACATAGTTATCGCCCAACAACTATATATTAATGTGCCCCATGGTCTCTTGTACACCTGTGATCATTACCAATATGTTTTACAGTAGCAATTATTAATAATAAAATATTGAAATATTACAGAATCCCCATCGATTTCAATGTAATCTTTCAAAAAATCATAAAAAAATCAAAAAACATAGTTATCACCCAACAACTATATATTAATGTGCCCCATGGTCTCTTGTAAAGCTGTGATGATTATCAATATGTTTTACAGCAGCATTTATTAATAATACATTATACATTATTGAAATATTACAGAATCCCATCCGTTTCAATGTAATCTTTAGAAAAATCATAAAAAATCCAAAAAACATAGTTATCGCCCAACAACTATATATTAATGTTCCCCATGGTCTCTCGTACACCTGTGATGATTATCAATATGTTTTACAGCAGCAATTATTAATAATAAATTATTGAAATATTACAGAATCCCATCCATTTCAATGTAATCTTTAGAAAAATCATAAGAAATCCAAAAAACATAGTTATCACCCAACAACTATATATTAATGTTCCCCATGGTCTCTTGTACACCTGTGATGATTATCAATATGTTTTACAGCAGCAATTATTAATAATAAATTATTGAAATATTACAGAATCCCATCCGTTTCAATGTAATCTTTAGAAAAATCATAAGAAATCCAAAAAACATAGTTATCACCCAACAACTATATATTAATGTGCCCCTAGGTCTCTTGTACACCAGTGATGATTATCAATATGTTTTACAGCAGCAATTATTAATAATAAATTATTGAAATAGTACAGAATCCCATCCGTTTCAATGTAATCTTTAGAAAAATAATAAAAAGTCCAAGAAACATAGTTATCGCCCAACAACTATATATTAATGTGCCCCATGGTCTCTTGTACACCTGTGATCATTACCAATATGTTTTACAGTAGCAATTATTAATAATAAAATATTGAAATATTACAGAATCCCCATCGATTTCAATGTAATCTTTCCAAAAATCATAAAAAAAATCAAAAAACATAGTTATCACCCAACAACTATATATTAATGTGCCCCATGGTCTCTTGTAAAGCTGTGATGATTATCAATATGTTTTACAGCAGCAATTATTAATAATACATTATTGAAATATTACAGAATCCCATCCGTTTCAATGTAATCTTTAGAAAAATCATAAAAAAATCCAAAAAACAGAGTTATCGCCCAACAACTATATATTAATGTTCCCCATGGTCTCTCGTACACCTGTGATGATTATCAATATGATTTACAGCAGCAATTATTAATAATAAATTATTGAAATATTACAGAATCCCATCCATTTCAATATAATCTTTAGAAAAATCGGGAAAAAAATCCAAAAAACATAGTTATCACCCACCAACTATATATTAATGTTCCCCATGGTCTCTCGTACACCTGTGATGATTATCAATATGTTTTACAGCAGCAATTATTAATAATAAAGTATTGAAATATTACAGAATCCCATCCATTTCAATGTAATCTTTAGAAAAATCATTAAAAAATCCCAAAAACATAGTTATCACCCAACAACTATATATTAATGTGCCCCATGGTCTCTTGTACACCTGTGATGATTACCAATATGTTTTACAGTAGCAAGTATTAATAATAAATTATTGAAATATTACAGAATCCCATCCATTTCAATGTAATTTTTCAAAAAAATCATAAAAGATTCAAAAAACATAGTTATTATAGCGTAGCTTTAAGCAACTGCTTACTATGGGACACATACACGTTCCCTTAGGGGAGCCCCCAGTTGTGACAACCCTTACCCACACGCTTGCCCAAGGCCTCAGGACCTGCCCCCGGCAGGACCCTGACCTACAGGCACCCCAGACCCCTCGGGTCGGGACGCGCAGGACTGAAAAGGCAAAACCTTGACGGACATAAATCCTGTCCGTCACCAATACTGGATAAAACCTAGATTATCCAACCAGTGACAGAGAAACCAAGGCCTCCTCCTCCCTGGACCATGCCTAGCCGGTCCCAGGAGGGCAAGGAAGGCCAGCCAGGTAGGAAGAGAAGCATGCCCCCGGGCACCCCTCGCATTCCCTACCATGAAACTGGCCACTGCAAAGTTACAGGGAGAAGAAACATGCCCCAAGGCAAGTTTACACTCCCCCACCAGTAAGAAAGGTGCAAAAAGGTTGAGAAAAGACCAATTAAACCGTGACGGGGAGAGAGAGCACGCCTCGCAGACCCCGTCGGAACCCGGCTGCTGCACTCACACAAGGAGAAAAGACATGCCCCAAGGCATATCCAGACTCTTCTACCCGGAGTCAGCTCCCACACCCAAGACTGTACGCGCCATCGTAGATGCCGCCACGTCAAGGCTGTAAGAAGATGCAAAGGTCGAGGGAGATGACCAGTCAGCCGCGGAGCAGATCACCTGCATCGACACCCCTTTGTAAAGGGCCCAAGATGCAGCTACGCTCCGAGCAGAGAGGGCCCTCAGTCCCAGTGGAATAGGGACCCCTCTACTCTCGTACGCCAACCGAATCGCCTCCACAATACATCTGGACAGGGTCGGTTTAGCCATCGCCTACCTCTGACCTCGGCCAAAGGCAACGAAAGGCTGAGACGACCTACGGCCCATAGCTGTCCTCTAACAGTAGAGCTACAGAGCCCTCACTGGACAGAGACAAAGTAACCGTTCATCCTTTGCCGAAAAGAACGGCGGAGGATGAAAAGCCCCCAGTCCCCGCAACTGCGCCGGTGTGGGACACAAAGGCCAAGTTGTGTTTCAACAAAACCCTCCTGCCGTCGTCCGAAAACAACATGCAGCCCCACTCACAGAGAGCGCCTGCATGTCACAGACGCGTCATGCCGTAAAAAGGGCCACCAGGAGCACCGTTTTGAGGCTTCAAGGTGGAGAAGGCCAAGTCTTGGTCCAGCCTGCCCAGCAGGTAGATCAGAACGCTTCTCCCGGGTGCCTGAAAATCAATCACCGGAGGTGACTACTCCAGGCACCATGTTTCGAACATATTCCACCAGATATCGTACCGACCTCCGGTGGATTCTGCTCTCGCCCCCTGAAAGGGCCCAGACTCGACTCTTCACGGGGTAAACCCACAGGTCTAGTCCCTGGGGGTCCTCGTGGAACACCTCGTCCCCACCCTGTCTCAGGAGGTTCCTGAACCGGGGGAGAGGCCATGGCTCATCACAGAGGAGGGGAGTGATCTCCGACCTCCAAGAGCCCCACGCTGGTACCACCAGCAGGACCACTCCGCCCTGGATCCTGATCCTTTCCAGTGTTGGACGAATCAGGTCTAGGGGTGGAGACGCATTTTGCAGAGTGGCATGCCCGGCCAACCCGTGTGCCAAGGCGTCTACTCCCAAGGTGATCGATCGAGAAGAACCGTGAGCACTCCGCGTTCTTCTTGGAGCCACCAGGCCGATTTGGGCCCGGCCGAACCGGGCCCAGATCAGGCCCAACGTCCTCGGGCATAGTGGCCAGTCCCCGTAACGGAGCCCTGGTTTTGGACAACCGGTCTGCACCGCTGTCTCAGGAGGCCCGGTACATGAGTGGCGCGTAGTGAAGCCGAATGTTGTACGCTCCAAGGCGTCAGCACGCACGCTAATCTGACCAAAACAAGAGACCCCAAGCCTCCTTGTTTGTAGGCAGAACACATCGTTGTGACATTCTCCGTTCTGACCAGGACATGGCACCCCACGATGTGGCTCTTGAAACCCTCGAGAGCGAGGAAGACTCCCAGCAACTCCAGGTATCCTCACCTGAGAAGCTGGCGTCCATGGTAATCACCTTCCAGGACACTACTGTGCCTACCCATATCCTGACCCCTCTGGATAGGAGGGCCGTGTGTGTTCATGGTTCGAGTGACGACACAAACTGTGATGTCACTACCACTTTCCGTGAGCCCATGGTCTGCGGTATCCTCAGAGACCGCATCCATTGCTGGAAAGGTCTCTCGTGGAATCTGCCCAACCGGGTCAGGCGTATGGCCGAAGCCATGAGACCCGCGGCCTGCATGCATGTCCTGCATATGACCCGGCGCCCCAGGCGCAGGGAGCACACACATGTCAAAGAGCTCACCGTCCTGTCCTGAGACAGGCGCGCAACCATCGTGGTGGAATCCAAAATTCCCACGAAGGTGGCTAGCTGGGAAGAATCAGAGCGCACTCCTGAGCGTCGATTGTGAAGCCCAGGGACTGCAGGTGCGTAATGGCCACCTCCGTGTGCCGTGCCACCTCCACCCTGGAGTCCGCTGCCAGCAGCCAGTTGTCTACATATGTCGCCAGACGCAGACCCTGCTGCCGCAGCGGGGCTATCGCCGCCTCCGTGCACAGTCACGAAAAAAACCCTGTGGCTTAGTGACAAGCCGGACGGGAGTACCGCATGCTCGCACGTCTCGCCTTCGTAAACGAAGCGCAGGGACTTTGCGGTGCGGCGGTTAGATTGGGACGTAAAGATAGGTATCCTTGATATCTATACCCGTCCACCAATTGCTTTTTCGTATCGTCTTCAACAGCGTCGCTGTTGTGAGCATACGAAGTTTAATATAAAAACCTTCAGAATTCTGTTCAAACCCTTCAGGTTCAGAATAGGTCTTACGCCCCCCCCCCCCCCCCCCCGCCTCTTCTTTTCACCAGGAAAAACTCAGAATAATAACCCAGTCGGTTCTGATCCGGAGATAAATCACTGATTGCACCCTTGCTCAGGAGAGCTGAAACCTCTTCCCTCAGCGTTATGGCCGCTTGGCCCGACGCGTGGGAGAACACTATCTTGCCCGATAGTGGAGGTTTGCTCGAAAATTGCAACCTGTATCCTGTTAACATGGTGCGCAGCACCCAAGGATTCGGTTTGCATGCTTTCCATTCGGAAAAGCATCGAGCGAGAGGGTTCGTGGGGATGGTGGGGGCTGCTGACGTCACCTGCCACGTCGGGCTATGACCGATCGACGGTGGGGAAAGCCCGTGACGTAGACGGGGAATCCCACACACCGTAGACATCCGCCCTGTAGCATTGCTCGGTAGCGCTAGCTGGGCTAATGTCGGTCTCGTCACAGAGCGCGCGCCCGTTCCCATGGGGATACGAGACGCTGTCGGCTCTCCAGACGTAGTCTCGGAACCTTGCCCCGGTGTAGTACTTACCCAGCTTTCTTGTCGTCCTTACGCCTTACGTCCTGGAAACCAAGAGAGCTATCGGGTCGCTCCCAGGAACTAGCTCTGGTGGAGGACGCCCTGGATGCACCACGCTGACGTCCAGAGGTGCGTCTGCCGCCCGCAGCCCCTTGCTGTTGAGGCCTCACAGCGGGGGTTACGGGGGTTGAGAGGAGGCCTGTGGTTGTCTCCTCGAGCTGCTTCTCCGCCGCCTTGGTCTTGATGAGACAGTCGGCACCGGTGTCGAAGAGGTTGTCCGGTTTGAGCAAGAAGCTTTTCAGACCCGAGGTCAAGATGGCCTGGGGGGATGAGGGAGCGGCCCTCGAGGCCTGCTCATCCCGGACCTTGCTGATGGCTCCACTGGCGCGTGGGGCCGAGTGGAGCGGAGGGCCCAAGGCCCCCGGGCTAGTGCGAGCTTCCTCGGTGCCTTTGCTGGGGGAGCTTCGGGGCTAGCACCGCCGCTTGTCGAGGCCGCTAGGTCCATGGCCCTTTGCAGGCGCCGGTCTAGCTGGGCCTCGGAGAACATCCCGCATGGCCCGCAGCCGCCTTTGTCCTGACCCCGCTCGCAAGCGAGCCAGCCATGGCTCGGGCCAAGGCAGGAGATGCAGAGGCAGTGGTCGTCGTCCGCAGCGACCAGGAAACCGCATCCTCGGAACGCGCAGTGACAAGGTGCCTCCATCTTTTCCCTCTTCCGTCGAGACACGAGACGAACAAAAGGCTAGGCTGCTAGCCTTCGTTGGCTCCGTGTGCTTCGCGTTGGCAGAGTGGAAGAAGAGCTCATGTGACGCAGTGGTATTTATACCACTACCGGTTTCCGGTTTGCGTCATACGGCCCTTATCCAATGGACATTGGAGTTCCGTGAGTCCTGTTGTTAATCTGTGCGATCGCCAGGGGGCGATGATATCCCATAGTAAGCAGTTGCTTAAAGCTACGCTATCATTTTTGAAAAATGACATTGAAATGGATGGGATTCTGTAATATTTCAATAATTTATTATTAATAATTGCTGCTGTAAAACATATTGATAATCATCACAGGTGTTCAGGAGACCATGGGGCACATTGATATATAGTTGTTGGGTGATAACTATGTTTTTTGAAATGTTTATGATTTTTCTAAAGATTACATTGAAACGGATGGGATTCTGTAATATTTCAATAATTTATTATTAATAATTGCTGCTGTAAAACATATTGATAATCACCACTGGTGTACAAGAGACCTAGGGGCACATTAATATATAGTTGTTGGGTGATAACTATGTTTTTTGGATTTCTTATGATTTTTCTAAAGATTACATTGAAAAGGATGGAATTCTGTAATATTTCAATAATTTATTATTCATAATTGCTGCTGTAAAACATATTGATAATCATCACAGGTGTACAAGAGACCTAGGGGCACATTAATATATAGTTGTTGGGTGATAACTATGTTTTTTGGATTTCTTATGATTTTTCTAAAGATTACATTGAAACGGATGGGATTCTGTAATGTTTCAATGATTTATTATTAATAAATGCTGCTGTAAAACATATTGATAATCATCACAGGTGTACAAGAGACCATGGGGAACATTAATATATAGTTGTTGGGTGATAACTATGTTTTTTTTATTTTTTTTTATTTTTCTAAAGATTACATTGAAATGGATGGGATTCTGTAATATTTCAATAATTTATTATTAATAATTGCTGCTGTAAAACATATTGATAATCATCACAGGTGTACAAGAGACCTAGGGGCACATTAATATATAGTTGTTGGGTGATAACTATGTTTTTTGGATTTGTTATGATTTTTCTAAAGATTACATTGAAACGGATGGGATTCTGTAATATTTCAATAATGTATTATTAATAATTGCTGCTGTAAAACATTGATAATCATCACAGCTTTACAAGAGACCATGGGGCACATTAATATATAGTTGTTGGATGATAACTATGTTTTTTGATTTTTTTATGATTTTTTGAAAGATTACATTGAAATCGATGGGGATTCTGTAATATTTCAATATTTTATTATTAATAATTGCTACTGTAAAACATATTGGTAATGATCACAGGTGTACAAGAGACCATGGGGCACATTAATATATAGTTGTTGGGCGATAACTATGTTTTTTGGATTTTTTATGATTTTTCTAAAGATTACATTGAAATGGATGGGATTCTGTAATATTTCAATAATTTATTATTAATAAATGCTGCTGTAAAACATATTGATAATCATCACAGGTGTACAAGAGACCATGGGGAACATTAATATATAGTTGTTGGGTGATAACTATGTTTTTTGGATTTTTTTGGGGATTTTTCTAAAGATTACATTGAAATGGATGGGATTCTGTAATATTTCAATCATTTATTATTAATAATTGCTGCTGTAAAACATATTGATAATCATTACAGGTGTACAAGAGACCATGGGGCACATTAATACATAGTTGTTGGGCGATAACTATGTTTTTTGGATTTTTTATGATTTTTCTAAAGATTACACTGAAATGGATGGGATTCTGTAATATTTCAATAATTTATTATTAATAATTGCTGCTGTAAAACATATTGATAATCATCACAGGTGTACAAGAGACCTAGGGGCACATTAATATATAGTTGTTGGGTGATAACTATGTTTTTGGGATTTTTTTCGATTTTTCTAAAGATTACATTGAAACGGATGGGATTCTGTAATATTTCAATAATTTATTATTAATAATTGCTGCTGTAAAACATATTGATAATCATCACAGGTGTACAAGAGACCTAGGGGCACATTAATATATAGTTGTTGGGTGATAACTATGTTTTGGGGATTTTTTTTGATTTTTCTAAAGATTACATTGAAACGGATGGGATTCTGTAATATTTCAATAATTTATTATTAATAATTGCTGCTGTAAAACATATTGATAATCATCACAGATGTACGAGAGACCATGGGGAACATTAATATATAGTTGTTGGGCGATAACTATGTTTTTTAGATTTTTTATGATTTTTCTAAAGATTACATTGAAACGGATGGGATTCTGTAATATTTCAATAATTTATTCTTTATAAATGCTGCTGTAAAACATATTGATAATCATCACAGGTGTACAAGAGACCATGGGGAACATTAATATATAGTTGTTGGGCGATAACTATGTTTTTTGGATTTTTTATGATTTTTCTAAAGATTACATTGAAACGGATGGGATTCTGTAATATTTCAATAATGTATTGTTAATAATTGCTGCTGTAAAACATATTGATAATCATCACAGCTTTACAAGAGACCATGGGGCACATTAATATATAGTTGTTGGGTGATAACTATGTTTTTTGATTTTTTTATGATTTTTTGAAAGATTACATTGAAATCGATGGGGATTCTGTAATATTTCAATATTTTATTATTAATAATTGCTACTGTAAAACATATTGGTAATGATCACAGGTGTACAAGAGACCATGGGGCACATTAATATATAGTTGTTGGGCGATAACTATGTTTTTTGGATTTTTTATGATTTTTCTAAAGATTACATTGAAACGGATGGGATTCTGTAATATTTCAATAATTTATTATTCATAATTGCTGCTGTAAAACATATTGATAATCATCACAGGTGTAAAAGAGACCTAGGGGCACATTAATATATAGTTGTTGGGTGATAACTATGTTTTTTGGATTTTTTTCGATTTTTCTAAAGATTACATTGAAACGGATGGGATTCTGTAATATTTCAATAATTTATTATTAATAATTGCTGCTGTAAAACATATTGATAATCATCACTGGTGTACAAGAGACCTAGGGCACATTAATATATAGTTGTTGGGTGATAACTATGTTTTTTGGATTTCTTATGATTTTTCTAAAGATTACATTGAAACGGATGGGATTCTGTAATATTTCAATAATTTATTATTAATAATTGCTGCTGTAAAACATATTGATAATCATCACAGGTGTACAAGAGACCTAGGGGCACATTAATATATAGTTGTTGGGTGATAACTATGTTTTTTGGATTTCTTATGATTTTTCTAAAGATTACATTGAAACGGATGGGATTCTGTAATATTTCAATAATTTATTATTAATAAATGCTGCTGTAAAACATATTGATAATCATCACAGGTGTACGAGAGATCATGGGGAACATTAATATATAGTTGTTGGGCGATAACTATGTTTTTTAGATTTTATATGATTTTTCTAAAGATTACATTGAAATGGATGGGATTCTGTAATATTTCAATAATTTATTCTTAATAAATGCTGCTGTAAAACATATTGATAATCATCACAGGTGTACAAGAGACCATGGGGAACATTAATATATAGTTGTTGGGCGATAACTATGTTTTTTGGATTTGTTATGATTTCTCTAAAGATTACATTGAAACGGATGGGATTCTGTAATATTTCAATAATGTATTATTAATAATTGCTGCTGTAAAACATATTGATAATCATCACAGCTTTACAAGAGACCATGGGGCACATTAATATATAGTTGTTGGGTGATAACTATGTTTTTTGAATTTTTTATGATTTTTTGAAAGATTACATTGAAATCGATGGGGATTCTGTAATATTTCAATATTTTATTATTAATAATTGCTACTGTAAAACATATTGGTAATGATCACAGGTGTACAAGAGACCATGGGGCACATTAATATATAGTTGTTGGGCGATAACTATGTTTTTTGGATTTTTTTCGATTTTTCTAAAGATTACATTGAAATGGATAGGATTCTGTAATATTTCAATAATTTATTATTAATAATTGCTGCTGTAAAACATATTGATAATCATCACAGGTGTACAAGAGACCTAGGGGAACATTAATATATAGTTGTTGGGTGATAACTATGTTTTTTGGATTTCTTATGATTTTTCTAAAGATTACATTGAAACGGATGGGATTCTGTAATATTTCAATAATTTATTATTAATAATTGCTGCTGTAAAACATATTGATAATCATCACTGGTGTACAAGAGACCTAGGGGCACATTAATATATAGTTGTTGGGTGATAACTATGTTTTTTGGATTTCTTATGATTTTTCTAAAGATTACATTGAAACGGATGGGATTCTGTAATATTTCAATAATTTATTATTAATAATTGCTGCTGTAAAACATATTGATAATCATCACAGGTGTACAAGAGACCTAGCGGCACATTAATATATAGTTGTTGGGTGATAACTATGTTTTTTGGATTTGTTATGATTTTTCTAAAGATTACATTGAAACGGAAGGGATTCTGTAATATTTCAATAATTTATTATTAATAATTGCTGCTGTAAAACATATTGATAATCATCACAGGTGTACAAGAGACCTAGGGGCACATTAATATATAGTTGTTGGGTGATAACTATGTTTTTTGGATTTCTTATGATTTTTCTAAAGATTACATTGAAACGGATGGGATTCTGTAATATTTCAATAATTTATTATTAATAATTGCTGCTGTAAAACATATTGATAATCATCACTGGTGTACAAGAGACCTAGGGGCACATTAATATATAGTTGTTGGGTGATAACTATGTTTTTTGGATTTCTTATGATTTTTCTAAAGATTACATTGAAACGGATGGGATTCTGTAATATTTCAATAATTTATTATTAATAATTGCTGCTGTAAAACATATTGATAATCATCACAGGTGTACAAGAGACCTAGCGGCACATTAATATATAGTTGTTGGGTGATAACTATGTTTTTTGGATTTGTTATGATTTTTCTAAAGATTACATTGAAACGGATGGGATTCTGTAATATTTCAATAATTTATTATTAATAATTGCTGCTGTAAAACATATTGATAATCATCACAGGTGTACAAGAGACCTAGGGGCACATTAATATATAGTTGTTGGGTGATAACTATGTTTTTTGGATTTCTTATGATTTTTCTAAAGATTACATTGAAACGGATGGGATTCTGTAATATTTCAATAATTTATTATTAATAATTGCTGCTGTAAAACATATTGATAATCATCACTGGTGTACAAGAGACCTAGGGGCACATTAATATATAGTTGTTGGGTGATAACTATGTTTTTTGGATTTCTTATGATTTTTCTAAAGATTACATTGAAACGGATGGGATTCTGTAATATTTCAATAATTTATTATTAATAATTGCTGCTGTAAAACATATTGATAATCATCACAGGTGTACAAGAGACCTAGGGGCACATTAATATATAGTTGTTGGGTGATAACTATGTTTTTTGGATTTGTTATGATTTTTCTAAAGATTACATTGAAACGGATGGGATTCTGTAATATTTCAATAATTTATTATTAATAATTGCTGCTGTAAAACATATTGATAATCATCACAGATGTACGAGAGACCATGGGGAACATTAATATATAGTTGTTGGGCGATAACTATGTTTTTTAGATTTTTTATGATTTTTCTAAAGATTACATTGAAACGGATGGGATTCTGTAATATTTCAATAATTTATTCTTTATAAATGCTGCTGTGAAACATATTGATAATCATCACAGGTGTATGAGAGACCATGGGGAACATTAATATATAGTTGTTGGGCGATGACTATGTTTTTTGGATTTTTTATGATTTTTCTAAAGATTACATTGTAATGGATGGGATTCTGTAATATTTCAATCATTTATTATTAATAATTGCTACTGTAAAACATATTGATAATCATCACAGGTGTACAAGAGACCATGGGGAACATATATAGTTATTGGGTCATAACTATGTTTTTTGATTTTTTTATGATTTTTTGAAAGATTACATTGAAACGGATGGGATTCTGTAATATTTCAATAATTTATTATTAATAATTGCTGCTGTAAAACATATTGATAATCATCACTGGTGTACAAGAGACCTAGGGGCACATTAATATATAGTTGTTGGGTGATAACTATGTTTTTTGGATTTCTTATGATTTTTCTAAAGATTACATTGAAACGGATGGGATTCTGTAATATTTCAATAATTTATTATTCATAATTGCTGCTGTAAAACATATTGATAATCATCACAGGTGTACAAGAGACCTAGGGGCACATTAATATATAGTTGTTGGGTGATAACTATGTTTTTTGGATTTCTTATGATTTTTCTAAAGATTACATTGAAACGGATGGGATTCTGTAATATTTCAATAATTTATTATTCATAATTGCTGCTGTAAAACATATTGATAATCATCACAGGTGTAAAAGAGACCTAGGGGCACATTAATATATAGTTGTTGGGTGATAACTATGTTTTTTGGATTTTTTTCGATTTTTCTAAAGATTACATTGAAACGGATGGGATTCTGTAATATTTCAATAATTTATTATTAATAATTGCTGCTGTAAAACATATTGATAATCATCACTGGTGTACAAGAGACCTAGGGGCACATTAATATATAGTTGTTGGGTGATAACTATGTTTTTTGGATTTGTTATGATTTTTCTAAAGATTACATTGAAACGGATGGGATTCTGTAATATTTCAATAATTTATTATTAATAATTGCTGCTGTAAAACATATTGATAATCATCACAGGTGTACAAGAGACCTAGGGGCACATTAATATATAGTTGTTGGGTGATAACTATGTTTTTTGGATTTCTTATGATTTTTCTAAAGATTACATTGAAACGGATGGGATTCTGTAATATTTCAATAATTTATTATTAATAAATGCTGCTGTAAAACATATTGATAATCATCACAGGTGTACGAGAGATCATGGGGAACATTAATATATAGTTGTTGGGCGATAACTATGTTTTTTAGATTTTATATGATTTTTCTAAAGATTACATTGAAATGGATGGGATTCTGTAATATTTCAATAATTTACTCTTAATAAATGCTGCTGTAAAACATATTGATAATCATCACAGGTGTACAAGAGACCATGGGGAACATTAATATATAGTTGTTGGGCGATAACTATGTTTTTTGGATTTGTTATGATTTCTCTAAAGATTACATTGAAACGGATGGGATTCTGTAATATTTCAATAATGTATTATTAATAATTGCTGCTGTAAAACATATTGATAATCATCACAGCTTTACAAGAGACCATGGGGCACATTAATATATAGTTGTTGGGTGATAACTATGTTTTTTGAATTTTTTATGATTTTTTGAAAGATTACATTGAAATCGATGGGGATTCTGTAATATTTCAATATTTTATTATTAATAATTGCTACTGTAAAACATATTGGTAATGATCACAGGTGTACAAGAGACCATGGGGCACATTAATATATAGTTGTTGGGCGATAACTATGTTTTTTGGATTTTTTTCGATTTTTCTAAAGATTACATTGAAATGGATAGGATTCTGTAATATTTCAATAATTTATTATTAATAATTGCTGCTGTAAAACATATTGATAATCATCACAGGTGTACAAGAGACCTAGGGGAACATTAATATATAGTTGTTGGGTGATAACTATGTTTTTTGGATTTCTTATGATTTTTTTAAAGATTACATTGAAACGGATGGGATTCTGTAATATTTCAATAATTTATTATTAATAATTGCTGCTGTAAAACATATTGATAATCATCACTGGTGTACAAGAGACCTAGGGGCACATTAATATATAGTTGTTGGGTGATAACTATGTTTTTTGGATTTCTTATGATTTTTCTAAAGATTACATTGAAACGGATGGGATTCTGTAATATTTCAATAATTTATTATTAATAATTGCTGCTGTAAAACATATTGATAATCATCACAGGTGTACAAGAGACCTAGCGGCACATTAATATATAGTTGTTGGGTGATAACTATGTTTTTTGGATTTGTTATGATTTTTCTAAAGATTACATTGAAACGGATGGGATTCTGTAATATTTCAATAATTTATTATTAATAATTGCTGCTGTAAAACATATTGATAATCATCACAGGTGTACAAGAGACCTAGGGGCACATTAATATATAGTTGTTGGGTGATAACTATGTTTTTTGGATTTCTTATGATTTTTCTAAAGATTACATTGAAACGGATGGGATTCTGTAATATTTCAATAATTTATTATTAATAATTGCTGCTGTAAAACATATTGATAATCATCACTGGTGTACAAGAGACCTAGGGGCACATTAATATATAGTTGTTGGGTGATAACTATGTTTTTTGGATTTCTTATGATTTTTCTAAAGATTACATTGAAACGGATGGGATTCTGTAATATTTCAATAATTTATTATTAATAATTGCTGCTGTAAAACATATTGATAATCATCACAGGTGTACAAGAGACCTAGGGGCACATTAATATATAGTTGTTGGGTGATAACTATGTTTTTTGGATTTGTTATGATTTTTCTAAAGATTACATTGAAACGGATGGGATTCTGTAATATTTCAATAATTTATTATTAATAATTGCTGCTGTAAAACATATTGATAATCATCACAGATGTACGAGAGACCATGGGGAACATTAATATATAGTTGTTGGGCGATAACTATGTTTTTTAGATTTTTTATGATTTTTCTAAAGATTACATTGAAACGGATGGGATTCTGTAATATTTCAATAATTTATTCTTTATAAATGCTGCTGTGAAACATATTGATAATCATCACAGGTGTACAAGAGACCTAGGGGCACATTAATATATAGTTGTTGGGTGATAACTATGTTTTTTGGATTTCTTATGATTTTTCTAAAGATTACATTGAAACGGATGGGATTCTGTAATATTTCAATAATTTATTATTAATAATTGCTGCTGTAAAACATATTGATAATCATCACAGGTGTACAAGAGACCTAGCGGCACATTAATATATAGTTGTTGGGTGATAACTATGTTTTTTGGATTTGTTATGATTTTTCTAAAGATTACATTGAAACGGATGGGATTCTGTAATATTTCAATAATTTATTATTAATAATTGCTGCTGTAAAACATATTGATAATCATCACAGGTGTACAAGAGACCTAGGGGCACATTAATATATAGTTGTTGGGTGATAACTATGTTTTTTGGATTTCTTATGATTTTTCTAAAGATTACATTGAAACGGATGGGATTCTGTAATATTTCAATAATTTATTATTAATAATTGCTGCTGTAAAACATATTGATAATCATCACTGGTGTACAAGAGACCTAGGGGCACATTAATATATAGTTGTTGGGTGATAACTATGTTTTTTGGATTTCTTATGATTTTTCTAAAGATTACATTGAAACGGATGGGATTCTGTAATATTTCAATAATTTATTATTAATAATTGCTGCTGTAAAACATATTGATAATCATCACAGGTGTACAAGAGACCTAGGGGCACATTAATATATAGTTGTTGGGTGATAACTATGTTTTTTGGATTTGTTATGATTTTTCTAAAGATTACATTGAAACGGATGGGATTCTGTAATATTTCAATAATTTATTATTAATAATTGCTGCTGTAAAACATATTGATAATCATCACAGATGTACGAGAGACCATGGGGAACATTAATATATAGTTGTTGGGCGATAACTATGTTTTTTAGATTTTTTATGATTTTTCTAAAGATTACATTGAAACGGATGGGATTCTGTAATATTTCAATAATTTATTCTTTATAAATGCTGCTGTGAAACATATTGATAATCATCACAGGTGTACAAGAGACCTAGGGGCACATTAATAAATAGTTGTTGGGTGATAACTATGTTTTTTGGATTTCTTATGATTTTTCTAAAGATTACATTGAAACGGATGGGATTCTGTAATATTTCAATAATTTATTATTAATAATTGCTGCTGTAAAACATATTGATAATCATCACAGGTGTATGAGAGACCATGGGGAACATTAATATATAGTTGTTGGGCGATGACTATGTTTTTTGGATTTTTTATGATTTTTCTAAAGATTACATTGTAATGGATGGGATTCTGTAATATTTCAATCATTTATTATTAATAATTGCTACTGTAAAACATATTGATAATCATCACAGGTGTACAAGAGACCATGGGGAACATATATAGTTATTGGGTCATAACTATGTTTTTTGGATTTTTTTCCGATTTTTCTAAAGATTACATTGAAACGGATGGGATTCTGTAATATTTCAATAATTTATTATTAATAATTGCTGCTGTAAAACATATTGATAATCATCACAGGTGTACAAGAGACCTAGGGGCACATTAATATATAGTTGTTGGGTGATAACTATGTTTTTTGGATTTCTTATGATTTTTCTAAAGATTACATTGAAACGGATGGGATTCTGTAATATTTCAATAATTTATTATTAATAAATGCTGCTGTAAAACATATTGATAATCATCACAGGTGTACAAGAGACCTAGCGGCACATTAATATATAGTTGTTGGGCGATAACTATGTTTTTTAGATTTTTTATGATTTTTCTAAAGATTACATTGAAATGGATGGGATTCTGAAATATTTCAATAATTTATTCTTAATAAATGCTGCTGTAAAACATATTGATAATCATCACAGGTGTACAAGAGACCATGGGGAACATTAATATATAGTTGTTGGGCGATAACTATGTTTTTTGGATTTGTTATGATTTCTCTAAAGATTACATTGAAACGGATGGGATTCTGTAATATTTCAATAATGTATTATTAATAATTGCTGCTGTAAAACATATTGATAATCATCACAGCTTTACAAGAGACCATGGGGCACATTAATATATAGTTGTTGGGTGATAACTATGTTTTTTGGATTTGTTATGATTTTTCTAAAGATTACATTGAAACGGATGGGATTCTGTAATATTTCAATAATTTATTATTAATAATTGCTGCTGTAAAACATATTGATAATCATCACAGGTGTACAAGAGACCTAGCGGCACATTAATATATAGTTGTTGGGTGATAACTATGTTTTTTGGATTTGTTATGATTTTTCTAAAGATTACATTGAAACGGATGGGATTCTGTAATATTTCAATAATTTATTATTAATAATTGCTGCTGTAAAACATATTGATAATCATCACAGGTGTACAAGAGACCTAGGGGCACATTAATATATAGTTGTTGGGTGATAACTATGTTTTTTGGATTTGTTATGATTTTTCTAAAGATTACATTGAAACGGATGGGATTCTGTAATATTTCAATAATTTATTATTAATAATTGCTGCTGTAAAACATATTGATAATCATCACTGGTGTACAAGAGACCTAGGGGCACATTAATATATAGTTGTTGGGTGATAACTATGTTTTTTGGATTTCTTATGATTTTTCTAAAGATTACATTGAAACGGATGGGATTCTGTAATATTTCAATAATTTATTATTAATAATTGCTGCTGTAAAACATATTGATAATCATCACAGGTGTACGAGAGACCATGGGGAACATTAATATATAGTTGTTGGGCGATAACTATGTTTTTTAGATTTTTTATGATTTTTCTAAAGATTACATTGAAACGGATGGGATTCTGTAATATTTCAATAATTTATTCTTTATAAATGCTGCTGTGAAACATATTGATAATCATCACAGGTGTACAAGAGACCTAGGGGCACATTAATATATAGTTGTTGGGTGATAACTATGTTTTTTGGATTTCTTATGATTTTTCTAAAGATTACATTGAAACGGATGGGATTCTGTAATATTTCAATAATTTATTATTAATAATTGCTGCTGTAAAACATATTGATAATCATCACAGGTGTATGAGAGACCATGGGGAACATTAATATATAGTTGTTGGGCGATGACTATGTTTTTTGGATTTTTTATGATTTTTCTAAAGATTACATTGTAATGGATGGGATTCTGTAATATTTCAATCATTTATTATTAATAATTGCTACTGTAAAACATATTGATAATCATCACAGGTGTACAAGAGACCATGGGGAACATATATAGTTATTGGGTCATAACTATGTTTTTTGGATTTTTTTCCGATTTTTCTAAAGATTACATTGAAACGGATGGGATTCTGTAATATTTCAATAATTTATTATTAATAATTGCTGCTGTAAAACATATTGATAATCATCACAGGTGTACAAGAGACCTAGGGGCACATTAATATATAGTTGTTGGGTGATAACTATGTTTTTTGGATTTCTTATGATTTTTCTAAAGATTACATTGAAACGGATGGGATTCTGTAATATTTCAATAATTTATTATTAATAATTGCTGCTGTAAAACATATTGATAATCATCACAGGTGTACGAGAGACCATGGGGAACATTAATATATAGTTGTTGGGCGATAACTATGTTTTTTAGATTTTTTATGATTTTTCTAAAGATTACATTGAAACGGATGGGATTCTGTAATATTTCAATAATTTATTCTTTATAAATGCTGCTGTGAAACATATTGATAATCATCACAGGTGTACAAGAGACCTAGGGGCACATTAATATATAGTTGTTGGGTGATAACTATGTTTTTTGGATTTCTTATGATTTTTCTAAAGATTACATTGAAACGGATGGGATTCTGTAATATTTCAATAATGTATTATTAATAATTGCTGCTGTAAAACATATTGATAATCATCACAGCTTTACAAGAGACCATGGGGCACATTAATATATAGTTGTTGGGTGATAACTATGTTTTTTGGATTTGTTATGATTTTTCTAAAGATTACATTGAAACGGATGGGATTCTGTAATATTTCAATAATTTATTATTAATAATTGCTGCTGTAAAACATATTGATAATCATCACAGGTGTACAAGAGACCTAGCGGCACATTAATATATAGTTGTTGGGTGATAACTATGTTTTTTGGATTTGTTATGATTTTTCTAAAGATTACATTGAAACGGATGGGATTCTGTAATATTTCAATAATTTATTATTAATAATTGCTGCTGTAAAACATATTGATAATCATCACAGGTGTACAAGAGACCTAGGGGCACATTAATATATAGTTGTTGGGTGATAACTATGTTTTTTGGATTTGTTATGATTTTTCTAAAGATTACATTGAAACGGATGGGATTCTGTAATATTTCAATAATTTATTATTAATAATTGCTGCTGTAAAACATATTGATAATCATCACTGGTGTACAAGAGACCTAGGGGCACATTAATATATAGTTGTTGGGTGATAACTATGTTTTTTGGATTTCTTATGATTTTTCTAAAGATTACATTGAAACGGATGGGATTCTGTAATATTTCAATAATTTATTATTAATAATTGCTGCTGTAAAACATATTGATAATCATCACAGGTGTACGAGAGACCATGGGGAACATTAATATATAGTTGTTGGGCGATAACTATGTTTTTGGGATTTTTTATGATTTTTCTAAAGATTACATTGTAATGGATGGGATTCTGTAATATTTCAATAATTTATTATTAATTGCTGCTGTAAAACATATTGATAATCATCACAGGTGTACAAGAGACCATGGGGCACATTAATATATAGTTGTTGGGCGATAACTATGTTTTTTGGATTTGTTATGATTTTTCTAAAGATTACATTGAAACGGATGGGATTCTGTAATATTTCAATAATGTATTATTAATACTTGCTGCTGTAAAACATATTGATAATCATCACAGCTTTACAAGAGACCATGGGGCACATTAATATAGTTGTTGGGTGATAACTATGTTTTTTGAATTTTTTATGATTTTTTGAAAGATTACATTGAAATCGATGGGGATTCTGTAATATTTCAATATTTTATTATTAATAATTGCTACTTTAAAACATATTGGTAATGATCACAAGTGTACAAGAGACCATGGGGCACATTAATATATAGTTGTTGGGCGATAACTATGTTTTTTGGATTTCTTATGATTTTTCTAAAGATTACATTGAAATGGATGGGATTCTGTAATATTTCAATAATTTATTATTAATAATTGCTGCTGTAAAACATATTGATAATCATCACAGGTGTACGAGAGACCATGGGGAACATTAATATATAGTTGTTGGGCGATAACTATGTTTTTTTTTTATTTGTTATGATTTTTCTAAAGATTACATTGAAACGGATGGGATTCTGTAATATTTCAATAATTTATTATTAATTGCTGCTGTAAAACATATTGATAATCATCACAGGTGTACGAGACCATGGGGAACATTAATATATAGTTGTTGGGCGATAACTATGTTTTTTGGATTTTTTATGATTTTTCTAAAGATTACATTGAAACGGATGGGATTCTGTAATATTTCAATAATTTATTATTAATAATTGCTGCTGTAAAACATATTGATAATCATCACTGGTGTTCGAGAGACCATGGGGAACATTAATATATAGTTGTTGGGCGATAACTATGTTTTTTGGATTTTTTATGATTTTTCTAAAGATTACATTGAAACGGATGGGATTTTGTAATATTTCAATAATTTATTATTAATAATTGCTGCATCACAGGTGTACGAGAGACCATGGGGAACATTAATATATAGTTGTTGGGCGATAACTATGTTTTTTTTTATTTGTTATGATTTTTCTAAAGATTACATTGAAACCGATGGGATTCTGTAATATTTCAACAATTTATTATTAATAAATGCTGCTGTAAAACATATTGATAATCATCACAGGTGTACGAGAGACCATGGGGAACATTAATATATAGTTGTTGGGCGATAACTATGTTTTTTGGATTTGTTATGATTTTTCTAAAGATTACATTGAAACGGATGGGATTCTGTAATATTTCAATCATTTATTATTAATAATTGCTACTGTAAAACATATTGATAATCATCACAGGTGTACAAGAGACCATGGGGCACATTAATATATAGTTGTTGGGCGATAACTATGTTTTTTGGATTTGTTATGATTTTTCTAAAGATTACATTGAAACGGATGGGATTCTGTAATATTTCAATAATGTATTATTAATACTTGCTGCTGTAAAACATATTGATAATCATCACAGCTTTACAAGAGACCATGGGGCACATTAATATAGTTGTTGGGTGATAACTATGTTTTTTGAATTTTTTATGATTTTTTGAAAGATTACATTGAAATCGATGGGGATTCTGTAATATTTCAATATTTTATTATTAATAATTGCTACTTTAAAACATATTGGTAATGATCACAAGTGTACAAGAGACCATGGGGCACATTAATATATAGTTGTTGGGCGATAACTATGTTTTTTGGATTTCTTATGATTTTTCTAAAGATTACATTGAAATGGATGGGATTCTGTAATATTTCAATAATTTATTATTAATAATTGCTGCTGTAAAACATATTGATAATCATCACAGGTGTACGAGAGACCATGGGGAACATTAATATATAGTTGTTGGGCGATAACTATGTTTTTTTTTTATTTGTTATGATTTTTCTAAAGATTACATTGAAACGGATGGGATTCTGTAATATTTCAATAATTTATTATTAATTGCTGCTGTAAAACATATTGATAATCATCACAGGTGTACGAGACCATGGGGAACATTAATATATAGTTGTTGGGCGATAACTATGTTTTTTGGATTTTTTATGATTTTTCTAAAGATTACTTTGAAACGGATGGGATTCTGTAATATTTCAATAATTTATTATTAATAATTGCTGCTGTAAAACATATTGATAATCATCACTGGTGTACGAGAGACCATGGGGAACATTAATATATAGTTGTTGGGCGATAACTATGTTTTTTGGATTTTTTATGATTTTTCTAAAGATTACATTGAAACGGATGGGATTTTGTAATATTTCAATAATTTATTATTAATAATTGCTGCATCACAGGTGTACGAGAGACCATGGGGAACATTAATATATAGTTGTTGGGCGATAACTATGTTTTTTTTTATTTGTTATGATTTTTCTAAAGATTACATTGAAACGGATGGGATTCTGTAATATTTCAACAATTTATTATTAATAAATGCTACTGTAAAACATATTGATAATCATCACAGGTGTACGAGAGACCATGGGGAACATTAATATATAGTTGTTGGGCGATAACTATGTTTTTTGGATTTTTTTCGATTTTTCTAAAGATTACATTGAAATGGATGGGATTCTGTAATATTTCAATAATTCATTATTAATAATTGCTGCTTAAAAGCATATTGATAATCATCACAGGTGTACAAGAGACCATGGGGAACATTAATATATAGTTGTTGGGTGATAACTATGTTTTTTGGATTTGTTATGATTTTTCTAAAGATTACATTGAATCGATGGGGATTCTGTAATATTTCAATAATGTATTATTAATACTTGCTGCTGTAAAACATATTGGTAATAATCACATATTGTAAAGGACACACATGGGCACAATAACATTTAGTTGCTGGGTGATAACTATGTTTTTAGATTTTTTTATGATTTCCCCAAAAATACTTTAAACTGTATGGGATTCTGTAATATTACAATATTTTATTATTAATAATTTGTGCAGTAAAACATTTCGGTAATAATCACAGACGAGAACATTAGACACAAACTATGTTTTTAGTTTGTTTTATTACATTTTTACATGTATATATTGAAGTAACTGGGATTTACGATTTCATTGAACGCACCATCAGTTCGCCTAACCGCAAAAAGCCACGTAGCTGCGCAATCATTTTTGAAGCACGGCTGGTGCGACCGACTCTCTCTGAAGAGCGGCCAGCGTGACCGCAGTCATAAAGTGGCTGTTCAAACGCAACCCGTGCTACGTATACGTGTTTGGGTAGCGTTTGAACAGCTACTTCATGGCAGCAGGCTTTGCTGAGTTTGCTCGTCTGTTATTTATAATATTTCATTGCAAGTTGTCAGCTCTGGTAACCGGTTGGTCGCGGTCCTGTTCTGTTCTGTACTGTAAAGTGCTGCTATCTCCAGTTACAGCAACAGATCGATGTGTTTTGCTATGTTTATGTCAGACCAGCTGACGAGGCAAATTGGAGCTGTCATTCCAACTTGGAGTTTTGGCAGGTCTTGCATGTCAAGAGACACACCCATCAAGTGTGTGCATAGGCGGATTAGGAAGAAACGGGCCCCTGGGCCGAGACACGCAAAAGGCCCCCCCGCCCTCTTCCGTGGGTGCACGCGCGCGCAGCGCGCGTGCACGCACCCACCCCCGCGCGCGCGAAGCGCGCGCGAAATTTTTGCGGTTAAATCTCGGTTAATAATGGAAATTAATAGGGTTTTTTTCGCTTAAAAACGTCTGTGCACGGCGGCAGATAGGCTAATATAATGCATGTTTTACCTATAACTTAAATACAAAGAAATTGTTCGGTTATATTGCGGTTAATAAGGGAAATTATTAGGGTTTTTTTATGTCAAAATTGTTAAAAAAATATGTTAACATTTTTTTTTATTAAAAAAAAAAAAAGGCTCAAGCTCAGGGGCCCCCCTAGCTCAGGGGCCCCTGGGCCTGGGCCCAGTCGGCCCGTTGGGTAATCCTCCTCTGAGTGTGTGTGTGTGTGTGTGTGTGTTTGTTTGTTTGTGTGCGTGCGTGTGCGTGTGCGTGTGTGTCACACACACACACACACACACACACACACACACACACACACACACACACACACACACACACACACACACACACACACACACACACACACACTTGGCCAATTTTAGTGTTTTAGTGTCACACTCCCTTCAGCAGCAGTACACTGTACATACTCTCAATTATGTATGAGCCAAGTGGCTGAGTATGCTCAAAAACAAATAGAAAAGTGGCTTTGAAGTGGACATGTTCTAACAGAATGCTTTCTGACACACAGTCCTCTGTGCTTATGTTGACTGTTGACTGAATCATGGGGTCCAGGAGTGTTCTATTATTTTTGAATGGCTCCTTGAATGGAAGTGGCCTAACTTTTGACCATAATTATTTTTTGTGATCATGTTGTACTGTACTGTAGAGATGAACTCGGGATTTAAAATACAATGTCTGTGTAACCTACAGATGTAGTAAAGTATGTGTATTGTATGAGTTATATTTGAATCCATGAACTGTTATCTAGCAGTTGAAAAAATACTAGCCTATACTTCTAATACTAACATTTTTTTCTGGCTTGGAATCTGGCTTACTTTGTCATATTCCTTCTGCAAAGCCCTTTTGCTCTTAACTACGGTACTTTTCTTTCAGGCGGCACAAAGTGGGCACATTTAGTTGGTAGACCTGTTACATAGCAGTGATAACATCGGACTACGGGTGCAACACTTAATCAATCTAATCAATCTAATCGATATAAAAATATATTGATAATTTAATAAAATAATCGATTCATAATTGATCTCTAATTTGGGCATTTCATTATATGCGAAAATCACATTTCTTTCCAAACTTTCTCAAAATAGTGAAAATGACAGATCGCAACGTGCCGCAAAACTTGTAGCTTGTCTTTTTCCAACATTTTTGCACGATGCCGAAGTATAAAATAGGGCTTAAATGGTTAATTGATTCATAAAAAATGTAAATAAAAAACCTAATTCGCGATTATTCGATTAATAAAAAAAGTACTCGATAAATAATTGCTACGGAAATAGTGGATAGTTGCAGCCTTACATCGGACAACTCTCTCTTCCTGTCCTGTCCAGCCAGCCAGCCATCCGCCCCTGGTTCTCTCCTGCTTATTTACCCCCCCTCCCCTCAGGTCCCCCACTGGCAAACACTCACTGTGCTGTCATTGCATCAGTCTCAGAGTCAGGTCCCTGTTTCCCCTCGTACCCATTCGCCCACGCTGCTGTCTGTCAATGTTTGAAATGTACAGCATGTTTGTGAACAATCATAAATGAATCATACAGCACTGCTGCAGCCGTGTGTGTGTTTCTTGCATATGCAATTATGCATCCATGCTTAGCTACACATGCTTAGGCTGCATGTGTTGCCGTTTGTGCATGTGAGCGTTAAGATGCTCCAGGGTGCTGCTGGGATTTTAACAGCGCAGCATGCCGCCTGCCATGAATTTGCAATTCAAATGAGCACCCTGTGAGGCTGAAGGAGCTAACATCCACCCTGTCTTTATTATTGGAGGGAGTTGTGCTTTTTTGCACATGCGTGTAAGCCTAACCCGTTTTAAATAATATGGTCGCAGTTAGAAGCAGAAACTATAGCTACAGGCTATCCCTGCTAAGCCACCATCAAAGGTGAAGAATGCCGGATGCCATCGTGCCTGTTATGTCATAGACTGAGGCAAGATCAATGCAGCGACGCCCATATATGGAGTGTGTCGTCTAACCAAATGTGTCGTCAGGGCAGCAGGCGCAAACAAATCAGTCAGCTCCATATATGGCCACAAAAGGGGGTATGCCCATATATGGGCATATACTGATAACATCAGCGATCTCCTCTATGGGTACAGAAGGGACAAGGACCGGCGGATACAGAGATCTCCATATATTGGCATATTGTTTGAATTGGCGGTGCGACGTAGGTGTGAGGGCCGCATAGTGGCCCAAACCTCTAGCTAATTAAATATTTATTATAAAGCAAAACATTATAGGCAAAGCATAAAAAAGAATGTTAAAAAATAGTGAAAATAGCAGATGTACAAGTTCCCAACGCGTGAAGATGCAACTCGCAGTGAGCTTGTAGATCAGTTATTTTCAATATTTTTGCACAACACCGATGCGATGAAGTATAAAGTAATGCTTAAATGGTTAATCAGTTTATCCCGATTTATACCCTACCAGGGTTGCCAGATCTGCTTATTATAATTTCCCCTCAAGATTTTATTTGAAAATAGCCGATCTACAAGCTCACAACGCGTCGCATCGCGACGCGTTGTGAGCTTGTAGATCGGCTATTTTCAAATAGCTGATGTATATGTTAAAGTGCTCATGTGGCCCTTAGTCGCTTATTTTGTGCTGGTTTTCCTCGACCTGGTTGCTTGTTTCTCTCACAGAATCTGGCAACACTGTACCCTACCCATCACTAATAATGCAATATCATAATCTCACACATACGTGCTAAACCAGACCATACACACGGGTGACATGTGTATCATGTGTATCCTGCATGCGTGTGTCTGTGTGTGACGTGTGTGTGTGTGTCTGTGTTGAGTTTGTGCGTACATTCTCTAGACAATGTGTCCACTCAGCTGTCACTGCTGGCTGCTCCGCCTTTGGGTTATTCTCTGGCTCACTGTGTTTTTGTGGCTGGGTGAATCCGGTCACGTTGGCTGCTGCCCACTGCGCCACAGGGCGCACACACACACGCATGCACACATGGGCACGAGCACGCACGCACACACACACACACGCGCACACGCACACACACACACGCACACGCACACGCACACGCACACGCACACGCACACGCACACGCGCACGCACTAGATGCCCTTATACAGTACAGGCACACATACTGTACTGTACTGTACAGGCATGCAGTACGCGCAGGCATATGCTCATTTCACACCTATGCTATGCATATACATACATGCACTCACATATGCACACGCACGCACGCACACACACACACACACACACACACACACACACACACACACACACACACACACACACACACACACACACACACACACACACACACACACACACACACACACACACACACTACCTTAACCCATTAAGACCTGAGGCCGATAAAAAAAATGTTTTCTAAATCCTAACACTTTAAAAAAAAAGATAAGATTTGCTAAGAAAAATCACAATTTTACAAAAATAGCAGATCTACAAGCTCGTAGCGCGGCACTCGGTGCCGCGCTATGAGCTTGTAGATCTGCTATTTTTGAATAGCCTAAAGAAATCTAAAAATGACACAGATGCGTTCCCGCTCTTAATGGGTTAATAACATCATCATCATAATAATAGCTGTTGCTTTGTATCGTATCAGTGCTACCGTAGTATAACATACAGTATTGCAAGTAATAGTTTTTTTTGTGTGTGTGTGTGTGTTTTTTAGCATGTGCCATTGGCAGGACTAACCGTATCAGTATGTGTCTTATGAGATGGAGCATTTCAGTAATATCTGTGTGACTTTGTTCTACTGTAATGGCAGTTGAATGAATGTGGCCTCACCAGAGCGGCAGTGGTGGAAAGTAACTGAGTACATTCACTCAAGTATCATTTTGAGTTACTTTTACTCACTCCATTTTTAGATCCATCGAATTGACTGCAGTCCTTTTCAGAAACCTCATTACGTTGTTTGTTGTGTGACTGCCTCGGACGCAGTGATAGTGAGTTAGTAATGAAGTGATCGCACAGCTTCATCTATGATGTTATTATGGCCTCTATTCCCCCACCGCCAGCACCTTTGTCCTTTGTCAGTATCACTCGGGGCGAATATGATGACATCCTTTCATTTCCATTCTTCCTGACTGTGGTCCTTTTTCCCCCTGAGCGGTCCTCCGTCCCCTCCCTCCCAGTGCCGTCACTTACAGCAGCTCCGCTCCGGGCCTTTATTTTTAGTATCAGTTTTTATGTGCATGACTGTGGTCAATTTATTGTCCGATTCCCTCCTGCTCTCTCTGCGTACGGTGAATGATGTTTTGAAGAATAAACGATAAGCTTAGGCTTAATTCACGCTTTGAGACAGTTTTATTTCGCCGTTCTATTTCCCCTCCACCTCCATTCATATACGGTGCTATAGTGGGTCTCTCAGCTGACGGGGAATCGTCACTTTGTCCTTCTGAAGGGGAGTCGACAGGCGCTTGCCAGAGCCGCAGCTCGGCCCGCCTCAGCCTGCTGATTACAGTGAGTCAGCAGGTTCTGTGTTTTGTCAAGAGATTGTTTTTTTTTCCCTTCTTCCTTTTGCATACCTCACTCACTCTATCTCTCCCCCACTTCCACTCCTCCTGCCTGCCTGGCTGGCTGTCTCCTCCTTCCTTTTGAACAAATCTTCCTCTTTTTCGAAGGGATGCAGACTTGTCATGTTTCTCCGTTTTTTGATCTGACGTCATGATAATGTTTGCATGCTTCATGCATTTCACCCCCCCCCCCCACTACCACCTCCCCTCCTTTCCCACGATAGTGGCTCATCTGAGGGAAAATAATGTGTGCCAACTTCTTTTTTTGGGGGGCTTTTTCAATTTTTCTTTTTCAATGCGTCGTGATGCGAAGCATTGTGAGCTTGTAGATCTGCTATTTTCAAAAGATTTGTATTCATTTTATACATTCAAAAACTTGTGAAATGGGACATTCTGCATGATGAGTACTTTCTGCTTTTACTCAAGTACGTTTTGAATTCCCGAATTTTACTTGTAACAGAGTATTTCTACATTGCAGTATTGATACTTTTACTTAAGAAAACATTTGAGTACTTTTTCCACCACTGCTCACATCCATTCATCCATCATTTTTCCAGTAATTAGATAAAAACATGATTGTTCAAGTCAGACAGCCCAAGGTCAAAAATAGAAGAAAAAAAAAGAACACTACGCATTTTTTGGGGAGAGATTGTCATGAAGTATCTATCTGAGGAATGCTGCTCTGTGACCACATTGACCACGGCCACCACGCTTGCTGTTTTGTTGGCGTGCTGTGGCTGTTTGACCGCAGATGTTTGGGCATTCTGCTCAGCGCTGGGCGCTGGATTGGATGTGCTACTGTAACTGTACCTACCCTGTCTGTCTGCTGGAATTTCTGATGAACATGAAGAACCAATTCCAGGGGCTTTGAACACTGTCTCTTCTATGACCTTCAGATCAGAAGCCGGGCCTGTGTAAAACAGCCTAGATTTAAGCACCCTGTCAAGCAGTCCTGAGAAGCAAAGAGAATATAAACTGTGACATTTGATTACTGTCACTTTTGCTTCATGTGAGACAACTCTACCATCACCATTGTAGCAGTTCGATTGCAGTGACTATGTGGAGTCAGTTTGGACTGCATAAAGGACCATAACTGTCAATATTGTGTTATTGCCTAGTCACAGCTTCAGCTATATATTGTACATAAACATAGGCCATTTTATCCTTAATGCCTTTATTTTCTGCAGGAGTCTAACCGTCTAGATGAGCCCATTAAGACCTGGAACGCATTTGTGTAATTTTTTGATTTGAGCTAAAAAGCATTATTTTACACTTTGGCTATTCAAAAATAGCAGATATACAAGTTCATAGCGCGGCACCGAGTGCCGCACTATGAGCTTGTAGATCTGCTATTTTTGAAAAAACATGCAAATCTTTGAATATATATTATTTTAAAGCGATTTTTTTTAACTCAAATCTTTGCTTCTGGGGGTCCCTGGAACAAAATATTTTGAGATGGGGGTCCGCGGCCAAATTCATATAGTTTTGGGGGTCTTAGACATGACAAAGTTTGAACACCACTGACATAGAAACGTACGTTTTCCAGAATACTGTTGGGATTTAGAAGACATTTCTAGAATCAGCTTCAGGTCTTAATAGGTTAAGATGGTCTGTGCGTGTGTCTGTGTGTCCGCAGTTAATCTCGCAACCCGCTGGACTGATTAGCGCCACATTTCTTGTGCACACCACCATGCATGCCACAGAATGACCTCCACAAATAGTTTTTCACAAGTTGCACACTTTTTGAATTATGTCAAAGGTTAAAAACTACAGAAGGGTAAAAGCATGGCAGGCTGCATAAGATTGACCTTATATTGTAGTGCACCATGAATATAAGCAACACAGCTGCAGCTGATAAACTTTATTATGGGTGTGTTAGATTTTGGCATGCCAAATGTGCAAGCATTGGAAATAAATACTGTTAAGTATTAACTACTGTCTTTGCTTGCACGTTGGCACACCCATGACTCTGGGCACACCTAAATCTATAACACGCACCCATTACAAATTGTATTTTATTAACTGCAGCTGGGTTGCTTACCAGCCTGCTATGTCTTTAGCCCTCTGTAGTGTTTAAAGGGATAGTTCACCCAAAAAGAATCCTTTTTTCCACCCCATGGAGACTTGAAGTCATGGATATTTTTTGGCTTTTGTCGCATTCCTAAGCCAATAATTTGATGACCAGTGGACCTGTAGGCAGTGGTTCCGGTACAAAGAGTCTCCATTGTCTCTCCTACCGGAACCACTGCCGGTTATAAAATGATTAGCTTAGGAATGCGACAAAAACAAAAAAAATCGATAGGAAAAAAAAAAAGTCATTTCGGGGGTGAACTATCCCTTTAACCTGTAAAGGAAAACAAACAAACTACAAATTTGGCCTAGGGTTTCACATCCCTTGAGGAGGAAGGGTTTTGCAGGTTTTTCCAGCATAATCAGCAATGTCCCCGTAACACCCTGCCTTACATTCACACGCAGTCAGTTAGTTACACACACATAGACACCTGGGGAGTGGCTCAGCACAACCACACTGTGTCTACTTTTAGCCACACAGTGCATGATGCAGCAACCACTGGAGCACTTCCAGAGATTTAGGATTAAACCATTCAATCCGGGAGGGAACGCATCCGTGTCATTTTTAGATGTCTTTGGCTATTCAAAAATAGCAGATATACAAGCTCATAGCGCGGCACCGAGTGCCGCGCTATGAGCTTGTATATCTGCTATTTGTTTTTAGAAAATTTTAGAAAATTTGTGCAAATCTTTTGAATATATTTTTCAAGCGAACATTTTAAACTCAAATCTTTGCTTCTGGATTCTACGAATGTCTTCTAAATCCTAACAGTTAAAAATACAAATAAAATGATGTTGCGAAATATCAGTGGTTCTCAAACATGTTTCATGTCAAGGACCCCCAAAATGATATGTATTTGTCTGCGAACCCCCACCATCTCAAAATATTTTGTTCCAGGGACCCCCAGAAGCAAAGATTTGGGTTAAAATGTATATATATATTATAAGATTTGCAAAACATGTTCAAAAATATTCAAAAATAGCTGATATACAAGCTCATAGCGCGGCACTCGGTGCTGCGCTATGAGCTTGTATATCTGCTATTTTTGAATAGCCCAAAGAAATCTTAAAATCACACACAGATGCGTTCCCGGTCTTTAATGGATTAAACAAGATGCTGCTGCTTCAGAGGCATGATGTTAACAAAGCCGGCCCTTTGTTTTCTAATACACATTTAGCCAACCAATGGATTCCACACATCGTCACACAATGTCACACACACTCAACGTTACATTTTGGAGCTAAGTTTAGCTACAGTAGAATTTTCATATTGAAAAAAAATGGCATGGGAAAGAGAGCCTGACAATGAGCTATTGAGAGTCTGGTGATTGGCGACTCGTTGGTCTCCAGACTTCTGCAAGGAAAGAGGGCATTTATAAGATTTTGATTCAAACAAGACATGAACTCAGTCATGTATACCAGCTTGCTTTCTGTTTTCTCTGATTTGTCTCGCATAATCTGGCAACACTGCTAGTGGCTCCCCATTGGCTTAGACCTGTTGCTTATTTCTCTCGCAGAATCTGGCAACACTGCCATAGAGGCGAGAGGCGTGTCTAGTACCATAGCTTGGGAGGACGAGACCGCCCGTTCAGAGTATGGGAAAGTATCCCCCTTGGCTTAAAGGACGACTTCACCGATTTTCAATCTATCTTCATATAATTGGTCCTCACTAATACTCATGATAAAATGGTACAATTTTTTTCTACTTGGTCTGTGTCTCATAGGAGGGCTGTGGACAGTCCAGAAACCTGTCTACCAGTGACATCATCGTTAGGCATGATTTTTTTTCCCAACAAGATTTCACATTTTTATTTAGATTTTTATTAACACGAGAACAATGGCTTCTTTTATTGCATTGCAACTTTCCAGGAATAGAAAGCCTGCAGTTTCTATTAGCTTGGATTCCCCATTGATGATGTCACTGGTAGACGGGACTCTGAACTGTCCACAGCCCTCCTCTGAGACACAGACCGAGTAGAAAAAAATGGTACCATTTTATTATGAGTATTAGTGAGGAGGACCAATTATATGAAGATAGGTTGAAAATCGGTGAAGTCGTCCTTTAAAGGACGAGAAAGTGTTGAGAAAGTGTTGACTAGACTTAGTCTCTTCTTAGACCAGCGTGCTTTGCAAGCTGGTAAAAAAGTAACTACTGTATCTGTCCAAACAGCCTACATTTTGCAATCTGAAAGAGGGGGTGGGATTACAAAATAACATTTAGTTGAATTCACTCAATATGGATAACCTCAAAGCAATTACTCTGTACTTTTACCTCGTATAGCCATTGTGTTGATTCACCGCAAAATGTAATAATAGTGGCGTGTAATTCATCAAAAAGAGATGCTGTCTAAGCAAAGGTACATTCTGCTGACAGCTGATGGATGCTGCTGTGCTGTGGGATGCTGTGACCCAAAAAATGTTTAACCACTTTCAAACCCTGGCATCCCTATTTTGGGCATGTTATTACTATAGACAAGCATTTTCCTAAAGATTTCTAAAACTTTCTAAAAACTTTTAGAAAATGTAAAAAGAATGTTCAGAAATAGCTCATCTTCACTTTTTCGCATGCGGGGGCAGCAGCGTTGTACTAATCTACTAACTGAACTAATCTGGTGGTTGTGCAAATGAGCAGTGGTGGTAAAAGTACTCAAATTCTTTACTGAAGTAAAAGTATCAATACTGCAATGTAAAAGTACTCTGTTACAAGTTAAAATCCGGAATTTAAAATGTACTTGAGTAAAAGTACAAAAGTATTGGTTTCAAAATGTACTTAAAGTACCAAAAGTAAAAGTACTAAAATGTTTGAAAATAGCAGATCTACAAGCTCACAACGCGTCGCGATGCGACGCGTTGTGAGCTTGTAGATCGGCTATTTTCAAATAGCCTAGGTATAAAATAGGGCTAAAGTGGTTAATGTATGTTTTATAATGTAATAATGTAGCTAGTAACTAGTAACTAGTTTTCCAATAATTGCAGTGGAGTAAAAGTACAATATTTGCCTCTGAGATGTAGTGGAGTAGAAGTAAAAGTATTGGAAATTGGAAATACTACCGTAAAGTACAAATACCTCAAAAATGTTACTTAAGTACAGTACTTAAGTAAATGTACTTAGTTACTTTACACCACTGCAAATGAGGAGACGATCATATATAAATAACCTCGTGGATGCGACCCAATGGGCACAGCGTGGGAGCGCGTTTGCAGTCAGCTGGCCCGGAGCATTTCAATAGTGCATCCGGGGGCCAGCTGGCCATTTATGATGTGGAGCGCTGCTCAGCTCAGCTCTATAATGCCTGAATTATACAGTTGCACACCGTATCGCACGCCGAAAATATCAGATATACAAGCTATTTTCCGCTTGAGCAACGTGGCCATTCAGGCATAACTCTGGCTTTCACCACATGATGATTGCATCATGCTAGCATGCATTGCGTAGCATACTTGCTGGATAGGGACCAAGATTTGCTAATCCCCGTGTTTCCCCAGTGAAAAAAGCTCCATGTTGTTGTGGATAACTACGCTTGCTGTTTGTGCAATCGTATAGTCTGCGGGAGGAACAGCAGAGACTAGACTACTCCCAATCCCTTTGGGCCCGTCCTCTGGCTTCTCAAACTGGTCTGACGGGTTGGAACACAGAGGCTAGGCTTATGCCTCATTCACCACTGTACTGTATACTTTCTGAACCTATACAATCCCCTCATCATTTGCATATACTTACACAACAGATGTATACATTGTTTGAACGCGCCAGTGTGACATCACCTTATAGGTGTTCCCTGCGTGTACACAGCTGGAGTGGTGAGGTATGGCTATCATGTGGTAGGATGTCCTACTAGTGTGCTGCTGTGTTGATTTTGACTGCACATTCTGATTTAGTTTTCGTCATAGTCTTTTGAATACAATTTTTTTTTTTTCAGTTTTAGTCATATTTTAGTCAACTGACATGTTTTAGTTTTAGTCTAGTTTTAGTCGACTAAATATCATAAGATTATAGTCGACTAAATCGACAGTTGATTTAGTCGACTATAATGTATTTTGGCGTCGTAGATTTTACTCTTGGTTGCATGCTGAAAATAGCCGATCTACAAGCTCACAACGCGTCGCAGCGCGACGCGTTGTGAGCTTGTAGATCTGCTATTTTCAGGGCGCAACACCGAGCGCAACCAAACCAAATGACTTGTCTCTTAGTTCTGCTGGATCTCTTCTCCTCTAGTCCCTCACTAACAGTTTAGTCTAGTTTTTATTTGTTGACAAAATTGGCAATATATTTAGTCTTAGTTTTAGTCATCGTAGTTTAGTTTTTATTTCGTTTTTGTCAGTGAAAATAGGTCGAACATTTTTAGTCATAGTTTTAGTCAACGAAATCAACACTAGTGTGCTGCACGAGTGCACATCAACTTGTAGCACTAGTAGCACATCTATGGTATTCTCACACTGAGAGGGAGGGCAAAGTGGGAAAAACTGCCTGTGGGTTTATCTTATTTGTAAACTGTCCACCCACACCATATATATTTAAATGCTCTTTGAAGCATCACTCATCATCTATTTAGCTTTTTGTGAAACATCCCCAACATACAATGTTGAGGAAGCCAAACCAAAGAATTTTACTCTTGTGTACTTAAAGGTGAATTTTGGACCACGGTTTTCTTACCTTTTCTATGATGTTATGATATCTTAGGATGAATGGTACAGTAGAAAAATGTCATAACTCCATCCCGGGTCCGCCACAGCTTAAAACGTGCGCCAATAGGCCTTGCGTTAGATCGCGTATTTTTTTTAATTTTTTATCTGAGACAGAACACTGCAACCAGAAAAAAAAAAGTATCGCTAGACGAGATTTCAATCTCGAGATTTCAATCTCGTCTAGCGAGTTTTTTTGTTTTTGTAACAGCACAAATAACTTCATAACAGTACAAAACTACAAATCTTGAGTATTAAATGTTGTACACAGAGGAAGAAAGAAATAGAACTAAAAATGTATGGTTTTTTTTGCAAATACCCCCATCTCATACTCACACTTCATCTAACTATATAAATGGCGACCAACTTCCGCACCCTCGGTGTCCACACCCCACAGCTCTGTTATCGACTAAACAACGCACCGCCAGACCACATGTCGCCAACTGACTCGCCACGCCGGCCGCGCTGAATTTACGCCTCGCGTAGGGGACATCTCACTGCTCAATACACCTTTTCCACCGCGCAACATAATTAATTCTACTCACCAAATGTCGGACAAAACGGAAGGGGAGGCAGCTTCGTACCGTTTACCGTGCGCACGACCTCATCACCACAACTGCACGCAGCCGCTGCGGGGGTTTTTTCCTTTTTTTCCAAACTTTTTTTTTGGTCACCCTTTTCTCCAGGCACCATTTCTGGTGTAACGTCGGGTGTTTCTTTTCACCAGCCAATCACCTTTCACGTTGCCACGTCCGTTGCCACGTCGCGCTGACGTACGCTAAACAAGCGCTGCCGTGCGCACAATGCAAACGAGCCCAAAGGCGCGCCAAAATCAGCCGACCATTGCTTACACACAAAGTCAGACCTGGCAACGCAGCCTACGCCAATCATGTGTGAGAGATCTACAAGCTATGGGGCAGAGACGCCACCGTATCTTAGCAACAACTACAGCGCTCACTGTCATTGGTCGTGTCACGCTAAGAGCAGTCTCCAGACAATGGCATCGCAGACAGCTTGCTGTTACTGCTGTAGCCATCACAGGCAGTTGCAGCACGACGGACAGGGCGCTGTGATAGCTGCCATGTCGCTAACGCTAACCTGGTTGTCATGCCTGCAGCGGCTGTGCAATCACTTTGTCAACAATGCACGTTCGTGTGGTGAATGTCTATATTGCTGCTCAGTTCGTCCATTGTAGATGGTGTATGTTTGTGTGTGTCTTCTGGAGAACTATGTCGCTCCACAGCAACTACAGTAACTAACGTAATGGCAGGACCGCCCCGTGCAACAGATGTTAGGCTGCATTATGGTCATGTAGTAATTTCAGATAATTTCGCTCCGATTAGAGCAGTGTTTATCAACCCTTTCACGCCGCCCCCCCCCCCCCAAATACACGTACTTGATCTGGGACCCCCCCATTCTGTTTGACTCCGTTCCACAAGTAAATATTGTGAAAATAGCCGATCTACAAGCTCGAAACGCCTCACGTTCAGAGGCTTTGTAAGCTTGGAGATCGGCTATTTTCTACATGATTGCCTCTTTCTTACATTCTTTGCCAATGTGGCCCATGTTTTCATAGCATAGTTTATTGACTACTTCTGTTGCAGAAATGGCCATTTCCTTTACTTTCGGTTTTTTATTGTCTCCGCCAGGCCGAAAGGCATGGCGCAACACTATGTTTCACCCCCTGTCCGTCCGTCTGTGATAGCTAATCTCTCACATCGTTGACTTGATCGCAGCAAAATAACAGCCCGATGTGGAGAGTCAGTGAGAGCTGCATAAACGACGTAAAATGTGTCAAAAGGAGTCTGTACGGCTGTCGATAAATGAACACATGACGTTGGTGGGAGAGCAGATATTGTGTCTTTTGGACAAACAGCAGCGTGGTGCTGATGTTTGTTGTGTGAAGCAGCTTAATGTCAGAGTGTTTGTGTTGGAGCGCCTCAGTGCGGCTGCAGAGTTCATGTGCAACCTCTTCCAGAGAGACACAGAGACACTAGAAACTCTGCTGGGGAAAAAAAACACTGCTGGGCATTGACTTTCCTATGGACATTGATCTACACACTGCAGGTATATCTGCTACACACACAACATCAAACTACACACTGCAGGTATGATGCAGCGTTTGCATTACAGCCAGCATGCCAGCGTAGTTCCCATATGGTTTCAAGGTGGGCTAAACCATATGGACCCCATGTCAGCAATGTCAGCGGCATCCACTTCAGTCCCAACTGCCATGCCCATGCAGGCTATAAGTAGCTTCTACCTGGCCCTTAGGTGGGCCCCAACTAGCCATGTTTATGTGGGACCAAGGCGGGTCCTAACTGGGTTTGCCCATGCAGGCTTTAACTGGGTTCTACCTGGGCCCTAGGTGTACCCTAACCAACCACAGTGCAGTGCCCATCGCTCCAATTGTTGTGACGTCAGGGCTCTCAATACTGCACATTGGTGGAGGAGGAGGGGCCGCAGGGCGACCGCACACATCGCTGAACCAATGGTAGCCCACGGATGTTTCCTCTGTGGATTTACAATCTGCCCCTCTATGCCACATATCATCCGCACTACAGGGTCTTCACTGACCGAGCCACGGCCCCACTGACCCTCATGACGCTACGCCACTTAAACGTGCGGCAGCATGCGCTGGGTTGCCAGGTTTGCACAGCCTGCGCCAGAAACAAGCAACCACCTTCATGAAAAAAAAAAAAACACCGAAATGGTCCGCAATGTTCCAGGGGTGTCCCCGCGCGTCCCAACACTCCACAGGGGGTCAGTGGACCATCAGGGGGTCCGCGGACCCCCTGTGGACCCCCTGAAACATAACAAATATTATTTCTTCAAATTTTTTCCTTTTTCAAAAATTTTTTTCCACAGTTTCACTCCGGCGATTTGGGTCCCCCAATATACACACGGCTGGGCCCCGTGCGCGGCTGGGGTTGAGGGGGGCGTAGCCCCCCGAAACTCTAGTACTTTATATTTTATACTTTGAACAGTCTTTGTATACATTTCAGTTCATACTGAAAGGCCACTTGTAGTTCACTTAACCCAGGGCGTTTAAGCACTGTGATATATCGCTACCCCCCTGTAGCTAACTGCCAGTTAGTCATATCTGATTAAGTCACGTGGGTCTGCAAGTCTCATCCTTACTAACTTGTTCCTCAGTGCACTAATATAAATGTAGTGTAGCTCATTACCGGGGATGTGTCCCCATGATTTATCATCACCACAGGGCACTCACATCTGTGGTAAGCATCACTGTTAAATTACACACTTTATATCGGCAATAAATTGCTTTTTATGGTAGCAATTAAACAGGTGGAGGTTAGGTGAAGAGTTCTAGCCAAGGCCAGGTTGCTAACCCATAGCGCACCGCTCACAACTAAGGCTGCGAGTATCGATTCATTTCTTATATTATTGAATTTGTTTTACACCTGTAAACAATAAAGTTGACTCTGATTAGATCTGTTGCACCCTTACTCACAGTAAAGCCAAAGTCATATTGCTGCTTAACAAAGCAGTGTTGTTATAATAACCGTAATGCCATTGATGTCACGTGAGGTATGATAGTTGTGTTGTTGTGATTAGCAGGAGGTCAACAACGATCTTCCAATCATTGCGTCTGTGGTTGGTTGCGTTCGCTAATGTGTTTCAGTTATCGCACTGACGGTGCAATGCTGAATTATGTTGTTCTCACCTCTGCTCAGCACCTGTGTGCAGAGTTGTAGCACCATAGCACGATAATGGAAACCACTTGGCATCAGCAGACCCCCTCTCTCTAATTATATTATGGAATAATGTAATAATAATAATAAACTGTAAGGCAGTATTATTGCATTACGGCATGGTTTGTGAGCTTTGCTAGCCATCATAAATTGCTTTGCTCTGCTCTCACGCGGTGATGCTACATCGACTCGCTGTAGCACATTGATTTTGTTTTGCAATGAGAAACGAGAAGCTCCTTTATAATTCATTCCATGATTGATGCCCAGGCCCTCTGGTGATAGTTTCCTTGCTGCATTCTCATTGGGAGACTCAAAAAAGTCCAAAAGGCACCGCCAACTACTCCTCTAGTCCACGGATAAAGATGCTCGGTGTTGGTTTTCAGCTGGCCTGTAGCAAAACACACTGTTCTATACAGTAGCACTGGGCATAAAAGCTACAGACGACTCTGTAATGCTCTTGTATGCCATTGACATGACTACTCAGAGTTTAGTGTGTGTGTCTGTGCCTGGCCCTGCCTGTACTTAAACAAGTAGCATTGAGCTCTGTATTCGGCTTCTTTAGCTCACTGACACCGACACCCATAACACAGAGAGCCCCCTGTAGCGTCCTTTCAGTCCCAGCACTGATCCTAATAAGGAGATGAATGGCTCTATACAAACAGGAGAGTGGAATACTGGGTACTGGACCTATGCCCACTGCCTCTCTTGCTCTAGGAGTCCTGACTTGCCCAGAGAGCTGCATGTGGAAGGGGAAATGGCTCGCTCCCCCTCTGACCTGGCCCTGTCCACCACTGAACCACCAACCAGCGCTCACACACACCATACTGTTCAGCTGTAAGCTGGGGTTTGGGGGGGTGGTGGGGCTGGGGAGACAGTAGAACAAGGTCAAGGCTTGGAAGTATCTTCAAATAGTTACCCTGTAGCTGTCCCAGAGATGGGTTGAATTTTGCGGTATTTTATTTTATAATGTTTCTGAAAATGTGAAGAGTGTGAATATTTTTTATTTTGGGTAACATACTGTATTGTTATACGGTCAAGGTTTGAAGAATAGTTACCCTGTTCCTGAAAATGGCAAAACGTGTTGTATGTTGAAACTTCGTAAATATCTAATCTAACTACTTAAATATTTACGCTAACTACTTAGACATCTATAAGCTAAGTACTTCGATAACTAGGCTAGATTTCCAAGTTACATGCAAGAGACAGAATTGGCAGATATTCTCATTGTGGAAATGTACGTACATAAAACAACATTTACATTCAGTCTATTCTGTTTTTATTTCTTTATTGCGCCACTGCTCCCCTTGTAACTTGTACCGTTTTGTATTTTTCTTATTGAACTTTTATTATTTAATGACCTTCTATGAAGGAAAGGATTTCAAATAAGGCTGCCGCCTTCTTCCTTTCCTTGCACAGAAACTTGTTTTCTTTGATATGTATTGTTTAAAAAAAAAAGAATATAACAATGTGCTACATAAACTAGACTAAGCTAAACTAAACTGTTGCAGTCTGCTGAGGTGGGATCATCTCTGGTGCTGTAATTTCTACATTGGTCCTTTGAGGAGTTCTCTTAAGGACAAAGCTGCATGTGATGTCACTGCGGTAGAACAGGAGCAGCAGATTCCAATTATGTTTCTTGCCATTAAAGGTGGAGGTTGGGTGTGGGTGGGTGTGTGTGTGTTTGTGTGTGTGTGTGTGTGTGTGTGTGTGTGTGTGTGTGTGTGTGCGTGTGCGTGTGCGTGTGCGTGTGTGTGTGTGTGTGTGTGCGTGTGCGTGTGCGTGTGCGTGTGCGTGTGCGTGTGCGTGTGCGTGTGCGTGTGCGTGTGCGTGTGCGTGTGAGTGTGTGTGTGTGTGTTTTTAAATGACGCAAGCTGATCCAATATGGATCAGCTTGCCAGTCCAGTCCATCGACTGTGTCATTGCTCCTTGGTGACATCCTTGTCTCTTGCTGCTTTAGGAAAATATAGTATAAGCTAGTTTTAATATGGGTCTGTTTACAAAAGGTGCTTAAACAAATGAAAACAACTGGGGAATAGTGTGTTATGGCCATCCAAACAGCTTTTCACTACTAGTGAAGTCTGGCTTATTCCCAGAAGAAGTATATAGGCTAGTTCCCCAAGTTTCCTGCAGTCGACTTCTTTGCCACTCTCATAAACACGCACCCACGCATGAACGAAGCCCCCAAACAAACTCTCCTGGCTGGCACACACATCAACAACCCGGAACATAGAGTACTGAAGTACTTGATGTCAAAGTCACACCTTCTAGTTCGCAAAAACATTTTCCCACCAGTGTTGATTTTGACAGCACATTTTGATTTAGTTTTAGACATAGTCTTTTATTTAGTTTCAGTCATATTTTAGTCATCTGAAATGTTTTAGTTTTAGTCTAGTTTCAGTCGACTAGATATCATAAGGTTATAGTCGACTAAATCTACAGTTGATTTAGTCGACTAAAATGTATTTTGGCGGTGCCTTGATGGTGTCGTAATGGCTGATTTTACATTTGGTTGCATGCTGAAAATAGCCGATCTACAAGCTCACAACGCGTCGCGCTGCGACGCGTTGTGAGCTTGTAGATCTGCTATTTTCAGAGCGCAACACCCAAGCGCAACCGAACATAAAAAGGCTTGTCTTTTAGTTCTACTGGATCTCTTCTCCACTCGTCCCTCACTAACATTTTAGTGTAGTTTTTATTTGTTGACGAAATTGTCACTATATTTAGTCTTAGTTTTAGTCATCGTAGCTTAGTTTTTATTTCGTTTTTATTAAGTTTTCATCAGTGATAAAAAGGTAGTCGACGAACATTTTTCGTCATAGTTTTAGTCGACGAAATCAACACTGTTTCCCACTAGACATCCCATTGACCTTTTATGGCGGGCCGCCTAAGTTGAGCTGTATAGAACAGCAGTTGTCTGCATGTCCCATGTACAGTATGTACTGTGCATGTCCCGCAAATCTTTTTGTGTCTCTCCATGTTTTCTTGCCCAAATACTGTATGGAGAAATACATGGACAGAGACCAAATTGTAGGGGCATGCATACATTTCAAATACTGTTGAAAAATCAATGGGACTTTTTTGAAGAGGGAAGATTTCTTCATGAATCAGGGGACGTAGCTTTGTCATCAAACTTCAGTGATGATGTGTGTGTGTGTGTGTGTGTGTGTGTGGAGGTGGGGGGGGGGGGGCTGGCAGTGGATTCTTTCCTCCACAGCATCATGCTGGGGATCAATTGACATTCCAAGGACGTAACAGAAGAAAAACTTTTGTAGAAATGTTAAAAGGCTTCTTCAAGTGATGTTTGAAAGCCTAGAATGCCTTGAATTTCTTTATTATTTTGCCCATTTTTCTTTTAGAGGCTCCCCTCACAATTCCTTTTTGTCTTGCCCCCTTGGGTCGGTAAGACTGGCTTACAGTGTGTGTGTGTGTGTGTGTGTGTGTGTGTGTGTGTGTGTGTGTGTGTGTGTGTGTGTGTGTGTGTGTGTGTGTGTGTGTGTGCGTGTGTGTGCGTGTGATGTATGGAAAATGTAAAAGTAGTTTCCTGCAGCGTGATTTGGTGGGATGTGGGGTGGGGGTGTTATAATAGAGGATTCGTACACTGTGCTCGTAAATCATTTTTTCCGGTTTGCACAGATCAATTTTTAGGGGCAAATTGCAAGTGAAATGCATGAAAATGTCAACTCAGCGCTGAGTAGCGCATCTGAGTTTCATACCGATTGGGTGGGAATCAGTTATAATGTGTTTGGAAATTGCAAATGGTTAGTTTCCACACTGATGTTGGGTGAAAGGGTTACCTTCTGTGTCAGCATGTGGTTCCTGCCCAAGTGGCTTAAAGCCAGTGGTTCTCAACCTTTTCAGGCCGTGAACCCCCCAAAGTAAACATATTTGAACTGGGGACCCCCCAAAATAATCATATTTGAACCCACCCCCCCCACACCCTGATAAGCACTTGGAATGTAGGAGTTGAGGCATTACATTTAGTTTGACTCGGTTCCACAGATAAATATCGTGAAAATAGCAGATTTACAAGCAAGGCGTTGTGAGCTTGTAGATCTGCTATTTTCATTTTCATTTTTTTTTTTTTTCACTTTCTTATTGGTCTTTTTTTTTACTCTTTCTTTTTTTTTAGGAATTAAAAAGATCTTAAAAGTCCTTAAATTGTCAATCCACTGTCATCTGGGGAACCCCCCCCCCCTAAAAAACAACAACACCCCTCCATGGGGGTCCCAACCCACAGGTTGAGAACCACTGGCCTAAAGCCTTGGTGGCGCTGTGCGGCGAGACGTTTCTGGTGTCAGCCTCGTTACATCCCTTCAACTTTCCTATTGCATTTAATGAAGCATCTAAATAAGTACGACATTATGTAGCAGTTCTTTATATTTGATTAGGCTACAACTCTTATTATTTATTAATGGTTAGTCAATGTTATTTTGTGTGTGTGTGTGTGTGTGTGTGTGTGTGTGTGGGTGGGTGGGTGTGTGTGTGTGTGTGTGTGTGTGTGTGTGAGAGAGAGCCTGGACGGAGCTAATCTTATAAACCTCTGTACTGATTAGCATCAAACATTTCATGCTCACTGCCAATATGCCAAGGAAGACACTCCACACCAATTTTTTTGGCAGCAAGCCACAACCCTGGCTATAGGCAACCCAGCCTGCGGGAGATATATGCTCTCTGCAGAGCACATATCTTTAAAGAACGATCTGTGTACTGTCACACATACAGTACTATAGCATGTACACATACTAGCAGAGATAGCAAAATGTGCTCTAGGATATGTTGGTGCTGTGCATTGATATAAGGCAGTATTGGAGACGTTCATAATAGCAGCATATCGTCGTTGTCATGTACAAACCTTGTTTGTCCAAAGCCGTAGCTTTTCAGGAAATGGAAAAAATAACCTTGTGTTTCAATGAATCCAATTTAGTCACAAGCTCTTGTTAATACTTTTCATTGGCTCAATATAAACCCACAGACACACTTAACCACTTTCTCCCCCCAAAAAATTGTAGATCTGCTATTTTTGCTACTTTTGCCGGACACTGTATAATGTAAAGTAGTCGAGCATTCATTTTGGAAAAAACATAAGAAGTTGAAATATGGAGATAGAAGCCTGACGCTTACAATATCCTTTTAGTGGAAATCTACCTAGGATCTCAGTAACACCAGATCTTTGGGAATTGTTCCAAAAATAGAACAACACTATGCCACAGGACTGGTGTGTGTGGAAATTAAAACTCCATGCGGTTGATGGATTTGACACAGCAGTGACAACTCTAAATCAACTGTTTAATTTCATTTGACAGCGTCATGTTAATTTAGCCCCTCACAGCTTACAGGCATTCCAATGTTGGACTTGAAGAGGCAGCAGCTATAATGTAGGGATGTGCAAAACGCTAATTATTAATTCATCCTAATCAATAAGAAAATGCCCTATTTGAAATGGACACATGTCTGCTCTGTGACCCATTAAAAAACTTACCAATACAAAATAAATGTTTTCCATGAGAAAAGAGGTTTATTTTTAAATAGCGGTATAAACAACAGGATTCACACATTGACGTAAGCTATATAGGCTGTAAACAGAATAAATAAAACATTTGATAGTTCTAGTGATCATTTAGTTTAGCAGGTCACTGCACTATACTAACTCTTGCCTAGAATGCCTACACATTTTTCTCTGCCAAATGTTTTATATTTAGCTTGTATTCAAGTCTATCTTGTGCTTCTTCTCTGTGCTCACAGTACACACCAGTATTCCAACCAGTGTTGATTTTGACAGCAAATTTTGATTTAGTTTTAGTCATAGTCTTTTGAATAAAATTCCATTTAGTTTTAGTCATATTTTAGTAATTTGAAATGTTTTAGTTGATTATTTTAGTCGACTAAATATCATAAGATTATTGTCGACTAAATCTACAGTTGATTTAGTCGACTAGATGTATTTTCAGTCGTAATGGCTGATTTCACACTTGGTTGCATGCTGAAAATAGCCTCTCTACAAGCGCATGTGCATGCGACGCGTTGTGAGCTTGTAGATCTGCTATTTTCAGAGCGCAACACCCGAGCACAACCAACCATAAAATGACTTGTCTTTTAGTTCTACTGGGTCTCTTTTCCACTCGTCCCTCACTAACATTTTAGTCTAGTTTTTATTTGTTGACGAAATTGTCAATATATTTAGTGTCATTTTTCGTCATTAGTCGACGAAATCAACACTGACTCCAACTGGGTCCAAACTTCACACAGATGTTGCTCAGACAGTGGTCATGCTAGGCCTTAAGCTTATTTCAACACCTTGATAGGCAAGCTGTGATAACAGCCCTGGACTGTATCAGCTGTGTGACAGAGGATGTGTGCACAATCATGCATTAGAGATGGCTCTGTTAACCATCACATCAGAAGTGGGCCGGTCAGGCATTAAATGCCAGCACGACATTTTTGTCCCCTGCTGAAAGATAAAAGCCTGTCATAGCCTTTTGGGGATAAACAAGAAGTTGAAGGGTAAATTTAGGTCTGATAAGGGCGGCCTTAATGATCTGGGGGCCCGTTTCAAGAGCTCATATGGGGGCCCCATATGCACCCCCGCAAAAAAAAAAAAAAAAAAGTGTTTTTTGTTTTAATAAAAAAAAGAATTGTGGACTGAAGTTGGTTTGCTTCCACAATCCATAATGATGCATTTGCGAACTAAATTAATTAGGCTATCTGCACTTCCACCATGGACAGACAGCTAAAACAACTCACTCACATGATTCACTTGAGCTGAGCCCTGATTCAATCAGATCTACATCCTCTTCTTGCATGAAATTCTTGGACGTCGGCCAGCCAGAGGCGGGCCCCGGACTGGGACGCGAGTCAAAAAATATACACTTTTTTTTTTTTGTGGGGGCCCCCTGACGTTGGGGCCCGTTTCAATTGAAACGGGTGAAACAAAAATAGTGAAAAAACATAAATAGCAAAAAATATCAGATCTACAAGCTCATAGCACAGCACTCGGTGCCGCACTATGACCTTGTATATTGGCTATTTTTGAATAGCCAAAGCATAAAAGGTTAACATTATTGTGATGCTATATTAACACACTTTGCATTTATTTAAAAAATCCCACTCTATTTGAGTGGGATCTACAGTATTTGCTGGTTATTTTCAAAACTTGAGGCCTATACGGGTACAGTAGTTTGTTGGCGGAAATATCATATTTATTGGTTCATGGGTTGGGAAGTTTGACATACAGCAGCAGATGTGGTGCAGTTAGCATTTAAAAGGTGGACCTAATGATAAATAGGAGGCAACCAACATGCATTTATATTGCCGTTTTACACACACACACACACACGCACACGCACACGCACACACACACACACACACACACACACACACACACACACACACACACACACACACACACACACACACACACACACACACACACACACACACTACATTGGCAAACCAATACATTGGTATTGGTTTGTGTGCCCTATCCTATATCCATATATATGTGATTCTCCATATAAAGAGGAAGTGGGACATCATATTTTTGGTTGGTTATATATGGATGATTGGATGTCATTTCAGGCAGCAGAAGATTGCACACCCACCCACGTTAGTAACATCACATCCACAGCAACGGTTTGGCTTACAATACTTGGAAACCTTGGCACTGGGAGAAAACACTCCACATGGGTACTTTATTGGTCGAATGCACCGGCCTCAAACTAGGGGCGTGAGTATTATTCACATGAACCCAAGCGTCCTTATTCTGAGGTGAACATTCAGTGGAAAATAACATATTTACAAGCTTGTTGCCACGTCGTAGATCAGCTATTTTCGTAGATCAGCTATTTTCTGCTATTTTCTGCTGCTGCTGCTGCCTGTGTAATGTATGTTTTCGTCCTTCAACGGTTTTGCGCGCCGAACACAGCAGCAGATCTACAAACCCAAAACGTGTTCATCTGCCTTCTATTCTGGGCTTGCAGATCTGTTATGTTCGGTGCAACACAGACAGACACCACCATGCTTCACCATGCAGTACAAATCAGGCTTCTTCTCTCTGCCTTCGGCGAATCTGAGCCCTGTGGCTGTAAAATCTTTAGTAATGTAAAATAATGCAGGCAGCAGCACAGGGATGCTTCATTAACCAGAAAGCATGTAAATAAGAATATATTACCAGACAAGCTGAGCATCTGTTAAAGGTTGTCAAAGTGTATATTAATATTGATATTATTATGTTGATGTTGTTGTTACAATCCTCCTTAAGTCCTTGACAAAATATCCAGGTTTGTTCAACTTTGAATATACTTTTCCTGGATTCATAACTTATTACAAACTTGTGAAACTGCATGCTGCCTTTTAAATTAACATCGCAGCTCTAACCTTGCGTCACCAGCCTTTCCACCACGGAGCTACCTCAGCTCTGAGGCAGAATTACCGTATATCCATAGGTCATGTTTGTGATGTCATCCCGACAAACATGCTGCTAGTAGGCTATACATAGGGAAGTGTCACATCACCAATTATCCTTGGATAATTATTTGTTCTGCAAAATGGTCCATTGGTTAGGCTTCAGTGCCGAGGTGCCGACAGACAGACAGACAGACAGACAGACAGACAGACAGACAGACAGACAGACAGACAGACAGACAGACAGACAGACAGACAGACAGACAGACAGGGATATGCGCCTGTTCTCTGCTGCCTGAGTCCGTCTGTCATTGTGTAAAGTATAAACTGAGCCTCCCTCCACTCCAGTCACATAGTAAAAGTTAATTGCCAGTCAGCGCCCTCTTCATAATAAATAAATACATAATTATACATAAATGCTTTTTTTCACAGAACTTGAGGCTCGGCTCTGCCCAACTAATTAGCATACATTTTAGGCCCGGCCCTACCCGAAAACGTCGGGTCAGGTGGGGCCGGGTTCGGGCAGAATTTGTGTAGGGGGCCTAGTATAGACCCCGGTATATACTGTAGGGTTTAATATTAACCCATTAAGACCTGAAGCCGATTCTACAAATGCCCTCTAAATGCCAACAGTATTCTGAAAAACGTATGTTTCTATATCAGTGGTGCTCAAACCTTTTCATGTCAAGGACCCCCTTAAAATGACATGTATTTGGCCGGAATGGCCGCCGACACCCATGTCAAAATATTTTGTTCCAGGAACCCCCAGAAGCAAAGATTTGAGTTAAAAATGTTCGCTTTAGAAGAATATATTCAAAGATTTGCACACATTTTCACGATTTTTCAAAAATAGCTGATCTAGCTATGAGCTTCTATATCTGCTATTTTTGAATAGCCCAAAGTGTAAAATAATGCTTTTTAGCTCAAAAAATGACACAGATGCGTTCCAGGTCTTAATGGGTTGGTGGTTAAACTGAATGAGGATTTATATGATGCTGTGTAGACGAGGGACATTCTCAGGTAGGACTATCTGGTTTACCCAAGACTTGAAGTCTAGACTGAAAAATAAAAGGGCGGTTAGGCCATATCCACCAAGACTCTATGGGGTTTGAACATCATTCCTTAGAGATTAGGCTAATCAAATAATTGGTAGTTCTAAAGGTTGTGTCAAAGTATTATGGCACCTGTGGACTGGCACCCACTGGCTTTGTTCTGCCACCGGATTGAAGACATTGTTTCCATTCCATTTGTTAAGCTCTTTACATAACAACTTAAAGGATGAAACGTGGATTTTAAATGTGGCTTGAAGGTGAAATTAAGGGAAATACATTTCCTATAGGAATGGCTGTTTGGGAATCAAACACCCATTCAAGAGTTATACACCAAAACGTGAATCGGCCAGTTATAGCGCTACCATGAGGCTGATTTGAAAAATGTAGGATGGCATTTCTTCCTTGGCCTATTGGGAATGTGCATGCAAAGTTTCATTATTCATGATTTGAGGCATTTTGTTCGAAACGGGCCACTCCCACTCCTGGAAATTTAGAAGTCAATCTTTGCTAATTAGGATGGAATATGAAACATTTTATAAATACGTCTTGATCACATGACCATAGAGATAATGTGTACCGGCGTTTTCAACGAGGTTTGGACAAAATCCCTTGGAGTTCTGCTCTGGCCTTCAGGGAGTGGGTGTGCAAAGTTTCAAACAGGGCGAAAACGGGCCTGGCTAAATAACTAAACTAAATAAACAGTCCCTCTGAAATGTTTTCCTGCCTTTTGGTTTCCTAGAATGTCTCTTTGTTGTGAATTATATAGAGCTGTGCTGTGTTGTGATCATAAGAGCTACAGTATCCTCTAGTGAGGTGGTGACTGATCATTCAGTAGAAAGAATACCCCGTCCCCTATACAAGCAAGCATGAGCTTGGACCTCGTAGAACGCGATGGTAGTGTCACATGGCATGTTCTGAATTTTATTAAGCTGAGTATACTGATGCAGAGTAAGCTAGACAAGGCATGACAGGTACAGACTGTATGCTGTGTTCATACCATTATATGGTAAAGAGAGAAGTATATATGCAAGCACAGAATCTATGATTACACAGCTTAATAATGATTACCGTAAGTGTAGCCTGCTCCAACGCTCCTGATTTCGTGTCTAGAGGGGCGGGTGTATAGAGGCGCAGAGAGACTGCGCCTGATCCCATTGGTTCACCGATCTGTCCGTCAACCCCCGCCCCGTTAACACAACATTACGGGCGACGCCCACTGCACTCTGGTTGGTTGGGGAAATCCCACTTCCTTAGACCCAGGACAGGCTATGGTTGGTCCAGGCTTTTCTTTTTTAGCAAAACTAAACAATAAAAGCCTGGAGATCGAGGCTACCGTAAGTGTAGTTATCAAGCACCCTCAAATATCTAACACTACAATTTCAGAACAAAGCCTTTGATTGATTGATTGAATACTGTATTAACAAGTTTGTTAAACAGTACAGGTAGGACAGTCAAAGGTTGTGCTAAAAGGATAACACCAAAAGCCCCAGGGGCTTGTTTCCATTGTGGTCCATTGTACTCAATTAATCAGTAATACATATAATACATACAGTACAATGCAATACATAATGGTAGAAAACTCAGTAGCATCAACATGTATATTTACAGAGAAAGGAGGGATGGGGCCAGAGTATGCTACTAGCAAGGTGTTCAAGGAGTTACTATGCTCACTTGTATTTTATAAACTGTCATTTATTTTAAAAGCAAATCCATTAAAAACTAAAATGAAACATTTTTTTATTTTTTCATGTAGAACACAAAGCCGTGTTTCCCCTTTAAAATGCTGCTGGTCACAGACTCCCAGGATAAGCAGCGCGTCCGTCACATATTACAGCCAAGTACTTCTAGAACTAATTATAAGTGTTAAATCCAGTCTGAGAAATCCAGACAGTTGCTTTGAAAAGCAGAGTGAATTTTTGGTTAATCAGTCCTAAATGGATAGTGAATTATGTCCATGTACTGTACACGGTTAACCATGTACCCTCCTCATCCGTAATTTGCATTATTGGTGCAAAAAGGATGAATAATCTCAAAACTGCTAGCTGCTAGCATAGATATTTCGTCAGCAAGTCCGGTCCATTCCGTCCATAATTTATATTAATGTAGCCAGCAATCATAATCATAAAGGAAAGGAAAAAGTGAGCCCATGCCCTCTGGAACTCTCTCCTCATGGAGATTCGCCAGATGCCAACATTGGACTCTTTCATGTTCGCACTGAAGAGACACTTTCTTTACTCAGGCTTTTGGCAAATAGTTTGTTTATTTTTTTTGTATTGTAAAGCATCCTTGGGTTTTTGAAAGGCGCTATATAAATTCAAGTTATTATATTATTTGTTATTATTACCATTCTGGAGTACATCATAACAATCCGAATATCAAGCTTTTGTTGCTTGCTGCTGCAGTATAGTAGAAACTCAACCTTACGTACTTCTGTATATTCCTTTTGTGCAATGCTGTTGCTGCTTTGTGTGTCACAATGAAAGGCCTGTTTATGCCTAACTTTCTATGCTGAGGCTAGGCTATAGAATGATTTAGGCTTCATGGCGTACTGCAATGTTGCCTAAAGGACTGCAGAGAGTAGCCTATGGGGAGGGGAAGGGAGAGCTCCATTGATCAAGAACATTTGTAACAGAACATTTACCTGGAATCTGTGCTCTGTATTTAACCCATTCTAATTATGACAAGCAGTGGGCCGCTGCTTAGTGGTGCTCAGGGAGCTATTAGGGCCTTTGCTCAAGAACACTCCTATCCATGCGGAGCCAAGATTGAACCGGCAACCTTCCGATTATACATATTACATATTAACTCTGCTTTCACGTGTAGGGTCTAATTCAGGGGTCTTCAAAGCTTTTCAGGCCAAGGACCCCCTAGCTGAGAGAGAGATGAAGCAGGGACCCCCACTGCATATTGTATTCATTCATGTTAAATGTGTGTTTTCAGACATTTAATCACTTACACCCTCAATACTAAAATTCTAAACTTGACCGTTGGCTCAGTACTTGGTCTACTCTTTTTTTCCTGTCGACACCAAACCTCTTTGCCGAAAATAGCAGATCTACAAGCTCACAACGCCTCGCGCTGCGAGGCGTTGTGAGCTTGTAGATCTGCTATTTTCGGCTAATGTTCCCCTCAGAATAGGGATGCTAGGGTTCAAGTGGTTAGTGTAAAAAAAAAAGTCCTTATCACAAAACGATTTGACGGCCCCCCTGTAGTAACTCTGAGGACCCCCCAGGGGTCCTGGAACCCCTGTCTAGACCACCCTGGTCTAATTTGTTGATTGATTGACTGATGTTTTTTTGCGAAAGTGCATATACATGAACATACAGCATTAGTACATATCTGTCAAAAGGATAAAACACAAAAAAGCTTGAGAGTTCATTTCCAGCAGGTCCTTCATTTGTTCTGACCTTCACTTCCATTATCATCGGAAATAATTCACATTGGTCATGAGGAATTCTGTAGGGCTGCAACTTAATCTGTCGATTATTGTTTTGATTATTTGATTAATCTATGAGATTAATTAAGACCATGAAATGACGATGAAATAAGGCAGCGTTTCCCAACCTGTGGCAGGGGGCCCACTGATGGACATGTGATGAGGGCATTGCAAGTGGGCCCCCAAATCATCGGCAGAAACCTTAATTTAATGTCCAAAATTATGGGTAAAAAATGCTTATCAGGTTATCTGAACCCAAACAGACATCTTAAAAGTGCTTAATAATACTGTATGATAGATAGATAGGTAGATTATTTTATTTTTGTGTCCTGCACACAAAGTGCCCATTGCCAACCCTCATGAGTTTATAAGACCATTTTACGCTTACAGTATGTTTACAGTATATTCACTTAATACATTCAATTACAACTCAGAATTATACAGAGTGTTCTGTCTTCTCTCCCAAGCTTGACAGATAACATCTGCCACAACAAAAGCTCCTTTAACAAAACATATCTAAAGTTTTTCATAATCATCAAACTCAAGGAAATCACAAATAGAAGTCATCTTACTAACAAAGCCTCTTTTATATCTTCATATTTAGGGAAATAAAACAAAAAGTGAACCTCATTTAATTTTTAGGGGTATGTTCACCCTGAAGTTAAATGATGAAGGCTTCACAGCCGAGATGTTGGCGTGGTAATAAATGACACTGTTATGAGCAGTGTTCCTCTATTTCTTTGACTAGACTATCTATATTACATACTCTGCACCTCATTAGTTGTGTATCCTTTCTGCCGTCACTACCCTGCAGTCATTTAACCCATTAAGACCTGGAACACATCTGTATCATTTTTAGATTTGAGCTAAAAAAAGCATTATTTTACACTTTGGCTATTCAAAAATAGCAGATATACAAGCTCGTACGAGTGCCGCGCTACAAGCTTGTAGATCTGCTATTTTTGAAAAAACGTGAAAATGTGTGCACATCTTTGAATATATATATTCTTTTAAAACATTTTTTACTCAAATCTCTGCTTCTGGGGGTCCCTGGAACAAAATGTTTTGAGATGGGGGTGCCCTTGACATGAAAAAGGTTTGAGCACCACTGATATAGAAGCATACATTTTTCAGAATACTGTTTGAACTGAATACAAAGACGAGGCATTTTGGTGTAGTTGCGAATACAATAGCACACGTTTTACCTTTTTACATGATGCATCCATCACTAAACCCATAATCTTTTTTATTAGATCAATTTTCTGTCGATTGATTAACCAGTTATTTGTTGAATCGTTTCAACCCCTAGAATTCAATGTATTTCATAATCCCTATTTTGAATGTGTTTTATCTCATCTGTAAGAGGAATGAATTATTCTCCCATAGATGAGGTTTGTTTCCCAGCAACCATGGTGTTTGCTCGCTGCTTACAGCCCATGGAATTCTATTTCCAGCTCTACAATATGTATACTGATGCTGGGCACACCGATGACTTATCTGGCACTTGCTATTCTTGTAGCTTGTGGTGAGAAATATTTATAACTGCCTCCTCATCTTTGTTGGGAGACAAACAAACTCTACTTTTGGGGTTTTCCATCAAATGAACAATTTCAAACAAATTCCATGTCTCAGGAATGCTTCTGGTGTACTTGACATTTCGCTTGGATCGATATGGCTACATTGTGGCCACAGCGCCATGAACTTTCACTTACCTTCCAAGATGGAAGATTCAGCAGTGCAGGACCATAATCATCTACTGTACCTCTTTAAATTGGCTTGTGTGCTTGTGGAGTGCTTAATCCTGTAACCACTCTCCATGTGACCACATTCATGATGCATGTTCACTATATTTTCATTATTTAACAAAAAAGAAGTAATAATGTATAATGGATTAGAGTATTATGCAGGTTTTTAATAATTTAGTTTGGGTTTGTACTAGTGTGTTTGTCTGTATGTGAATGGAAACCACCATTACACGGCTGTGGTGCATTCAAATATGCCATGTGAAGATGTTTTGTTCTAGCTTTTGAGCAGTATCAAGTGCTATCTAAAGGCTAGAGCACAGTTGGAAAAATGTGATTGAATTTAGCTAGGTTTCAGGTATCACAATATAGTGGTTGCATGGTGGGTGGTTTATGGGATTTACCGTCATGAAATTTATGCAAATAGAGAATGATGTAACATTTTAGTTTAGCTGAAAACAGAAAAAAAACAGGGAAAAAAAAAGGTTTTCACACAGCATCAGTGCTGTTAGAACCATGATGTAATATGCTTGTAAGAAGAGCAATGAGTTATGCAACACCATGGAACCAAGATACCCCCAAGATCTGAGAGTTTCAGGACCACTTTGTTAAGATAAGATGAGATGACACATCCTTTATTGAACCCCGTGTGGACATTCGGGTGTCATAGCAGCAACAGCAGTAAGCGTGAAACACAGTATAGGTGAGATGAGAATAAGATTTAATAAATAAATACATACATACATATCAATAGACAGAGTATGGCACTAGACATATCTGCACTGTGTCTGGCTGAGTTAGCAATGTATTTTATCAATACATATAAGTATAAATGTACAATCTATCACATGTGAATATACATGAATATGCATGGTACAGTATATGTAAAGAACATGTATACACCAGAATTCCACAGTGAGTATCTGGATAATATTATGGTTACCATGGTTGAGGCAGGATCTTCCAAGTGATGATGGAATATATCCTTTGTCAGTGACATTGCGAGAGGCTGCAGTCATCCAACGAAAGTGCTTTAGGGGGAGAAGTCTAATAACCTCATTAATAGACCATGAGACCCGTCTAATCATTAATGCCAAATATCTGCACGCTGATCGTACACAGTTCCTAAAATCTAATTATTTTTAAATTTTTTATTAAAGCTATTTTAAAAAGCCAATTTCTGCGGCAATTATTCAAGTATCATTTAGCCATCATCACTAGCCTCCTTAGTCTACTCTTCAGGGACGTGCACAGATAGACTCTAGGTGGTGCTAGAGCACCTGCGCTTTGCCCTCTTGACCAGAAGTGCCCTTTTTCAGTTTACAACAGGGGGTCTGGGACCACTAGGGGGTCCTCAGAGTTACTACAGGGGGTCCGCCAAATCTTTGTGTGATATGATTTTTCTTTTTTACCATAACCACTCGAAACCTAGCATCCCTTTTCTGAGGAGAACTTTAGCCAAAAACAGATCTACAAGCCCACAACGCTGCGAGGCGTTGTGGGCTTGTAGATCTGCTATTTTTGGCAAAGAGGTATAGGTGTAGAGGGAAAAAAGAGCAGACCAATGCAACAAAAAAAAGTATAATTCACTTGAGCACCTGCCCCTCAAAATGTCTGTGCACGCCACTGCTACTCTGCTACAGTAGGCCTATATCTCTAAATTGTATGCCTCTCTCTAAGGATGGGTGGATTTTCTGTGACTAACTGGAATTTCACTCTCTTCTATGGTGACTTTTCTATGCAAATGCGAAGGGCTTTCTTTGTGCAGTGGAGTACTTTAAGTGTTTTCTGAAATGTTTTTTTGGCTGGCTGAATACAAAGAGAAGTCGTTTTCATGTGGACAAAATTGTTTTATACTCAATGCCGTACCACTTTGTGTGCAGAATGTTACACACATTTTGGCTAGTTAGAAAATCTTTGAGGTGCGATCTTCCTCCGCTATTATGTTATTTTGTTCTTATGACCTTGCTGAACTTTGTTTCTGCAAGAAGTATACTGCAGCCTGTACTAGGCTAAAGTAATTCTCCCTGCCCTGCCGGATTGAACACACAAAAAGCCATTGTGGAAAGCATAAATTGGATAGGATTGTACTATATTATAGTTACATACGATTCAATATTTTAACCACTTAAACCCTAAATATACTTTCTCATCTCAGAGGCGTCAGTAAACTAGTTGTGCCGCCGTGCCAGCCTACTGTATGTAAAATAGCCGATCTAACTGTACGAGCTCATAACTCATCACAGGTTCACAACATGTTGCAGCATGACGTGTTGAGCTTGTAGGTCTGATATTTTTCCATATTTTTCCATATAATAATTATCGTTTTGTTTTATATTATGCTTTCATCTTGCCCAAAAAAGGATGCCGGGTTGAATGCATTTTATTTAAGTACTGATATAGTGAATAAAAGGAAATGTCACAACTTTTTGCAATGATGACAGTATATAATAATGTGTGGTTGTCACATATCCAAAGACACACCTGGACTTGTCACGGCACACCAGTGTACCTTGGCACGCCGTTTGAGAACCACTGTTACACACTACACACGCCACAGGCGAGGCCGCCGGGACGAATAGCCACTTACCTGTGAAGGGCTTGGTCAGCAGAATCAAACTCTTTCATTGCATGGCGGGCATCCTGCCAGCTCTCCTGTAGAGTGAAAGAAAGACTGTGTCAGTGTGAGAAGAATAGAAAGGTGTGTTTGTTTTGGTTGCTTACTGCCCACAGTGTCTTAACCTGTATTTCTACTGTGTCAGGACTCAGGATGAGTAACAGTAGATTTTTGTGCTCTGGAACAATATCCAATAACTGACCAACCCCACATCCAATTGTTATTCTCCTTTTTCTGTATTCCTTAGGTATCACCCTTGCTGGGCTTGTTGGAGAAAGTGGTCTGCATTTGATACGGGTTGCATTTATATAGCTTTTTATGCTGTGGCTGAAGGCCATGTTGCCCAGGAAAGGGTCTGTCTGTCTGTCTGTCTGTCTGTCGTACTGTACGCATGTATGTATGTACGTATGTATGTACTGTATACTGTCTCCTCAAAAGGAGATCAATCACAGTTCATGCTGCTTTGATCTCACAAAACAGAACCACCCCTGGCCGTGAAGCAAAAACTAACGAAGGGCGTAGAAGTTGGGTCGTAGTTGAAAAACGTGTGTATCTCGTAGTTTCACCAGCATTGTACTTGTGAAGCACTTTTGTTTTCATATAGGTGAAGTATTCACAATATAAATGTTGCTATTTCCATTGCAAATGAGACATCGACCAGGCGACCATACTAGTCAACATGCCCGCACGAGCAGCCAGCCTGCATAATGCGGCTTTGTCACTGAACACTGCATTGTCTGGTGTGTGTGACTTGACTTCATTCACAAACTGCACACAGTAATTTACTATCGACACTTAATGGCTGGATAGGGAGGACACGCATTATTAGACTCTATGCGCCTTAAATTTGGGAAATAGGCGGTAGTAACCGGAGGCCAATAAAGGTAACACAAACTGGGGGAAATGTGAACATTTGGGGAGATTGAAGACCAGGCATGCTGCAGAAATCTGGATCAGTTAAAGGGATTTGAGTAAGTATACTGGCAGACCGGCCGCAATAGTCAGGTCTAACTGAGGCTTTGATAAGGAGCTTGGTAGACTCTATATAGTGAGAGAGGATTTGATCCTCGGGATGCTGTGCAAACCTACTGGATGGAGTTATTGCTGAGATGTGTGCCTTGAAGGACAGCTGTTCAGGAATACTCCCTGTTTCTTGCGATACAAATATTCAACAATTGTTACATGTGGATTAGAATGCATCAATGCTAAAATGTAAATACAGCTTGAGAGATGCACACCATAAGAGAAACAGACTTAACAACATAGCATTTATAAAGCGGGGTTTGTATGATAATATTGGAGACAGCTGTCAGTCTGGATACGCCTTCGCCAGCTCAAGTGTGGCGAAAAATAGTGCCAGTAGATCTTGTCCAAAGCAGCAGGCAGTGTGCAGCGCAAATTGCGTGACACCAAATTGGCAGGTGTGCTGCTGATTTCCAGATGACACGCCGCCTGCTGCACCGCTATAGTCCCCAAGATACCAAACACACAGGCGGAGAAAAGCAGGCCACTTTTTCACCTCCGTAATTGTCAATTCACCAATTTGCTGCACACTTTCCACCAATCCACCTGCCCTAAAATAGGGCCCTATTTGTCTTGTTTCCGAAGCGCCTTACAATATACTGTATGCATTATGCATCATTAACACACATATTCACACATTGACGGTGGAAGCAGCTACAATATGCAAAGGCACCAACCTTCTCGTCGGGAGCAGTTAGGTGTTCACTGCCTTGCTCAAGTACACTTCGACATGATGCCAGGAGATGTGGGGATCGAACCTTCCGATTCAACCGCTCTACCTCCCGAGCCATCCCAGTGTTTCCCCTATATGCATTAACCCATTAAGACCTGGAACCGTGTCATTTTTAGATTTGAGCTAAAAAGCATTATTTTACACTTTGGGCTATTTAAAAATAGCAGATATACAAGCTCATAGCGCGGCACCGAGTGCCAAATACATATAATTTTGGGGGTCCTTAACATGAAAAAGATTGAGCACCACTGATATAGAAACATACGTTTTTCAGAAAACTGTTCAGATTTAGGAGACTGTAGAATCGACTTCAGGTCTCAATGGGTTAAGCAGTGGCGGGCCGCCACCCCTTAAATCCGACCGCCACAGTATGATTTTGACTGTAAAATTATATCAATGCTCAAATGCTCCCAGACAGGATGCCATCTGTGCCATCACTAGTTGTTGATGTGTGTTGTTGATACAGATTATTACTGTGCACATGTACTATTTAAGATATAAGACTTTGTGTTTGAGCATAGATACTGTATGCATTTTGAGAACCCAACATTTTTCGCATGCAAAAAGGTACGCGGCGCATTCCTCCCCCACGCCTTAAACTTCTAGCTAGGGGAAACACTGCATCCTTTCACAGTGACGCTTTTGATACATTGCAATGATGCTCTGCTAATATCGTATTCGTTCCTAACAACCACATATTGCTGCTGAATGGATATCGGTTACTTTTCGACCGCCTTTTGATTTAGAATGGACTGCGAGAGGCAGGTGGCATGCTGAAAAGGGGAGGATAACTGTGATAGAAGCCCTCCATTTGCAAATTTTACCATAATGGCATAAGAGCTTCATAGGGGAACTCTAAATATCTTGAGGATGACACAGAGGGGCCGCCCCCTAAGTGGAGCGATGGATTATTCATGCGAAGGTGTGGAGGAAGTACAGTAGCTAATCTGAATAGCTCCTGACAGCTCTTAATATATCGCGAGCAAGCATCACTCTGCGCTCAAGTGCACACGTAAGAGATTATAGCAGACACCGAGCTCCATCGCATGCTAAGTAGCTGTTTGTTATACTGTACCAGTGGTTCTCAAACTTTTTCATGTCAAGGACCCTCAAAATGATAATGTATTTGGCTGCGAACCCCCATCTCAGAAATATTTTGTGCCAGGGTTCTCAAAAATAGCAGATCATTCCCACTAACAATATTTCTCCACGGAACACTAACACCATTTTCTCCCAAAGAACATGGATCGTTTTGGTTAAAAGCCCACTTGTTTCTATGATGAAAGAACAAGTTAAAATGTTACTAACTTTCCGTGGTTTTGTCCGCTCCGAGGACGCTATTGTTAAATGCGTTTGGGTTCGTTTCCAGTGGGAAGCGAACGCACAGATGTAAATCCCGCCCACTACATTTGATTGGGTAAAGCGCGGCCTGCTTCCTGATCTGAAGGCACGCCCACTTGTAGGAACGGGGCTCCC